>NC_062546.1:35198584-35525402 GCF_016906955.1 Phacochoerus africanus
GGCTTGTACCTTCAGTGTTCACTCAGCACACACACACACATACACTGGAGCCAACCTAGAACTTGGCCGGGGGTAGGTGGCCAACAATCTTAGGACCTTTGAACCATCAGATGCAAATCTCCATCTCAGACGGACGGATACTACCGTTTCTGGAAGCTCAGCTACCTTGCGTGGGCGACACGGCTAAAGGTGCCCGTGGCCAGGTCGGCCTGTGGATGGCTCGGTCACTGACCCGAGGGGTCCCCAAGGAGGGGACTGCCTCTCCAGCACAGAGGCCGGGTCCCTAAGCCCCCTTTGGACGCACTGCTGGGAAGTCTTGCGTGTCCCCTAGGAGGTGGGGAGGTCTTCTTCCCCATTCTGGAAGATGACACCGTAAGGATCCTTCTTGATGCGCTTGTAGACGAAGTGGAAGATGTGGGGCTGTGGCCGGCTGTGCAGCTCGGCCTTGATCTTTTGAGGGTATGTGTCCTCTGCCAGCTGCTGCCACGTTTCGTCCACGAAGAGGAAGAGGCTGTATTCCGCGGGGTCGGCCACCTTGAACTTCTCAGCACAGAGCTGACACACGTCCTCCGTGGTGACGTAGGGTCTCACCAGGAGGGTCTTTCCTGTGCAGCCACTGTTGACCTCCTGGAAGGCCACCCGGAGGTAATTCTGCAGGTGGAAAGAGATGCAGGGACAGGGTCAGGAGAGGGAGGGAGGGAGCCAGTGCAGGGAGCACGGGAGATGCCATGGTCGTCTCACGGGTGAGGACCCCGGGCTCGGGCTCGACCAGACGTTCAAGGTCAGGACACAGGCCTCCAAGTGCAGGGAAAGAGGCTGGTTGGAAGCTGGACCGTGCAGGACACAACCATATGGACTGAGTTGCTACATTTTATTTTTTGTTTTTGTTTTCTGGCCGCGCCTACGGCACATGGAAGTCCCCCGGCCAGGGATCGAACCCGTGCCACAGCAGCGACAATGCCAGGTCCTTTAACTGCTAGGCCACCAGGAAACTCCCTGGGTTGCTGTATTTCAATTCAGCCCAAGTACAAGAATCAGCAAGTCCGCTCAGTCCTGTTCTGACCTCTCCGTCCCTCTCATACAGTCTGGCTGAGTCATCCCTGATTAAGGGTGGCAGCAGAATCCAAAGCCGGATTTATCCCCAGATTGAAAAATGCCCCCATCAGCAGAAAAGCCTCAGGCAGGAGTCAGGAGGAAGGGACATGTAACACAGGCCAGATAATGCAGGCTATGTTTACGCTGCACTACTTTTTATGAAGCGTGAGCAAGGCCAGTGGTGTCAGGTTGGACCACAAGATGCTGTGGACAGCGAACCATCCTTCCCCTCCTCAAATGGCAACTGCATGTGGTTCAACCCAACACAGGGCTCCAAGTGGCTCTAAGTGGCATTGGGGAGATGGGTGGGGGCTGGGTTTTGTGGGTGAGTCTAGGAGGTACGGTAAGTGCAGGTGGCGCTGCAGGGAGGGGAGGGCTGTTCTAGGGTCTTGCATCGCGAGCAATGCCCAGTGTGGGCCTCAGGAGACAGAACAGACCTGCAGGCCCGCACACCCAGGCCCAGGTGGGGGTGGGGCACCCCACGCCTTGCCCTGGTCCAACATACTATGGTCCTGGATCATTCTCCCTGGGAGTGGGGTTGCCAGGTATGAGAGGGAACACCCAGCTACATCTGATTTTTCAGACAGAAAACAGATAGGTTTTCCTCTTCTACATCAGGAGGAAAGGGGAGCGGGGCTCTCTGCCCAGGAGGGTTATCATGAGGGGTTCCAGGGATGCTGGAAAAGAACCCTCGCTCTGCACATGGAAGATGACACACTCTTGGACCAGAACATCTCAGAGCAACTTCAAGTACACACCTGCCCCCCCCATCCCACTTCCCCAGCCTGTGGCCCACATGCTTGGCATGCATTTAATCCCTGACTTCTGAAAAGAACTTTAGGAAGGAGGTCTATGGCATCCCCCTATGACCCGTGAAGAAACTGAGGCCCAGAGAGGCTAAGTAACTTGCCCAAGGCCACACAGCCAAGTGAGTGGCGGGGCCCGCGTTCCAGGGCCTTGACCAACGAGGTGTGCTCTCTCTCCAGTGTGAGCAGATGTGGCTGTGACTCCTGATTTAGGTTTTGGCTTTTCCCACCAAGCGGAGTGCTGACAAGTCCCCTCTCGGGTCTAGGAAGATGGGTATCTCCAAGGGAAGCGAGGCCCGTGGGGAGGGGAGTGCATGAGGCAAGGGCTCCATGGCATCTGGGGTCTCTAGGTTAGAAGCCCCAAGTAGGGGAGGGGCTGGTGGCAGGTGGGGAGATGGAAGGATGGGCTCTTTTCACCTCCCCCATCCTTCCCCTCAGAGGCTGTGTGGCCTTAGAATCCCCTCTGTGGACGGCCAATGGTCACCGCACGCCAAAGGCCTAAGGATGCTAAATTGCTTAACATGAGGATGGTTCTTCAACAACCCAAGGGGTGGGGGGAGCCCAGGATGCCTCCTTGCTTTTTATTTATTTATCTTTTCTGCAGCATAGGGAGGTTCCCAGGCTAGGGGTCAAATCAGAGCTGCAGCTGCTGGCCTACACCACAGCCATAGCAACACCAGAGGATCAAGCCCTTTCTGTGACCTACACCGCAGCTTGCGGCAACAGCAGATCCTTAACCCACTGAGTGAGGCCAGGGATCAGATCCGCATCCTCATAGACACTGTGTCAGGTTCTTAACCCACTGAGCCACTAAGGGAACTCCAGCTCAGATCTGGCCTTGCTATGGCTATGGTAGGCTGGCAACTACAGCCCCGATTCAACCCCTGGCCTGGGAACTTCCATATGCCACAGGTACAGCCCTAAAAAGACAAAAAAAAAAGATAATAATAATAAAATATAATAAAAATAATTAAAATATAATATAATAATAATAAATATAATAACAATGACATAATAATAATAATAATAATAATAAAAATAAAGTATCCCTTTGCACTGGATGATCTGACTAAGGGGGCCCTGGATACCTGAGCTGCATGCGCCCACGGTCAAAGGCAGCCGCAGGGCCTGTCCCCACTGCTGGCCACATACCTGGAAGTCGTCCACTGAGGGGATGGTCCGGTTGGTGGTCCTCCGCTTGTGCCACTGCCTCAGGGTGTCCCTGGCCTCTGAGCTGAGCAGTCTGGCTGCTTGTTCTTCTTGGAAATTCTTTATCAGGGAAAGTGCTCCATAGGCGCTGGTCAAGTAATAGCCTCCTGGAAAGGGCAGAAAGAGTGAGTTCGCCCAGGCTTTAGCCTCTGGGGACAACAGTCAGGGGACAAGAGAGTTGGAGGTCAGGCTCTGCATTTTCTCCCTCTCTTCCACCCACATTTCCCTGAGGGACTGCAGAAGCACGTGACCAAGAGGACAGCCTCATCTATCCGTTCCTGCATCCGCCTCCTCCCAGGGACGTACGACTGACCTGGACTGATCACATCCTGCTTTCATCCCAGGGGGTGAGGCGCACAGAATCTCTGATTTGTGTGTGTGTGTGTCTTTTTAGGGCCGCACCGAGGCATATGGAGGTTCCCAGGCTAGGGGTCAAATTGGAGCTGCAGCCACTGGCCTACACCATGGCCATAGCAGAGCAGGATCCAAGCTGTTGTCTGCGACCTACACCACAGCTCACAACAATGCCGGATCCTTAACCCACTGAGCGAGGCCAGGGATCGAACCTGCGTCCTCTTGGATATTAGTCAGATTCATCTCCACTGAGCCACGACAGGAACTCTGAATCTCTACGACTTAAGTGCAATTGTAAAAATGCTTTGCTAGTATGAAGGGTCAGGGTGCTGGGGGCTGATGGAGGTGGGGCATGTGAGGGTCACTGGGTTCACTGCTCCAAAGCCTGAGCCCTTTACTTGAAGAACAGGCATCCACATATCTCCCAGCAAGACCTGCTTTGGGACCTTTCTTTTAGGAATTATTATTTTTTAAACTTCAAGGGAACTATACATTTTGAAGGAAATACACAATATACAAGTGTGCTCACAATAATATGGGTTCTTCAAAATAACTTCTCCCAATTCCCCTTCTTACCCTTAGGACTCAGGTAACACGGCATTCAGGAAAAAATAATTGACAAGGAAAAGGAAGAGATGCCCCTTTGACGGTGCATTTGAGAATGATGTTTTATGTTTGGAGGAGTGTCAAAAAGACTTGCAACCAACCCTCCGAGAGGCGGAGGCGTATAAATGTGTTCATAGTTTGGTCCTAAACTATAGCTGGGACTTGTAAGCTTTATGCTGGAGAACCACTAGGGGGCACCCAAATGTTTATTAAAATTTCCCTGAGCACAGCACATTGTCATTCTTTGTCCAAATACCTACTGAGTCCGCACCGTGAGCCCCGACCAGGTATAGAGCAGGGGTAGGCTTGTAAGAAATAGGATATGAGCCCCTGCTCTACAGAAGTATATACATGTATTAAAGAAAATGCACACTAGCGGTTTATTCATGCAGGACCAGACCGACGTTAGTTGTGGTTTGCCTTTTGTCTGCAAGTATCACTTTCATGGGCAAAGTATTTAGCTGCTAAGACCCTGGAGAGCTCTCTCTCTGGTTAATAAGTGACAACATTCAAGACGGCAAGTGGTCCACCATCTAGGAAACTAACCAAACGCCCCCTGTGAATCACACTGCACCTGTACCCTGAGAAAGGAATGCCCTTTTGGGGTTTGCAGGTCACTGGTGGAGGCTTGGAGGTTCTCTCTCACTGCCCACCGGGAACAGCACACTTTCCACGACCCATCACAGGCCAGGCTTTCTGTTCAGAGTCATCTGACTGGTTGAACCCTCCCATTTAAGTCCCTGGGGCAGCCCCCACTGTCCACAGTACAGAGTTTGAAGTGGCTATTTTTACTGAATATCTGCCCCATGAGCACATCACATGATTGAGTGTGAAGCTCAGTAGCATGGAGTTTCTTTTATTTTTTCTTTTTAGGTCCGCATCTGCGGCCTGTGGAGGTTCCCAGGCTAGGGGGCAAATTGGAGCTACAGCTGCTGGCCTTTGCCACAGCCACAGCAACGCCAGATCCGAGCCGCATCTGCGACCTACACCACGGCTCACGGCAACGCCATATCCTTAACCCAGTGAGTAGGGCCAGGGATTGAACCCATGTCCTCATGGATACTAGTAAGGTTCGTTACCACTGAACCACAAAGGGGCAACTCCAGTAGCATGGAATTTAAATGCCACCCGGAGGATCTCAGGAAAAGTTAGCATGGACTTAAGTACCCAAGAAAGGCATGTGGTGGTGTTGGTCTAGAGGGCGGGCTTGGAGAGACTGTGACGCCGAGCTTGGGAGGGGGCTTGGTCCTCTGGACATCACATTTTAGCCTCCATGGCTCACAGTTCAGGCCACTGAGAAGAAAACTCAGAATGCTGGAAGCACAAGACTGACCACACTTTGAAACATGTGGATGCAATTAGAGGAAGGTTTAAATTTCAGCAAAACTCTAACCCTGCCACAAGGGCTGTGCACATAAATGGGATCCTCTGACGCTGCTCCATAAATGAAACTACCTGCTTAGACAGCAGAAAACTCCTGTGGGCTGCGGTCCCGCAAACCAAAGAGGGCTTTGGGCAGCGAGGCAGGATGCAGGCTGTGTTGCAGTGCACCCCTGCTCGCTGCCTCTTCCTCCCGGTCTGCAGGGCCCTCGGTCTGATGGGCTGGCCTATCTGCAACCCCAGCCAGCCTGATGGGGTGCCCTGTTCCTGCTATCATTTGTTTTGTTTTCTTTTGTCTTTTTAGGGCCACATCTGTGGCATATGGAAGTTCCCGGGCTAGGGTTGAATTGGAGCTGCAGCTGCCAGCCTACACCACAGCCATGGCAAAGCCGGATCTGAGCCATATCTGTGATCTACACCACAGTTCATGGCAACGCCAGATCCTCAACCCACTGAGCAAGACCAGGGGTCGAACCTACATCCTCATGGCTACTAGTCAGGTTCATTTCTGATGAGCCACAACGGGAACTTCTGCTCTTGCCATCTTGAATGTTGTCACTTGTTGACCAGAGACAGTTCTCCAAGATCTTAGCAGCTAAATACTTTGGCCCAGGAAAGAGGCAAAAAAGCCAGGAGGCAGCTGAGTGGAGGCAGGCTCCAGTGAAAGCCCAAGCTTCCTGGCTGCTCTGGATGTTGGGTAACTGGGTCCTAGTCTTTCCCTGCAATTCGTGGAGGGGAAGACAGCCACCTGCCCATCTGTCAGCAGCAGAGCACCCAGAGCAGTGCCTCGTGCTGCGGAAACATTGGGAAAGGCAGCAGGAAGTGTCTGTCTCGACCCTCAGGCCACAGGAAGCAAGCACATGGTGGCCCTAAGTAGCCACTGTCAGCAGCATAATGGCACTTTTCTGAGCAAACTGGCATGACTTTCCTTCAAAGCCCCAAGAATTCAGCATACTTATTACTAGAGTTAAACTCGATTGAAGCTCAGAAAAACCCCAGATGCATATAAAATTGTAATAATAATTGGAATTCCCGTTGTGGCGCTCAAAGGGTTATGAACTTGACTAATATCCGAGATGGGTTCGATCCCTGACCTCACTCAGTGGGTTAAGGATCCGGCACTGCCGTGAGCTCTGATGCAGATCACAGATTTGGCTCGGATCCCGTGTTGCTGTGGCTGCAGTTTAGGCTGGTGGCTGCAGCTCCAATTCAACCCCTAGCCTGGGAACCTCCATATGACATAGGTGTGGCCCTAAAAATAAATAAATAAATAAATAAATAAGGTAAAATAAATAAAATTGTAACAATAACACAGTGGATGGAAGGAAAGCCTGGATGGAAATGCAGCCTGCTCCCCTTGGTGTCTGAACAAAATCCCATGCCTTTGCCCGGCCTGGGCAGCCCCAGGGCAGAGCAGGAGAGGCGGGCTCCAGGTCTCCAGGTTGGGTCTGGGTGACCATCCCTAAGGGTCCAGCCCCAGTGTCATGAATACTAATGAGGGGAAATTAACAGAGGAGGGGGAAGGGCCAGAGAGGCTCAGTCACAGGATGGAAGGATATCAATCACCACTGATCCTGACTCAGCGTTGTCCCTACAGGGTGGAGGGGGACCTCAGGACTCCTGGAAGGACAGACCCTCTGAACAAGAGCCAGGCCCTGAGGACTTTTAGGGAACTAAGGCCACTGGAGTGACAGCACTGAAGTTTCCTCCAGGGAAAATCTTGGGATGGTGCGTTCCCTGGGGCATTCCACTGGCACGGGGCCTCTTCGCTCAATGCCCAGACTGAAAGTCACTGGTGAGAAAAAATTGTTATGCAACAATCACGGCTCAGGGTGGCCTGGGCTCAGACAGGGACATGTGCAAAGGGACTGTGAGGGTGCCCAAGGCTGAACAGGCCCCGACCCACTCTGCTTTGAGAAGACTAGCTCATAAGAGTCCTGGTTATTTCTGCTTTCCAGGTCCCTGCACGACAGTGACACACACTCTGGTTCTGTGATCAAATACCAACCCGTGTGTAAGGGGAGGACGTTCTGCAAAGACATGCTAGGGTCAGGCAGACACAGGAAGGAAACACCAGACAGAGCAAGTTCAGAGCCAACTGTCCCCATTCTACTCCACTGTAGTTTCATGTTAACCAGTGAGCAGACGCTATTTTTTAAACAGAAAACCAATGCTGTTTTCATCTTGAAAACCAAACTAAAAAAATTAAGGATGGAAACAAAAGTTAAGCCTTCATCTGATTCACTGATACAACAGCAGGCCATTCTTTTGGCAGTAGAAATATTCTCCAACAAACGTTTATAGCTTCCTCTTGGAAGCAAAGAAACCAGTTCTTTCTATCTATCTATCTATCTATCTATCTATCTATCTATCTATCTATCTATCTATCTATCATCTATCTACCTATCCCTCTATCTCTCTATCTATCTAATCATCTTTTTAGGGCCACACCCATAGCACATGGAGACTCCCAGGCTAGGGGTCTGAATCAGAGCTGTAGCTGCCAGCCTATGCCACAACCACAGCAATGTAGGATCTGAGCCACATCTGTGACCTACGCCACAGCTCATGGCAACGCCGGATCCTTAACCCACTGAGCGAGGCCAGGGGTCGAACCTGCGTCTTCATGGATGCTAGTCAGATTCACTTCCACTGAGCCACGAAGGGAACTCCCAGTTCTTTTTTAAAATGTCATTTATTCTATTGAATGGATTTTTTTAAATTGAAATTATTCCAACTTATGAAGGATAATTATGGCAGGGTTACATTTTTTGTATTTTTATGACCTCTCCAAATTTTCTGTGATGAACATATATTACTTTTGTAATTGGAAAAAAAGCACATTCTTCTAAATGAACAAAATTAAAATGACCATTAACCTTGAAGAAGTCAAAAAAGCACCCACATGAGTGCTCAGTGGGTCTGGGGTTTTATTGGGGGAGGGGGATAAAAATGTTCTGGGGCTAGAGAGAGGGGGAGAATCGCACAAAATAGCAAATGAACTAAATGCTATTGGACTGTTCACTTTATTTTTATTTATTTTTTCTTTTTAGGGCCACACACACGGCATATGGATGTTCCCAGGCTAGGGGTCAAATTGGACCTATAGCCATTAGCCTACACCATAGCCACTCCAGATCTGAGCTGTATCTGTGATCTACCCTGCAGCTCACGGCAATGCCAGATCCCTAATCCACTGATGGAGCCCAGGGATCAAACCCGCATCCTCACGGATTCATTACTGCTGAGCCACGATGGAAACCCTGGACTGTTCACCTTAAAATGGTTAGTTACGGAGTTCACGTCGTGGCACAGTGGTTAACGCATCCGACTAGGAACCATGAGGTTGTGGGTTCGATCCCTGGCCTTGCTCAGTGGGTTAAGGATCTGGCGTTGCCGTGAGCTATGAGCTGTGGTGTAGGTTGCAGACGTGGCTCGGATCCTGCGTTGCTGTGGTTCTGGTGCAGGCCAGTGGCTACAGCTCCGACTGGACCCCTAGCCTGGGAACCTCCATATGCCGTGGAAGTGGCCCAAGAAATGGAAAAAAGACAAAATAAATAAATAAATAAAATAAAATAAAATAAAATGGTTAGTTGTGTGTTGTGTGAACTTCACCAAATTGGAAAAAGAAATGAAAGTGAAACCGAAGAGGAGCCCCCAGTTCCTCCCAGTTCTTCCAAAGCCCAGGTACCTTCTCCATGTAGCAGGGACGGGTCCAGGAGCTCCATCATATACTCGATCTCAGTGTCCAGTTCCAGCATGTCACACTGAGCTATGACATAGGTCAGGACGGGTAAAAAGTCGTCAGCTCCATACATCCTCCCTGGGAACAGGAAGAAAGGGGGAGACAGGATTATTTTTACCAACATTTCTTTCTTTCACATCCTACTTGCTGCTTTTATTAGACGGTGGGGAGTCATGCTGGGGAAGTGTGCTGCTCAGGGGAAGAGGTGGGTGTTTATGGAATCCTATGTGGTCCGAGACCTAACCCAACTCACAACTTCACAATGAACACAGGAAAGATTTTCTCCCCATTTTCAGGATGTGCCTCAATGTGTGCCACAGAATAGAGTACTTTTATTTTTACTCATCTATTTGGCTGTGCCCAGGGCATGTGGATGTGGAAGTTCCTGGGCTAGGGATTGAAGCTGAGCCACAGCATTGACAATGCCAGGTCCTTTAATCCTCCAGGCTACCAGGGAACTCCTGTGTACTTTAAAGAGTTTAACTTTTCAGCAAATGATATGATGAAACATTTGCAAGGGGTCTGCTTGTTATGTTCATCCTTTTGGTTTTATTTCTTGTTGCTTCTGTGCAAAGTCATCATGAACATGATAGGACCTAACTTGAATAAGGAATAATTTGTCTCCTTCTCTGTCTTCCATTTATTTAAATGTGCTAGGAGTTCCCGTCGTGGCTCAGTGGTTAATGAATCTGACTAGGAACCATGAGGTTGTGGGTTCGATCTCTGCCCTTGCTCAGTGGGTTAAGGATCAGGCGTTGCCATGAGATGTGGTGTAGATCACAGACGCAGCTCGGATCCTGCGTTGCTGTGGCTGTGGCGTAGACAGGCTGCTATAGCTCTGATTAGACCCCTAGCCTGGGAACCTCCACATGCCACAGGAGTGGCCCAAGAAAATGGCAAAAAGACAAAAAAAATGTGCTAACTCAGTATACATTGAATAGATACATATGATTAGTATATGCCAAAAATGTTTCCTCCTATTGCTACTTTTTATTGTCCTTACTGCTACTTTTTTTTTTTTTTTGGTCTTTTTAGGGTCACACCCACAGACATGTGGAGGTTCCCATACTAGGGGTCAAATCAGAGCTACAGCTGCCGGCCTGCACCACAGCCACAGCAACGTGGGATCCGAGCCATGTCTGTGACCTACACCACAGCTCATGGCAATGCCGGATCCTTAACCCACTGAGCAAGGCCAGGGATCGAACTCATGTCCTAATGGATGCTAGTCAGGGTTTGTTAACCACTGAGCCATGACAGGAATGCCCTCACTGCTACTTTTTATCACAATGGAGATTCTCAACTAGGGGTGATTTTGCGCCCCCCACCCAAGGAATCTGTTGTTGTCTGGAGTCATTTTTTTAAGGTCATGACTTGGGGGTGGGGGTGGGGGGAGACATGCAAATGGCATCCAGATGTGGATAAACATTCTGCAGGAAGCCGGTAGGCCCCACAACACAGAGTAATCTGGTTTTAATGTCATTAGGGCTAAGGTTGAGAAACTGTGCCTGAGGACACAGAATTCTGTGCAGATGTAAATTGGGGGACTTTTTAAAAATGACTTCAGGAACGACAGGAAATACATTTCTCGTCTGTGAAGTAGGCTTCCCATTTCAAAGACAATGTTCATCTGCTCTGATTACCAGCCCAAGAGCTCACATGCTAATCTCCCAACAATCTGCCAAGGGCCGCCACATGACTATCTCACTCCAGCCATGGTAAACAGAGCCTGTGTTTTCTCTCTGCTGCATTTCGCTCAGAGGAAAAGCTGCAAGCACTGCAGGGCTCATCACTGAGGGGGATCGTGGTCGCTCCTGCATCTACGAGCAGCAGTGCAGGGGAAGCCGGAGGGCTGACTAGGTGAATTCCTGTTACCCCACTTCAGCTTGGAGCAAAAGGAAAGCCAATGGAATGGCTGTAACGAAGCCACATTGGGACTAAATGAGCCAAGTTTCTGACATACGCTGTAAATCACTGACATGAACCCTCATTGAAGGTCAAAATGAAGTCATAACAAGGAATAATCACACGTATTTCCACCATGCTTGGGGCTATGTGTGCATCGTCCCATCTATTCTCCACCTTATGAAGAAGGATAGGGTCATATTCATGACTGGTGCAGAATTGTGGCCTGGAAGGTTGACGCCAGCGGCCAAAGCCCCAGGGTTAATTTGCAGAGCTAGGATCTGAACTCAGCCTCCTGAGGCTGAATCTATATCCATTGCCCTGGACTCAATCTTTTATAAACTGGCATCCTCCACTGACTTTTTTGGTGCTGTTACTCTGTTGCACGTTGACTAATTCACTGGACACCAGAGTGACACTTGTACTTTTTGGAGCCACTTGGCAAAATCAAGAGATGGAAAGACAGGGCAGCGGGGAATCAAGAAAGCCTGACATGTCACCGGCCCCATTGGAGGCCAAGAGCCAGGACAGTGTGGCCTCACCTGAGTTGTTCTCCATGACAGTGTAGATGAGCTTGCAGACCCTCAGCAGCAGCATGACTTTCTTTTCCGGCGAATACATCTTCTGCATGGTCGTGAACTTGACCTTGATTTTCTCCACGTCCACAAAGTCAGGGGTGGGGGCGAAGACGCCCAGCTCCTGTGGATTCCTCTGCCGCACGAGCTGCAGGTTCTCCTTGAGTTGTTTCCACGAGCCGTCGGCCACATGGAAGTGTTTCAGCATGGCCTCGACGTGGCCCTTCAGGGGCTTCAGGATGCACTTGTGCATGGCTTTTTCCAACACCACATCTGCCAAAGAAAGGGCGGCTATTGTGACCATTGTCTGAAGAGACAAGCGACTCGAGGTCTGCTTTCTGGGAATGGACACCGTCCACTCCGTGCACTGGTGATCCAGTAGATGTGTCCTAACTTCACACCCAACAACTGACAAAATTCAGCGGCACATCATTCACATACCAACCCTTTTTCCCAGTAAAGTCAGGAAGACTGAATCCCCCTAATAAAATCTTACAGTGTCTTTTGCATATAATCAATATAATTATTTGTTTTAACTACTTTTATGCCTCCTCACTCATAAGCACAGGTGAATATTCTAGAAGGCATTCTTTGGACCTCGTCCTCCTATTGAGGATCTGGAAGACAGTTAAATAAGTATGTTAAAAGGACTGTCTAGGAGTTCCCACTGTGGCACAGTGTGTTAAGAATCTGAATGCAATGTGCTGGGTCACTGCGGATGTATGGGTTTGATCCCTGGCCCCGGGCAGTGGGTTAAAGGCTCTAGCATTGCTGCAGCTGCAGTGTAGGTTGCAGCTGCAGCTCAGATTCAATCCCTGGCCTGGGAACTTCCATATATCATAGGTGCAGCCATAAAATTTAAAAAATAATTTAAAAATAATTTTAAAAGGAAGCGTTATCTCTTAAAATATTTCCTAAGGAACAAAATTCAACTAAATACACATGATACCTTGGATTGGATGCTGGAGCCAAAAAAAAAAAAAAGTATATTTCTTTTGCCATAAAGATTATTAGTGGGGCATGAGATGAGATGTGAATAAAGCCTGGGGATCAGATAATATTGTTAACAGTGAATTAGTGTTAATTTTATTTATTTATTTATTTATTTATTTTTGCCTTTTCTATGGCCGCTCCCGTGGCATATGGAGGTTCCCAGGCTAGGAGTCCAATCGAAGCTGTAGCCTACGCCAGAGCCATAGCAATGCGGGATCCGAGCCACGTCTGCGACCTACACCACAGCTCATGGCAACACCGGATCCTTAACCCACTGAGTGAGGCCAGGGATGGAACCCACAACCTTGCGGTTCCTAGTCGGATTCGTTAACCACTGCGTCACAATAGGAACTCCAGTGTTAATTTTATAACACAATAGTTTTATAACACACTCTCCCTGGCTTTAGGAAATACACACTGAGTATTTAGGGGGTAAAGGGACACAATGCCTGCCACTAGCTCTCATGGTTCAGAAAAAGGAGTGTGTGTGAGTGTGTGTGTGTGTGTGTGTGTGTGTGTGTGTATCAGAGAGAAAGGTGGGGCATAAAGCAAGTGTGGCAAAGGACTAACACTGAGAATCTGGATGAAGGGCAGACCTGATTTCTCCATCCTCTTTTTGTAACTTTTCTGTATGTCTGAAATGATTTCAAAATAGAAATTTAAAAAGTCTTGACGTGAGTGTGTTTCTGTTCAGAGTTAGGAAACACCTTTAGGTGTGGGAGGCTTTATTCTTCCCTCTTTCTTGGAAAAGTTTTGCCCAATGAAGTAGCTGACTTGACTGGTGGTCCAATGACCTGGGCCACGAATCAGAAGGTCTGGGCCAGAGATGGTGTGTATAGTGATTAAGTCTCTGCTTCTTCAGCAACAGCTTTTACATCTCCAAGGTGTCCCCTTCAGCTAGCTCCCTGGGTAGCAATCACACCTCATATACAACACTTTGATGCAATTTCATCTTGGAAGCCCACGGATCCATGGAAATAGTTGACTTACTTCTCTGGCCTTTGGAATTCCTGACACAGAACAGATCACACTGAATCCAATCAGCTGTTATTAGAAAGTCAGGGACAAACAGAAATCTAAGCCAGACATACCTACAGAAATCAAGGTTGAAGCAAAAGAGGTTATAAAGGAAGCAGAAAAACAGAACAGCTTCCCCTCCTATCTGGCATTAAAACATATCACTTGGGAGTTCCCAGAATAGTTCAGCAGTAACGAAGCTGACTAGCACCCATGAGGACATGGGTTCCATCCCTGGCCCTGTTCAGTGGGTTAAGGATCTGGCATTGTTGTGAGCTGTGGTGTAGGTCGCAGACACGGCTCAGATCTGGTGTTGCTGTGGCTGTGGTGTAGACAGGCAACTGCAGCTCCGATTCGACCCTTAGCCTAGGAACTTCCATATTCGGCAGGTGTGGCCCTAAGAAGACAAAAACAAACAAACATATTACTTGGTCTGCATTAGTTATATTATTTTAATAAACTTATATAAAGTCATACAGTATTTCTGAGTTCAACCCAAATGGTCATTATGATGAAAAAAATCAATAATAGCAATTAACACTGTCTGTCTAGTTGGGTTGGGCTTGACCTTAATTCTTTATTTCATGATCACATCAAATTCTTATGGTAACTGTATTATTTTTGCATAAATTACTCTTATGCCCTTTTTATAGAGGAGGCAAGTGAGCCTTGGAAATGTCTAATGGTTTGCTCAAGGTCACACAACCAATTATTCTGCTTCTCAAAGTCAATGATTTCTTAAGTTTTTTTTTTTATTTTTTAATTTTTTTGTCTTTTTTGCCTTTTCTAGGGCTGCTCCCATGGCATATCGAGATTCCCAGGCTAGGGGGTCTAATCGGAGTCGTAGCCACCGGCCTACGCCAGAGACACAGCAACGCGGGATCCGGGCTGCGTCTGCAACCTACACCATAGTTCACGGCAATGCCAGATCCTCAACCCACTGAGCAAGGCCAGGGATCGAACCTGCAACCTCGTGGTTCCTAGTTGGATTCATTAACCACTGCGCCACGACGGGAACTCCAATGATTTCTTAGCTTTAAAGTTCAAGGTGTTCCGTAAACTTTCACTGGTTCATTCCTCTATCCGAAGGTTCCCAAGCTATATTTCTGGTGCACATTGCTCTGCTGGGAAGTCACCAAGGGGGGTGAAAGTCACATCAATCATTAACCAGGAACACACATGAATGTTGGTAGCAGTGTAATTCACAACAGCCCCAAACTGGAAACCGCTCAAAGGCCGGTCCCAGTGGAATGGACGCAAGGATATATTCACACAATGGAATTCAGAAAATGGAATTCAGACAATGGAAGATTCATTCCAAGAAAAAGACCACACTTCTGCTCCAGATGCAGCAGACTGTCTCCAAGGTACAATCTGTGTGAAAGAAGCCAGACACAGAAGCCTGTCCCTTTTAGCACATCGTCTATGCAAAATTCAAGAGCAGGCAAAACCAATCTACAACGACAGGTCAGGATGGCAGTCACCCTTAGGAACGAACTTGGCTTTGGGGGGGGGGACACTTCGGGGGATAGAGATGGTCCCTGTCTGGATCTGGGTGGTGGCTACAGGTGTGAATAACGGTTGAGCTGAGCACGAAGTTTGCACACTTTATGGATGTAAGTGAAACCTCAATAACCTTGTGTGTAAATCAAACCAACAGAAAACGCCTGGAGATCAGCCTGGGATTTTCACTTTGAACCCCAAGGGCAATTTTTCTTTTTGTATTTTTAGGGCTACACCCATGGCATATGGAAGTTCCCAGGCTAGGGGTGAAATTGGAACTGCAGCTGCCAGCTTACGCCACAGTCACAGCAACACGGAATCCGAGTCACGTCTGTGACCTACGCTGCAGCTCTCGGTAACACTGGATCCTTAATCCACCGAGCGAGGCCAGGGATCGAACCCCCATCCTCATGGACACTGGTTGGGTTTGCTACCACTGAGCCACCATGGGAACTCCAGCAACTTTTAACTTCAGAGTGAGCCTGGTCACTTCTGGGCCAGAGCGATCACACAAATCACCTCTACAAATGCTTGTTCTTGGGGGCGACAGCAAAGCATTCATGACCAGCAGACTAAGCGGGCCTCTTGTGGAACTCATCCGTGTCCCCAGGGAAGGGTCTCTGGCCTTTGTGCCATAAACTCCACTCTTAGGGGAAAATGGGGCTGTAGTAATCTGCTAGGAGAGTTGAAACCTGGGACCTGATGCCATGTGCCCATCCCCTGAAAGCCCCAAATGAAAAAAAAAAAAAAATGTAGTACATTTTTTGAAAGCCATAATTTAGAAATCAGAAAGACTGGTCTTTTGGCATTCTTTTTCAGAACTTTCCTCCCAACCACGACTCCTGCAAATCCTTAAATAAGCATAAGAAATAGAAGAAGAAAAAAAAAAAGTCCAAATGACAGGAACCTAGGACCTGAGTGGTTCTCTCCAGTAGGGAAAAAAAAAAGTTCTGCTCACAAAGAGGGGAAAATGATTTTAGGGAACAAAAGGAACAGAAAATCTTTCAGAATGTGGGTTAGCTCAGCAAAAAAGAAATAACAGATGGGTCACACTGCTTATAAATTAGTACTGTCTGTTGTTTTCTATCATCTCTGGATCCTTGAAATCCAAGAATGATGTGGTTCTAGGCACTGACACTTCACATCCTCCAACGAACCCACGGCCGGAAGATTAACCTCTTTGAAACCCCGAGAGATTGATGCCACACAGATAGCAAGGGGGGGGAGCCAGGTTTCAAACTCAAGAACTCTGGTTATATCAACTGTGTTTTCTTTTCTTTTCTTTTCTGGTCCACACCCAAGGCATATGGAGGTTCCCAGGCTGGGGGTCGAATGGGACCTACCACTACCGGCCTATGCCACAGCCACAGCAACCTGGGATCTGAGCTGCATCTGCGACCTACATGACAGCTCACGGCAATGCCAGATCCTTAACCCACTGTGTGAGGCCAGGGATTGAACCTGCGTCCTCATGGATACTAGTTGGGTTCGCTAAGCACTAAGCCATGACGCGAACTCCAACTGTGTTTCTTAACAAACACAGAAACAAGAAAACACTGCAGAATTGGTTGAGCTACAACATTTTGAATATTAGATAACCAACTGCTACCTAAATAACCAACGAGAAATACATTTCCTGGGAATATTTAGAACAATCCAATTGATTGGTCCCAAAGCTCATCCAGGGAGGGAAGCAGCAAGGGGCAGGGCAGTGGCTTGGAGCTCCCTGCCTTAGGGTGACCTGACCAGGCAGGAAGAGGTGACTGCCTCGACCTTTAGTGCTGCAAAGTGGTCGCCCCCTTGTCAGGAATGAGGAACAGAGGCCTTCACTCTGATCAGCAGCACAGACTCCAGAGACAGACATGAGACAGGAAACCATCACAGGACAGGATCACTCATCAGCTTGGTTTCAACGCTTTCTGCTCCCCCACCACTGCTGCGTGGGAATCGAGAGCCCAGGCTGAGGTTCAGAGAAGCGGCCCATCTTAGAAAGAGTGCGAGGAGGTGGCTCAGCAGCCAGGCTCTGCCTTCCTAAGGGACTCTGGCCACGTCATCTCATCTCTCTCTCACCGTCACGGCCTTGAACTTCTGAATTGCCACCAAATCCTCGCCCGTGGCAGGAAAGACAGAAGCAGCAGTCTAGATGTGACCGATCGTTAAAACAAAACTAAATTAATACTCACTCTTCTCCAGGGATACTTTTCTTTTTCTTTCTTTCTTTTTTTTTTTAATCTTTTTGCCTTTTCTAGGGCCGCTCCCATGGCATATGGAGGTTCCCAGGCTAGGGGTGGAATCGGAGCAGTAGCCACCAGCCTATGCCACAGCCACGTGGGATCCGAGCCACACCTGCGACCTACACCACAGCTCACGCAACACTGGATCCTTAACCCACTGAACGAGGCCAGGGATTGAATCCGCAGCTTCATGGTTCCTAGTCAGATTCGTTAACCACTGAGCCACGATGGGAACACCACATACTTTTCTTTAACTGCATGACTGGATTGAAGACACAGTGCTGTCTAGTAGCCCTGCTGCAGGTGAAGAGATGGAAGCACAGAGGGGTTAAGACACAGGACTAGGCACACACAGCTCAGCAACCACAGAGGTGGGACTGGAAACCTGCAGTCCAGCCTGAGCCCTTGCTCTGAACTACCACCCTCTCCTGCCCTGCAGATGGGAAATGTGTCTCCCCTCCTCAGCAGAGCTGAGATGTGACACTTGGGCCACAGAAGCACTTGGTGAGCCCTCTCTACACACTCCCCATAAAAAGCAGTGCCTGGCGTCTCAGCAGCCCCCAGGTAAGATGTGAGGTCCTAATGAGTAGTGTTCTACTTTGTGGCTTTGAGGGAAGAAGATAAGCTTTGCAGGCCTCAGCTTCCTCATCTGTAAAATGGGGCCACTCATAACCTCCCAGTGGGACTGCTGGGGGACTGCGCAACACCTACATAATGAGCACCTTGTACGTGCTGGACGCCTAGTAAGCGGGCAAACATCGCTGGCTCCCTCTGTTCTTGACTGTGGGCGTATGCCTTTGAAGGACACCAGGACGACTGGTTTTGTTGTGTTCTGTGCCAGCTGTGGTTGACTTGGTTTGATGAATTGAAAAGTCACCTGGCTTCCCATACAGGTGGCACCTCCTCCCCCACCCCTGCATCCGCAGGTTCCGCATCAGTGGTTTCAACCAACCATGGATGGAAATATTCAGGAAACAATAATTCCAGGAAGTTCCAAAAGGCCAAACTTGAATTTGTTGCACATGACCAACAACTTATAAAACACTTCTACTGTACTGGGTATTATGAGGAATGTGGAGGTGATTTAAAAGTACACGGAGCATGTGCATAGCTTATATGTAAGCACTGCATCATTTCATATAAAGGACTTGAACATCTGAGGCCTTTGGTGTCCATGGGGGTCCTGGAACCCAACCCCCTCAGTTACCAAAGGACAATGGTACACTGTTCTCTCTCCTGCCACATCCTCATCAGCAGCCCCTCCCACCTGCAGGTACAAGGACTGAAGAGCTGAAGTCTGGGGCTTTCCTGCCCCAAAACTCCCAGTGTTTTGTCACAACCTCATTCTGACCCCACTTCAAAGCTCAAAACCACAGATGAGCTGAGCGTCTAGGGCAGATGTGTGTCTTTCTGGGTGATGGGAATAGAGCTACCAGCCCTATTTCAGATGAGCAAACATGCCAGCCCAGCAGAGATGACATCAAAATAAAGATGACAAGCACTGGAGTGGTGATTCATTTGTTTATATTTTTGTTCAGGTTGGTGGGCTCCTAGCAAGGGCATTCTGCAGAAGCATAGGCTGCGTTCATGCAATACTTTATGCACGAAATTCATCAGACATACATCAATGCCTTCTAGTAAAAGGCCATTAAATATGAAAGCAGTGGAGTTCCCGTCATGGCACAGCGGAAACAAATCCGACTAGGAACCATGAGGTTGTGGGTTCGATCCCTGACCTTGCTCAGTGGGTTAAGGATCTGGCATTGCTGTGAGCTGTGGTGTAGGTCGCAGATGTGGCTCGGATCCTGTGCTGCTGTGGCTGTGGTGTAGGGCGGCAGCTACAGCTCTGATTAGACCCTTACCCTGGGAACCTCTACATGCCGAGGGTATGGCCCTAAAAAGACAGAAAAAAAAAAAAAAAAAAGCAAACCTAGGAGGTGGGTGAAAGAAAAATAGCTATATATATAAAAAAAGTGAAAGCAATGGGGAAGAGACCAATCTTCCTTACAGGGAAAATTCTAAATCATTTATGGAGACCCTCTGGCCTCAGGGAGATGAGTTTGAATTCTACCCTCACCCTTTGAGTGTGGACAGTGCCTAGGGGCTTGCTTCTGAAGAACAGAGTATGGAAAGGGGAGGGATGTTTTTATACAGCAGAAACCTGGCAAGCTGGGTCTTGTGCTGGTGAGCCCAGAGGACATCATCAGTGAGGAGTCACTGTGGACAGCAGGACCCTCTGTTGTGACAGCTACCATGAGAGGAGCAGGAAAAGCAGCCACATGAATTGGCTTTGGTCCTACTTGCATCCTGGCCTGATCTTGAGAGGCTGTTCTGTTTCTTCATCTATAAAAGTGAGGCTACGAATGGAGCATCCCGAGGCAGTAAGAGGGTTTAAGGGGGGACCCCGGTCATAAAAGTGCACTGTAAACCATGGTGGCCTCTGCCACTTTGTTTTACTGAAAACACAGGATGCATTTAATACATACTCTCCGACTCAATAGAGGGCATGGACTGAGACTTGTGGCTTCTAAAAGAAGCCCCTGGGCCTGGATGATAAATGAGAACCTCTGGCGTGGATGTGTGTCTAGGGTGGGAGTAGAGCTATGCCTGCAGGATGTGGTCCCCCCCAGGAGACTGGGCCAGGGATGGGGCCTGATGATGAGGCTCTTCCATTGGGTGCTGTCCTCACCAAGGCAGCCAATAAGAGCCGTCCTCTTGCCAAGACAGTAATGTAAAGGTTCTGATGCTTCCACCTGGCCCTTCAAGTGTTCCTTGGCTTGTGCTCTCAGCTCCTATGTGGATTCTCCTCTTACCTGGGGGTGTTCCCTTCCTGAGAAGTGCTCATCTCCCTCAAGATGGAAGATCCTAGGAATATAGTCAGAAAACACTCTAGCACAGATATCTCCATGTATCTCATTCTGGGATGCCGTCCCCCAACCCCCGCTTGGTCAGCAGAGCTCTGTGAATTGGGAGATGACAGCTCCCTCGCTCTGAACATCTCAGAATCAGGGAGTCCTGGGCAGACATTCTTAACTCCAGGGCTTTGAACATTCTTTTGCTTGACATAACATAACGAACCCAATGTTGATGCCCTAAAGTAAAAATTACACAACAAATGATGCCTGTGGGGCAAAGAGGGGCTTCTTGCTGTGTTCTTCTAGTTATTTAAACTAATTTTCAAAAATAATATAGGCATTCTTTTAATATGCTGCAAGAAGTCCATCTTTCTCCTTCTCTCTACCCCCTGTTAACATACAAGGAGAGTCATTTCTTCCAGGTGATTTGGACATGTGGGCTAGCTCAGAAGTTAGAGTCAAGGTTTTAATCTCAACTTGGCCCCACTATGAGTCTCTGGCCACAACTTTCAAAACAACTCTATCTAGGGAATTCCCGTTGTGGTGCAGCAGAAACTAATCTGGCTAGGAACCATGAGATTGCAGGTTCGATTCCTGGCCTTGCTCAGCGGGTTAAGGATCCAGCATTGCCATGAGCTGTAGCGTAGGTCGCAGACGTGGCTCGGATCCTGTGTTGCTATGGCTGTGGTGTAGGCTGGCAGCTGTAGCTCCAATTCGACCCCTAGCCTGGGACCCTCCATATGCCACGAATGTGGCCATAAAAAGCAAAAACAAACAAACAAAAAACCCCTCTATCTAACAAAGAGCAGATACTATAATAACTCAAGGGTTTAAACCAAATGCTGAGTTAAAAATTAAAAGCCAGTCACACTCGATACAGAAGCTTGAGCCAGACCTCCATGCTCATTAAAAAAATGATGGGAAGCAAAGTAGGAGTAATTGCTCAAGGTCCCAAGAATGACCTCAGCCCCCCTTTCTTATTCACGCTCTGCTCTCTGGTGTCTAACCGCATTTCAGTATCATTTCTCTATTCAAAAATGAAACACACGTATATGTAAATTGATGTTCTCTTTGAAATATGTGGGAATTGAGTTTAAGGACACTTTTCCTTCAAATAATTAAAACGTCCTTCAGAGAAAATACACATTTTGACAGCCATTAAAGAAAGCAAAACAATGTCTTGATTTTCCCGACTGACTTTTAGGAATACAGTTGTCTTAGTTGTATCTTTGTTGGTAGTCTGAGGACAATTTGAATGAAATAGGAAATTTGGAGTTACTAACATTTTTAGAGTTGGCAAAATTTTGCTTTTCTTTCTTTCTTTTTGCTTTTTTTTTGGTTGTTGTTTTGCTTTTTAGGGCTGCACTTGAGGCATATGGAAGTTCCAGGCTAGGGGTTGAATCAGACCTACAGCTGCTAGCCTATGCCACAGCCATAGCAACACCAGCTCCTTAACCCAAGGAGAGAGGCCAGGGATCAAACCCACATCCTCATGGATCCTGCTCGGGTTCATTACCGCTAAGCCACTATAGGAACTTCCTGTTTTTCTTGAAATAAGACTTACAAACATGAGTTCCCTTGGTGGTATATTAGGTTAAGGATCTGGGGTTGTCACTGCTATGGCTTGGGACACAGCTATGGTGCAGGTTCGATCCCTGGCCGGGAACTTCTGCATGCTATGGGTGTAGCCAAAAAAAAAAAAAAAAAAGAAGAAGAAGAAGAAGAAGAAGACTTGAAAACAGAGGGATTTCCCAAGATTAACATCGTATCAGAAATAAAAATTCTTTTCCTTGAAAAGCATCAAAACACTAACCACAAAAATGCAACAAGTTCTGCAAAGTGTAGATTTCACTACCAGAAACTTTGAGTCAGTTTCTCCTATTGGTTGGAAGAGACAGAAACAAGAGTGGTGTGATGTGAAAACCTACCAATGAGGAGCGTGTGTTGGAATAATGAGCAATATACCCTGACTGTACCTTACAGGGCGGGACACACTGGTGGTGAGGACACCTCACTCTGTCGATGAAATCAATGGTCCTGGGCTTTTGAGGAGGATGCCAAAGCATGTATGGGCTTTGCTAAAGCAGCCGTCTGTCCCTCCATGTATCACTCTTATGGGGTGGGGACTGGAGAGCTTCCTCCAAGGGACGCGCAATACATGGTCCTAGAATCAAGAGGGAGCTGCCTGGCATGGGCTCCCATCCCATTTTACCCTCCAAACAGGTGAGCAAAGCTAGTGTCAATCAACTCACATTGATTCAAGAACCTCTAAACAGCAGAGCTTGGTGGGGAAGTGCTTCAAAGACTAGTCTGAACAGAAGCCACATTCTCCATGATGGAGCACAACCGTTTAGAGACGGTTTTTCACTTCTGATTGTTCATC
This sequence comes from Phacochoerus africanus, assembly GCF_016906955.1. Taxonomy (NCBI): domain Eukaryota; kingdom Metazoa; phylum Chordata; class Mammalia; order Artiodactyla; family Suidae; genus Phacochoerus; species Phacochoerus africanus. The sequence continues at coordinate 35,221,245 of NC_062546.1, forward strand.
ATTTGATTCTCACTTAGAAAGCATGGGCCTACCGGCCTGTGACAGGAGCACATGGACAAAGTGGCAGAGAGCTATTTGGCTTTTTCATTGGCTTTTCTCTCCGAAACTGAAGAATCCCTCTCTGAAGAAGACAGATTAGCACGGGATCCACACACTACATGCATATACCCATGCATGCAGGCGGTCATTTCTCACATGTGAACAATGGCAGTAATGCTACGTGGGTTAAACCCATGAGATACCTTCTTCCCCTTCCTTGATTTCAGTATGGGATTCTGTAAATCGAGGACTTAACTCCCCACCTCCTGGTTAAGAGCTCTCTCCCTCAGAAGCTGTGGGAAGGAAAGAGAGGACTAGATTTTTTTCAAAGCAAAGAAACCCAACTGGCATTCTTGAAAAGCCTTAGGAGCATCAGTAGACAGCTGTTCTGAACAAATCGGAGGCTTGGAATTCTGGGGGTGGCATTCAAAGCGCATCCATTCAGAGGGAATTACAACCTCCCAGGAAGTGGAGATTGGTGGGAATGAGCAGACAATGGGTGAGGGGTGGAGTGGGGGGTTGAATCCAGACTCCCCTGCTTACCAGCAGCATAACCCTGTACAAGCCACTTTATGCACCTTGGCCTCCATTCTTGAATTTGCAAAAATTCCAGAATACAGGCAAAATCTACACAAATGGACCAACCTCCAGTTGAGTACGAGGCTCCTTTAGTCATAAGCTGGTGAGACCTTCATTGAGAAACACGTAAAGCAGACAATTAGACTAAGTCCATTTTCTTGCCAAAGCCCTAATCTAAACTTGCACATTTAAGAGGGTTGGTTTTCTAACAATTAGAGCACGTCTTGCCCTCTAATTGAGCACGTCAGGAGTTTCCCAGGTCACCCTCTGCTTTGGCTTGCCTTCCTCTTAATTTCGAAAGCCCAGCACATTCACTGCACTTTCAAAACAGAATAATGATTTCATGGGGGAAGCAACAGATAGGGTGAAGTGTCTGCTTTCATGCAAAAACTTAAAAAACCAAAACAAACCAATAAAAAAGTATGCCAAGCCTCAGGCGGGCCACTAAGCTACCTACTCAAAAGGGGAGTGGGGAGGCTACTAGTCCAATTCATCTTAATGTTTAAAATGAAAAACACTTACAATTCGTTTTAATTTAGCTATAGTGGACATACATCATTGTATTCATTTTAGGTACAGACAAAATCAAAAGTTTTTTCCATACCCCTGAATTTCTGATGAAAAAATAGGAACATAGGCAGCAGCAGGGGATGAGGTTAAACAACATGGGCTTTGCATCTGACACAAGGAAGTTCAGATGCTTCGTGCGCTAGTTCCTGGCTGGGGTGGCCCTGGGACACCAGGCTGCACCTGGCAGAGCCCTGCCTTGCCCTACGGCACACAGGTACCTGTGTCACAGGGCTCAGGCCAGGACCCACTGCAATTGCTTAGATAGGTGGCCTGGTTCAAATTAGGGATGCCCTCGATGTCAGCTTCCCTTCTCCTTATGGCCTTAGATTTTAAACTGAAAGCTGCATCCTTCTGGAGCAGCAAGCTGCATCCTTCTTGGAGCAGCAGCAGCTGGCCAAATTTAAATTTGTGTTTGGAGAAAATGAGATCTCCTGCTGCAAGAGCAAGAACCCTATGTGAACCTCCATCTCAAAGAAGCTGGCGGGAGAGCTTCCCGGGACTGGTCCTTTGGCCGAATACTCAGAGCAGCAGCGGGGAAGGAAGGGAAGGCCTGGTCCCCAGGGAGGGGCCTAGTCTCCGTGGGCTGGCTGGCGCTGCCCGCTGCATAGCCCAGTGCTGACATCAGCGCCCGCCTCGCTCGCCTGGGTGCCCCCAGAGGAAGCTACTCCTGTAGGTTCAGGCTCTGAGTCAGTCTCTCCTGAGAAGCAGGCTCTGGCGGGGACATGGACAGAGGCAGCCTGCAAGCCTATTCCATCTTCCTGAGGCTTTTCTATCATTAAGGCTCATCCTGGGGCACATTCTTTCCAGCCTTCAGTTCAGCACCCCAGCCCTAGCCACGCCCCGCCAGTCCAGGCACAAGCCCCAGGAAAACAAACACGGCTTTGATTCTTTGCGACAAAATGAAAAAGCTGCTGAAACTCACTTAAAGGAGAGAGAGAGGGAGGGAGGAGGGAGAGGGAGGGAGGAGGGAGAGGGAGGGAGAGGGAGGGAGAGGGAGGGAGGAGGGAGGGAGGAGGGAGGGAGAGAGGAGGGAGAGGGAAGGAGCACTTGCTACCAGACACTGTTTACTACTTTTGACAAACAGACCCAATCAGAAAGAAGACATTTGGGTTTTGCTTTATGAACCGCTTGGAAATGTTTGGTAACTCTTTTGGCTGCTGCTGCCCAGTGAATGAAGTTTCTGAAATTAGCCTTTCAGAGTCAACCTTCTGAAATTAAAAAAAAAAAAAAAAAAAAATCCCCTAACACTCTCGCCCTGGAAAAAAGACGGCTTGCCAAATCCAATTTTCCCTTGGCCAAAGTAACGATTAGCAACTCAGCCCTTCAAGGAGGTTATGAAGAAAGTATTTCCCCTTGACTTGGGAGAAAACACCTTTCATGTGACCTCCAAATATGTTACTTATTTAAAAAGTACACAAAAACAAACCTGTCCTTTGGATTTTTTTTTTTCCCTTACTGCCAAACAGTGCTTCTTACTGAATTCTAGGACTGGAAGCCAGCAGGGCGGTTACCCCTTTGGGGAGAAGGCGGCAGGGCGGGGGTCCCCAGGGGGCTTCTTCTGGACGTGGGTCATGTTCTGCTGAGCTGGCGCTTGTTATACAGTTGTGGTCACTGTGGAAACTCACCCAGCCACACAGCCATGAGCTCTGCCCTCTTCTGAATGTAAAAAAGGCACTTTCAACCAAAGCAGCACAAAACACCCACCGCCTCTTAGAAGGCATTAAAGACACCTTTCTGTGGTTGCAGAGCCTGCAGAGACGCACGTTCAGAAAACACTCAACAGGGGGTCACACGCACAGCACAAAATCAGGGGGGCAAGCAGACCCTCAGAAGGCAAGCTCCATCCCCAAACAGAGCCGTTCTGCCCTTCCCATCGATTGTTCCCCAAAACATGTCCAAACCTGGCACATAGCAGCCAAGTCAGGCATAATACGACGTCTGCCTCAAGCAGCTGCGATCCCAGTTCAAATCAGCCCGGGGAGTGGGGGGGGGGGGGGGGTAGAGTGCGTTGTTGTTTTAAACACCAGAGAAAACTACCAGACAACTGACATAGGATGCACTGTTCGGCCAGGCTACAGGGTTTTTTTGTTTGTTTTATTATTATTATTTTTTTAATAATAAAGAAAAAAAAGGCGAGGTGGTACTTACCTATTTGGTCCTCGGGGATCAGCGACTCAATGGGGGGGTCCAGCTCCGAGCTCTGCGACAAGTAGTTTTTCACCTGGGTCATGAACTGCCGGATGGTCTGCAGCAGGTCTGTGCTGGACACATGGCACTCCTTGTTCTCCTGCAGGAAGCTCACGTAGTCCTGCACCAGGCAGCCGAAGTAGGTGCGCTTGTCCCGGGCCAGCTCGGCGATGCGGCGCACCATGCGCTTCTCTGGGGTCAGGAAGGAGCTGAACACCCCGCTCATCTTGCGCAGCTGGGACTTGACGAGCTTGGGCAGCACGAAGGAGCTGTTCCTCTTCTTCTTGGACTTGATGGGGGGGGCCATGGTCTCCTGGTCGCTCTCCCCGTCGTAGTCCTCCAGGCTGCTGTTGGTGTCCGCCTCGTAGCCAAACAGAGGCATGCTGCGGTCCAGGTCCAGCGAGTCGGAGGAGGAAGTGGAAATGCTCATGTCACTCAGCCTCTGTCTGCCTCCTCGCCACGGGGGCCGGGATGGGGATGCAGAGGCGGCGGTGGCGGCGGCGGCGGCCCGGGCCCTTGTGCAATCCCCGGGGGCCTCCTCCTCCTCCACCACCACCAGCACCTCCTCTGCTGCCGGGGCCCCACCTGCGCTGCGGGCCAGGCCCTCAGGCTCCAGGCGAGGCCGGCTGCCGGTCAAGGTCTTTGCGCCGCCCTCCGCCTCCAGAAAAGAAGCCTGCTTCTTGAGCCGGGGTGGAGGGACGGGGGTTGGTCTGGATCCAAGCAGAGCTACGTTCCCATGTGGGTGATGGCTGGCTGTTTCCGGCATGCTCGCCGGGACCGCGCTCCTGGGCAGCTGAGGGCTTGTGTGCAGACTATTAATAGCGGGTGGCGGGGGCCTGGGCGGGGGAGACCGAGGCCTCTCCGTGCCATTCGCGCTGGGAGTCCGGGTGCAGGGCCGCTTCGGGCCTCCGCTGAGGTCCTGGCTGTGCACTTTCAAGAAAAGAGGATTAATAAAGCAGAGGGCTCCGTTGGTCTGGCTGCAGTCCAGCTCCGAAGGCGCCCTGGTTTTGATAGAATGCACTCCATTTATAAGGCAGAGCTGGCGGGAGGCAGGACCAACGCCGTCGGAGGAGAGAGGCCTATGGGGAGGTGGAGGGTTTGGGGGTTTGCTGTCAGCTGGAGAGCTCCAAAAATCTGAAAGTCATTATCAGTGAACACAAGAATGTAAATACAGTGCACTCGGGCTGTTCCTTCACAAAAAAAGCACACTTGCAGGGCAATACTCGGCTCTGGAGGGGGAGGCGCTACACTGCAGTGTGTTTCTCTCTCTCTCTTTTGCTTTAACTACATTCCTTTACTGGAAAGGGTAGAAACGCTGCCAGGACCAGCTGCGGGCTCTTGGGAAGGCCCTGGAGGCTTTTCACCGTCAAAGCCCAGGGGAGATGGTTCAGTTGTGCACAGAGCTGGCCCAGGCTTCCCCAGGTGAGGCAAAAGGAACTGGGATGGTGACAGTGCAAGCTGGGCAAAGGCCACGGGGCTCCCCACTTGCTCCACGAAGACCAAGTCTGCCCGCAAAGCAGCGGCATCCTTTCTGATCCCCGTCTCCCTGGCTGCCCTCTGCAGAGGGCTCGGCAGTTCCCCCTTAATGGGCAGGACCAGCAGCTGGGCCTGGGGGATGTTACACAATCTGCCTGGGGTTTTACACATTCAGCATTAAAACCCAAAAGGAGGAAAAATACACTCATGGGTCCCATCAGCAAAAAAACAGGACAGCCAGCTTACACGAAGGTTGAATGCAAGTTTGACCATCTACGTTTGTGGTTTGCTGCCCATCCTTCCCAAGTCCTGCGGCCTCCTGGCCTTGGCTATTCATGCTTGGTTCATCCTTCTCTGGAAGGGGAGGGTGCCCATTGCTTCCTGCAGCTACACTGCCTGTGTCTCTTGTGCTCCATGCAAACGGAAAGAGGCAGTGATGGGGTCATTTTCATTTGGAACAGGTGATTCTCTCTCTACAGCTTTGCTGTTTTGTGTTTGCTGAAGCTGTTTCTTTCCCAAGGACCTGGAAAGGCTAGTTCTGGGCCTGGGGAGAAGCTGAGGCTGGAGCCCACTCTGCCCCAGCTGTGCCCTGAATGCCTGGCAGTGCCTCTTCAGTCACCACTTTCTCTTGTCTTCCTCCCCTCTTGTTCTTTGCTGTCCAACAGGACAGCCAACAGTCACCTGCGGCCAGTGAGCGCTAGAAATCTTGCTTGTGCAATGGAGGGACTCAATTTTCCATATTATTTCATGGAAATCAACTTAAAGGTCAAAACTGACACTCAATTCAGTTACTGGGAAGCATCAGTTTGTTTGGAACCTGGGTATGTGAGTACTTTTTTTTTTTTTTTTGGTCTTTTTAGGGCTGCACCCTCAGCATATGGAAGTTCCCAGGCTAGGGGCTGAATTGGAGCTGCAGCTGCTGGCCTTCACCACAGCCACACGAGATCCTGAACCCACTGAGTGAGGCCCCAGATCGAACCTGTACCCTCATGGATACTAGCTGGGTTCATAACCTGCTGAGCCACAATGAGAATGTCAGGGTGACCACTTTTGCAACTGCAAATCTGAGGAAATCTAAATAGAGATCCATGCATTTCCCCCTAAAACTTAGTGCCTTAACAGAGGTGTGCTGTAAGGACAAAAGCCATGCTGGATTTCAAACACTCAGTGTGAAAAAAGGAAGGTAAAATGTTTTATTATTACTTTAAAAACATGGATGATGTATTGCAACAACATTTCAGATACTATACTAAAAGATGAAATTATAAAAAATGAATTCCCCCTTGAATTTTCTTTAACGTGCTTACTAGAAAATTGAAAAGTACATACTGGCTTGCCTTTTTCGTATTTCTCTTGGCTTGGGTAGAACCGCTCTCACCTCCTCAGTGCCCCCCCCCCCTTAGCCTCCTGGTGCGTTGAGCTGTAGGCCTTTATAAAGCTTAGCACACCTGGCTCCCAGGTACAGTCTCCCATACAGACTGTACACTTGGGAAGCGGGGGAGGGGAGGGACCCTTGGTTGTAGGGCGTGGTGCCTGCCACAGAGTGGACCCTCCAGAACTACTTGCTGGACGAACAAATAAATGAGGCACAGAATTTTAAGAAGCACTTGTCTCTTCACAAAATGGATAAAGTGCATGTTGACAATTAACAAGCTGAATATACACTAATGAGAGCTTGGTTGTCTCTGGAGAGTGGCCACCAGAGTGGGCTCCTTTTGCCTTGCCCTTCACAGGGACATCAAGTACCATCCCTGTTACTTGGGTCCTTGGGCCCCTGGCAGGATGTACACACAGCAGGCCGACCATGGAGCCAGGAGGCCACCAAAGGTCATGGGGACCCAGGACATGTCTTTAAGAGGTCAACAACCCAGTGGATTATATCACCTTCAACTCAGGAAATGCTCTAAACTCTCTCCAAAGGTGCATAAAGCTTGGTGGCAGAGATGGCAGTGGGGACATTACAAGGCCCTGATAGCTTTACCAGGATTCTGTTTCCCAGTCCTGCAACCCAATGGCCCATCAGACAGGCCTCACTCAACACAGATGCATCCAAATTTCAGAGCTGACTGTGAATATACCTCCAGGCTTCCCTACAAAATTTTATGGGCTCCCTTGGCAATGGCACCTGTTTCAAAACAAGTTCCTCAGATTGAGAGGAAATCTTGCCAAAGGAGTAACACATAGATTTTTTATTTGTTGGGTCAAGTATCACGGTTTCCTAGGAGATGGGAATCCTGGTCCTGAATCCAGAATCCCAAACTGCCATTCAAAAGACTATGGCAGTTCTATGGAATTCCCGTTGTGGCGCAACAGAAACAAATCTGACTAGGAACCATGAGGTGCGGGTTTGATTCCTGGCCTTGCTCAGTGGGTTAAGGATCTGGCGTTGCCGTGAGCTGTGATGTAGGTTGCAGATGCAGCTTGGATCCTGCATTGCTGTGGCTGTGGCACAGGCCAGCAGTTGTAGGTCCAATTTGACCTCTAGCCTGGGAACCTCCATTTGCCACAAGTGCGGCCCTAAAAAGCAAAAAAAAAATAAAAAAATAAAAAAAAAAATAAAAAAGACCATGGCCTAGTTGTTCCTGAAGGCCTGAAATCTTAAGAGAATTCCCCTTTCCCTCCGAGAAGGGGAACATTTTTGCAAAAGTTAAGCCCACACAGGTTCCCCAGGGCAATGGGACAAAGAAACTGGGGGAGTCCTATGTCCCGAGGCGAGTCCCTGCATCCATGACGCTGGGCTTCGGGGGCCTCAGCAAAGGGCCAGGAGGGGAAGCGAGTGCCCAGCTGGCTGCATCGAGGATGTACAGCAGAGTAAGGGATGTGGCAGGGCAGGAACTGAGTGAGAGAGGAAGTGAGACAGATGTTCCTCTGGAGGCCTGTGCTGTCGATTCCTCAAAGCACAGAGGTGCCGCCAGCACCTCGTGTTCCCCTGGGATAAAACCTACCGGGGGAAGATGCCAGTGCCAGACTTTCCATCCACCAGGCCCCGCCTTCCTTGGCAAGGTGCCACAGAAAGACATGACCCAGGATGCAGATCACCCTACATGGACACTTTGGGGAGCTCAAACTCATTGACAGGTGATGCCAGGAAGAATTTGGGGGCAACTCAGGTGAACCTGGCTCCCGCCTCTGAGAGCTGGTTCAACGTCTGACTTAGAGAAAGGCTCTCAGGGGTGACTCAGAGGTCTCGGGGAGTTTTGCCAAGGAGGTAAGGATTACTTTTTGATGTAACGATGTGTCTCCCACCAGCCTGACACTGGCTCTGCTCAACGTGTTCATTTCAAGAGACCGGGCGGGGGCCCCCCCACTTACTTAGTCCCAGCTGGGCTAGTTCTTCAAGCTGAGCCTCAGTCTTGGCTGTTGAAACAGCATAAGGCAACTTCAAGGTAAATGGCAGGACATCCCTGATTTTTCAAAAAAAGAGAATACATGTATTACATGACTTGCTTCCATTTCTCACTTTCATTTCTTTCCTAGAGTATTTTATTTTATTTTATTTTACGTATTTATTTATTTATTGTTTTTTAGGGCCGTACCAGTGGCATATGGAAGTTCCCAGGCTAGGGGTTGAATTGGAGCTGCAGCTGCTGGCCTCCACCACAGCCACAGCAGTGTGGGCTCTGAGCCACCTCTGCAACCTTCACCTTAGCTCATGGCAACATCAGATCCTTAACCCCTGAGTGGGGCCAGGGATAAAACCAGCATCCTCATGGATACTAGTCAAGTTCTTGATGTCATGTGCCAAATGGGAACTCTGGGATGTTTTAGCTTAAACTATTTATTTCATTTTTATTGTATTTTATTATTGAAAAATAGTTGATTTACAATGTTTTGGATGTATGGCAAAGTGATTCCATTTATATATATATAAACACACAGAAACACACACACACAGACATATTCTGTTTCAGTCCTTTCCATTATAGATTATTACAAGATAGTGAATATACTTCCCTGGGCTGTAAGTAGGTCTTTGTTTGTCTATAACTTAAACTATTTAAAATGTCCTATGTAGACACCACATCCAGAACTTGTCTTGAGTGATGACAGGACTATGGGATCACTCTTCCTGCCTGTGTTAACACACTCAGGACAAGCCGAGATCACCCTTCGTGGTGTCTGTGTCTGCAGCGAGGACCAAGTCGCTTTCCTGGGTAGCTAAACCATCTCTTGAGTTAATATCAGAATCACCAACTAGGCTGGTGGATCTGTCATACCAATAAAACATTAGGTACCAATTTGCTAGACACTCTGAAGGTTGGGTCTGGAGTTTCTGGGCAGGAATGCGGGATGCTTAACCAAGGTGTATCATCTCACTGCCTTACACACAGCAGGTTCTCAAGGAACGTTTGCTTGTTGAACTTGTGAAATCTTTCAGCTGGAGCCATGCACTGTCCTTTGTGTGCTGGAGACAGAACTTCCTCTTGAGTCCTAAGCTGGTGCTTCTCTACCTGTGAGGTGCACTTGAGTCCTCGGGGTCTTGGGATACTGCACTCTGTCTCAGGAGGTCTGGGGAAGGCTGGAGGTTCGGCATTTCTGCCAAGCTCCCCAGCCATGCTGCTGCCTTGCCCCTGGACTGTGCTTTGAGCCAGAGGCAGCTCTAAAGACCTCATGCAACAACTCTCCCCAAGCAGCATGGTGCCACATTCGACAAGGAAACATTCACGTTGCAGCATCACAGACCAGTAGGACTAAGAGGAAGGAGCTGACCTGGCCTCAGGGTCCTGCCTCAGTCTGGGCATAGCATCACCACCAGTAATCATGTGGACCATGACCTCCTGCTCTTTCCAAAAGGGCAAAGGTGGACTTAAAAAACATTTGCTCATCTTCATACACAAGGGTTAGGATCATGCTCTAAGCACTGATGAAATCCCCACGGGGCTTGGCACTGGGTCGTGCCTGATACAGATGGGGAGAGAGTGTGTTCTGAATAAATGAATGAGTGAACATGCGATGACAGTGGTGACTTATCAGAAAAGGGCTTACTTTTTTTAGTGGTGGTATTGGTCTTACAAAGAATTCATTCATTCATTCATTCATTCATTTGGCAAAGTCTATGGATATCCATGATGTTCCAGACACTGTTCCAGGTGCTGGGAGCAAAACAAAGTCCTTGCCTGCAAGGAGCTTCACTGCAGAGGACACCAGCAGACAGTGAACAAATATGCAACTCACAGCATATGAGAAGGGGACGTGTGCCACGGATACAAGTGAAGTACAAAAGGGGAAAAAGAAAGAGGGTTCAAGTAAGAGAGTTGGCCAGGGAAGGCCCCAGGAGCAGGGGGCATTTGACTAAAGACCTAAAGGTGGCCAAGGAGTAAACTAGGAAGGAAAGAATGTTCCAGGCAGAAGAAGCAGCAGGTGCAAATGCCCTGGGGTAGGAGAGGGTCTGGCGTGTATAAAGAACAGCAAGGAGACCTCTGTGGCTGGGGTGGCGTGTGTGAGGACAAAGCTTGGAGCTCCTGCCTGTGTTTTGTCTTTACAAGATGCCCTGAACATTTCCAGGGAAGAAAATAACTATGACAAACAACTAGTTGTTTACAGTAAGATGAGGCAACATTTGACTCAGATTAAATCTGAACGACTGGAGAATTTTGGAAGCCTTGAAGCTGGTGACAATGAATAACAATTTAGTAAGGTAGATGAAAAGAGCAAAACATGAATAAAGTGTCACAGTGTCATGTGGGCTCACATAATGCTAGGAGTTGGCAGTCGGGAGGTTCCTCTTTCCTGGGGCGTCAAGCCCGCATCCCCTCTTGCTTCCAGGACATCCTTCCATCTGCCCCTACACCTCCGAGCCCCTCTTTCCAACTGCCTACTTGTATCTGTTCTGGATGGTGCAGGGGAAGCCTCAGCGGACAGCAGCCTTTGTATAAGAGCTGCTACCTGGCACAGAAGAAGCAGTGGCCCTCATTATAGTCATAAATGAAGATTCACAAGAAGCAGAGCTGTGTAACATCAAAGCACCGTGCAAATATATGTTTCCATGGCTGTACTGCCTTAATGAAAACCTAGTTTCTTTAGATGATGTGGGGGAAGAGCCACATAGAACGAAACCATCCTGCGTTTATTTTAAGGTTTTACTTTGCCCAGTAGAGTACGTAGAGCCTAAACATTCCATGCTTGGTTTTGGTGTTTCTCAATGACAGAGGTGACAGGAAACCACACCTGTCATTCACTAATAGGTGGTTTTAGGCTTTGAACTACTAGAAAATTAGATGTTGTACATGAGTCCTGTCCCACCAGGCCAGCCAAGGATACGTCATGGCACCTCGTCCTCACACGCACAAAAGGGGTCTTCCTTCTCACTGGCACCTGGATTCTAAAACTTGCATGACAGACGAAATAAAGCCATCTTTGGAACAAACATCTCACTCAAGAGTTTTAGTACATGCATGATCTAGATTTATTTTTAAAAATACTTTTGCGCCCTATAGGATGTATTTCTAAAGAAGATAAGACTGAACTTATTTATTTATTTGGTCACACCTGTGGCGCATGGAAGTTCCCAGGCTAGAGGTAGAATTGGAGCTACAGCTGCTGGCCTACCCCACAGCCACAGCAATGCAAGATCCGAGCCGCATGTGTGACCTACCAGCAGCTCTCAGCAAAGCCAAATCCTTAACCCACTGAGTGAGGCCAGGGCTCGAACCCGCATCCTCATGGATACTAACTGGGTTCTTAACCTGTTGCGCCACAACGGGAACTCCAAGGCTAACTTTATTAATCACAAAATGTCAATGCTGGGATTTTCCTGTGAGCACCTGATGTTCACATCATGCTTTGTAAGGTTCCAAGGCTTCTATGTATTTTATTCCCTTTGGGCATCAAGGAGCCTGGACAGCCATACCCGCCAGCCTATCATGCCCACCGGGGGAAGAGATGCCATCTTTCCTAAACTGCCGCCACATCCTGCTTTTTTATAGGTCGGGCCATCTTTTATAACAACAGCTCGCTTATCAAGAAGCAAACTGTAAGTGTAAAAACTGGCCAACCTCACCTCTAACTGACATGTGGGGGTTGCAAGTCCCTCCCAGGGCTCACAGCGGATCAGGTGTGCATCCCAGGGAGGGTGGGGGGCCTTCTGCACTGGCTTAGGGCTCATCCACACCCTGGCAGGTGGCGCCCCCTGCAGGATATTCCCTGGCCCCATTGGAGGCGAAGCCCCTGTTTCCTCCTTCTGGGCTCCCCCTCTGAAACTGCCTCCCCCATCAGGCCACTGACTGTGGCTCCTGCTGGCCTGGCCTGGGGACCTCTAGGAGTGAACACTTAGTGCCTGTCGTCTCCCCGCCGGCCCCACCAAGGCTCTAGTCCAACAGGTGCAACAAATGTCAAACTCAATGTTTGAGAAATAACCCAACCCTTAAATTAACACAAAATAAACTGATCCCAAATAAGCTTCTCAGCTGAAGAGTGTGACGGGTGTGAGACATGATCTTTGCAGACAACCCCAGGAACACACATCCGTCTGCTCTATCGGCCACAACAGACACACAGAAAAACAAAGAGGGCCAACTGAACTTGGCTACTTAAGAGGAGGCGAGGCTGACCTCTGCAGACAATGAGTTTCAAACCTGACTCACAGCAAGAACCTTGGATTTGAAAAACTGGGATGGCTAACAAGAGAGAAAGAAAGAGGAAAGCCACCCCCAACCTGCACCCTCCTGACACTCATTAACTTCAGGATCTGGGGCATAACGTCATGTAGGCTAAGATAGCCGCTTTAGTTATGAAAAGAATAGGAGCGCCCAGTGGGTCTAAAGGAGATGGATGCAAGATTTATGGGCTGGTTGAAGGAACCAGAATTTCTAGAATGACCTGTATCCTCTGGAGAGTTTTTTTGTTTCCTTTTTAGGGCTCCACCTGTGACAGACATAAGTTCCCAGGCTAGGGGTTGAATCCAAGCTATAGCTGCAGGCCTACGCCACAGCCATAGCAATGCCAGATCCAAGCCACATCTGCAATCTACACCACAGCTCACAGCAATGCTGGATCCTTAACCCCCTGAGTGAGGCCAGGGATCGAACCTGCAACCTCATGGATACTAGTCGGGTTCTTAACCCCCTGAACCACAATGGGAACTCCCAGTCTGGGGAGTTTTCAAAAACATTATTAGGGACCTTTGAACATTTGCAGATATGCATCACTGGTGCCTTTCTCTCTCTCTCTCTCTCTGTGTGTGTGTGTATGTGTGTATGTGTGTGTGAGCTCTTATATTTGGAGGGGCTGGGGGAGTTATTTTGATCTTTAGCCTGACACAGGGGACCTGGTGACCCTTTCACCCCAGGGGCCAATCTTTCCAGGGTCATCCAATAGGCACAAGCCCCCCAGAGCCCTCTGCCTGGCTTGAATCAAGAAAGCCAGGGCTGGTTACACTGCACGCACCAAGCGGGGGCCTGAAATCAGGAGACGAGGAGGCCTTACCTGCTGATGCAGTAGAAAGCAATGAGCCGGAATAAATCCGCAAAGCTGATTCCTGAGCCTTCCAGGGAAAAGGCTGGAAAAGAGAGATTTCGGAAACCAGCTGAGTGTCCCCACGAGCATCCTGGGAAAGGAAAGGCCCTCTGATGTTGCCTGCTGCTCGGCAGGACCAACTCAGTGCCACCAATCGGCCAATGCACAGCTGATTGGAACCAGCTGTGCGAGGACTCATGGAAGCCAGACACAGGCCAGAGAAGGGCCTAGAAGTTCAGCCCCTGACTCATCTGGAGCATGTGCTCCAATGCTTGGTAAACAGAGCAGCACAGACTCAAATTGCACAACTATATTTTTGTGTGTGTGTGTGTGTTTAAATTATAGTTGATTTACAATGTTGTGCCAATTTCTGCTATACAGCAGAGCAACCCAGGCATACATATATATACATTCTTTTTCTCATCTCATTCCCCCATCATGTTCTATCGCAAAAGATTGGACCTCATTGCTTATCCATTCTAAATGGAATGGTTTGCATCTACTAACCCCGAAGTCCCAGTCCATCCCACTCCCTCCCCCCACAACTATTTTTTTTAAAGTTCAGGATGGAAAGGTGGGCGGAATCAAGGGCCAGACTGGCTGGAGTGAGAGGCCATCAGCGCACAAGGGGCGGAGCCCAAGGCCCCTGCTGCCCTTGACCGCCTGGGCTGGACCTCCTAGGTCACAGTCCTCTTTGCCCAAACGGGCCCCCTCTGGTAAAGACACAAGACAGAAGGAACGTGCAGCTTGGGGGAGGATGACACGAGGTTCCTGAAAAATCAACTCTGGGTTCAGTTCAGCAGGAAGGATTCTAAAATTCCTTTCCTTAGAGAGCCCTGCCCACACCCACCACTGCCACCCAGTCTGCAGGCTTCCATGAGAAGAGATGTTCTGGCATGATGCTGTGCCACCCCCACAAATGATGGGACAGTGTGTGGCTTGATGTCAACTCTCCACCCCCAGGCCACCATCTTGGGTGAAATGCCACCCATGCAGCTGTTTTCCCAGAAACAATCCAAACTGCCTCAGCGGCCTGAGGGTCCCCTCATTTCCTCCATCAGCTGAGTTTCTCCTCCTTGCACAGCCTCATTTATTTGGCTTACTGCTCGCTTAGGTTGTACTGCTTTGCTTATGATTTCTGGAGCCCCCCAAACACATCTAGATCTCTTCACCTACAGCACGGCCAACAGACAGGCAGACACAGAAACACACATACATGTGCACCCAACTTAGCGAGGTAAGTCAAAGGGAACCCACTTAGGGCAGGTTCACTTCTCTGGGCCTCGTTTTTCTCATCTGTAAAATGGACGTTAACTGTACTACCCCAGAAGGATAGCAGTGAGAACTGCTATTTTTATTTTTTATTGTTATGGCTGCACCTGCGGCATATGGAAGTTCCCGGTCTAGGAGTTGAACTAGAGCTGCAGCTGCCGGCCTACACCACAGCTTGTGGCAACACTGGATCCTTAACCCACTGAGTGAGGCCAGGGATAGAACCCTCATCTTCATGGATACTGGTCAGGTTCTCAGCCCACTGAGCCACAACGGGAACTCCAGAACTGCCATTTTTAAAAGAGAGAGTAACCTGGACCTAGACCGCAGCTCACAGCAACACTGGATCCTTAACCCACTGAGCGAGGCCAGGGATTGAACACGAAACCTCATGGTTCCTAGTCGGATTCGTTAACCACAACGGGAACTCCTTTCAGTCACTTTCAGTCATCTGGAGGGGATGAGGGACGCGACAAAGGTCTTCACAAAATAGAAAGGAAAAGAATCTTCAGGCCGGAGGGACCACAGATGAACAGCAAGAAACGTTTAAAGGACAAATACTAACTGTGCCTGTTGCAGGACGGAAAGAAAGGACTTCCAGGCTATGTGCTCATGGTTCACTCTGGATGTTGCAAGGGGGTTAAAGACCATTTAGATGTATTACTTCTCGGCTAGCTGACTCTCAGGAACCAACTCAGGATCGCCTTTTTTCACTTGATATTTAATTCATTGTCTTGAAGATGGCAGGTTTGACATCTACCTTCTTTTTTCTTTTCCTTTTTTTTTTTTTTTTTTGTCTTTCTAGGGCCGCACCCAAGGCATATGGAAGTTCCCAGGCTAGGGGTCAAATCAGAGCTGCAGCGGCCAGCCTTCACCCCAGCCACAGAAATGTAGGATCCTTAACCCAGTGAGGGAGGCCAGGGATTGAACAAGTGTCTTCACGGATACTACTCGGGATTGTTACTGGTGAGCCACGCCGGGGCTCCCAACATCTACCTTCTAATTCCCTTCTAAATGTAAATAAACTGACCAGGTTCAGGGACTGCTTAGGTGTCTCTGCACGTGGAAGTTTTTCCCTGATGCCAGCAACTTTGGGAGAGGTCTGGAGGAAAAGCATGACAGGACTGGTGTTCCCAGCTGACCTGAGGCTGCAGGTCCTACTGCTGCCAGGACATTTTCTCCAGACTCAGCTAATGGTTGTTTGGCTCAGCAAGACTATGAGCCCTGGGCTGAGTGGAAGCCCACGTGGGCCTTGAAATTGGCCTTAGTACCTCCAGCTCCTTCAAAGACAGGGGCTGAGGCCTGCTCAGATTATAACCAAGAAGCAAGTAAGAATCAGGTCGTTATGGAGTTCCCGTCGTGGCGCAGTGGTTAACGAATCTGACTAGGAGCCATGGGGTTGTAGGTTTGATCCCTGGCCTTGCTCAGTGGGTTAAGGATCCGGCGTTGCCGTGAGCTGTGGTGCAGGTTGCAGACGCGGCTCGGATCCCGCATTGCTGTGGCTCTGGTGTAGGCCGGTGGCTACAGCTCTGATTCGACCCCTAGCCGGGAGCAGCCCCGGAAAAGGCGAAAAGACAAAAAAAAAAAAAAAAAAGAATCAGGTCGTTATTATCTGTCCAACAGCTGACGGGCATCCCAACTTGCCTTCACACCGTGGCTTGATCGTCTGTGACTCAATGAAGCCTTCCCTTTGAGGTGTACGTCTGTCTTCTGATCGCTGCTGGGGGCTGGCAGGACACTGGGACAGTGTCTTCCCTTTTTTGTTGAAAATTTGGCCTTCCGAGACGTCCCGTTTGCAGTGGCCATGGATCAGCAGAAAGAACACCACCATCCCTCCAAATCTTCAGGCGGGCAGTTTTTCCAAAGGGCTTGATTCTGCCTGTGACCAGCTGCCTTTCATAAGGGACTAAACATGGACGGCCCAGAGGGGACAGGTCCATGCCAGGACTCTTCACAGAGCTGTGCAGACACACGCTTTAGTGTGAGAGCCCAGAGAGAGTCTTCGCTGTGTATCCTGCCCACAGCTTGGTCAGCAGCAAACCTGGGGACCACGCCCTGCATAACTGGGAAGGTGGCGAGGAAGCCACCCTCTGTTAGCTCCCTCCTGTATGCCAGGCAATAGGCTGCAAACACATGCACGGGTTGTTTAACTGAACTGCCAACAGCATTCTGAGGTTCCTATCACCCCATCGTACAGGCAAGAAACCCAAGGCTCCTGGAGTAAGTTACCTGCCCTGTCACCCAGGGAACAAGTGACAAGGCTGAGACTCTGACCACATCCGTGTGTCTCAAAGGCTCTTTCCCTTTCCAGCTGCTCAAAGACCCGAGGCCCTTACTTCACCAGGACCTAACCACCCAAAGCTCACTTACTGTATGTGCTTTCCTTTATGGCAAATTCCTTGAGCGGGGCTCCAAATTCACAGGGCAGGCGAAGGGAGAGGACTTTCTTTTGCATTTTGGTGGATTTACGAACCAGGAAAATCTATAGGAGGAAAAGAAATTCAAAGTCAGGAAATATCTAGAAAGCTGGGACCTGGGCTGTGATTTCCGTTATCCCCAGCATCCATAAATGCAACCCCTCTTCTAGCCAAACCACGTGGCTTGAGGGGGGACACGACTGCCATGGAAGGGGAGCATCAGACCACAGACACCTTTCTTTGGTAACTGGCTTCAGCAGGATCCTACTCTCCCTTTGATGGAATCTCCTCCATGAGGCTAAGAACTTCCTTAGTCTGCAGAACCATTTTCAGTCTGGTGAGAGTTTTACAGCTCATGTTACACACATTCTAGCCTGTGTCTGATAAGGGCACCCTGGTTGATGAGACCGAAATTCTAGACACAGGTCACACAGCTAAGCTATTGGTGGTGAGTTAGAAGTTTGTTGGCTAATCCGGCTCATGGGTATATTTAAGATTGAAATCTGAATTTGTTGCCAAAAGTGAAAAAGCACAAGTTTGGGCTTTTTTTTTTTTTTCCCCCCACACTAAAATCTGAATGTTGGAGTTCTCCAGTGGCCTAGAGGTAAGCATCTGGCATTGGTGAGGGGTGGGGTGGGGTGGGGGTGTTTGATCCTTGGCTTAGGAACGTTCACATACCTTGGGTGTAGCCAAAACAAACAAACAAACAAAACTCTGAATGTCTAGCCTCTCTTAGAAAATGGATGATAAGGCAAGACCAGGCAGGGTCACATCTGCTGGAGCAGAACACAGCAGTTTTCTTTGGGAGGTGGGGAGTTGTGCGCTGAGGTTCACCAGAGCCAGTGCTGAGGCTGGTGGTCTCTTTACTCCTGACACACTTCACTTTCTGACAGCTCCCTCTGGTTCCAAATGATGCCTTCAGATGTATATATATATACCATCCCACCTCTTGGTGCTGATCTCAGGGGACCATCCCAGCCTCTGTCACTGCAGAGATGAGTATGCCTTGTGCTGTCGTGCAGGTTGTGCACTGCACAACTCCAGAGGGCTGCATCTACTGAGGTTGCAAATCCAAGGGCACTCCTTGCAGTGTGGTGGCCTGGCTGCATCCTGGGTCCCTTCTGTATATAGGATATATGACCCTCTCCAAGGACCCCATCCTGTATCATTTCTTTTCTTCTCCTTTCTCTGCATCTGGATATCTTCTCTCTACTCTCCTACTTTTCCATAGCCTTTTATTTTTTCCATCCAATCATCATGTCTTTATGTCCAGTCAATAGCTCCTGGGATACTTTTTGCAGGGAGAAGGGGTAGTGGGAATTGGGTGTCGGGTAAGGAGACAGGACAGCACCTATGGGGAAGCAGCCACAGATTTTGCCAGCTCTGGGAGTCAATGGCTCTGGGTCACCCTAGAGCTGAAGCACATGTTTCCTCAATGCGACCCTCTTGAGCAAAAGCCCCAAAGCGCTGCTGGGAGGCAGCTGCTGGTGCAAAGGATTATGACTGGTGGGATCTCCTTGAACCGACTCAGGGAGAGAACAACTTCTCGGCTTTATCTCCTGAATGTCTGCAACCTTAGGTCAGCAGTTGGCAAAGCATGGCCTTTGGACCAAATCCATCCTGCTACTTACTTTCAAAAAGTTTACTGACACACAGCCTTGCATTTTGGTTTGCCTATTGTCCACGGCCACGTCTGCCCAACGATGGCAGAGCTGAGTGGTTATGACAGAGACTATAAGGGCCGCAAAGCCAAAAACACGGATGTTCTGACTCTTTGCAGAAACACTTGTTCACCCCACCGTCGACTGCAGGTTAATTAGAGATGGTGGCACCCGCAAGGACAGATGCCACCAGGGCCGGTCTTTTCCATTGCTCCCCTTTACACACATCTGCCCTCCCTTCTCTTCAGCATCCTTGCTTCTCTTGGTGAACCGTGGCCTCTCCTGTTCGCACCTGCCCTTGGCCTGCCCCATCCCGTCAGGCAGGTCCTGCCCAGGCATCAGGTAGGTGGAGAATCCCCCCCCGCCCCTGCCTGACTGGCTCCCCACCAGCTCTCAAAAGGAATGGATGGGGCTGACTCCAGAAGCAGGGATGGGCAGGGAGGGAAACCGTTGCCTAGCAACATGGGCAACCTTCCTCTGTAGATTTTTTTTTTGCAGAAATACAGGAGCAGACGACTCAACCTGCAAAAAGTAGGGGGCCTCGAAGAAGGCTGTCCTGACTGTATAGACCAAAACCAGAAGCAACAACCCAGCATGCTGGCCAAGGAACTCTCCACAAAGAGGATCAAATACTGTGCCTGTTACCCCTGAGCGTGTTCCAACAGAGGTCCCAGTCCTGTCTGTTTCTGTCAGATGAGAAACAAAGACTCACCTATAAGTCAAAACATGATAACCGACAAGCTCTGACTGATAGAAAACTCGAAAGTTTTTTTTTTTCTTTTTTTTTGTCTTTTGTCTTTTGAGGGCCGCACCCGTGGCATATAGAGTTTCCCAGGCTAGGGGTCTAATTGGAGCTGTAGCCGCTGGCCTACGCCACAGCCACAGCAACGCCAGATCTGAGCCATGTCTGTGACCTACACCACAGCTCACAGCAACGCCGGATCCTTAACCCGCTGAGGGAGGCCAGGGATCGAACCTGCAACCTCATGGTTCCCGGTCGGATTCATTAACCACTGAGCCACGATGGGAACTCCCGAAAGTTTCTTTTTACACCCAATTGTTACAACATTCCTCAGTCAGCTAAGGAAGGAATTTTCTCCCCACCTCTCCATCTATTTCTTAGTTTCTATCTCTTGTTGTGTGTTATTTCAAGTCTTATCTTAACTGTGATCGATTGTAGTCATCCTCGTTTTGGAAATAGATGTTGTACCCAAGTGCTGTCCAGTAGAATCTTCTGTGATGGTGGGACATGCTCTTTATTTTGCACCATCCATCACTTTTTTTTCCTTTCCTTTTTTTGTTTTTTTTTTTGTTTTTGCTTTTTAGGGCCGTACCCTCAGCATATGGAAGTACTCAGGCTAGGGGTTGAATCGGAGCTGCAGCTGCTGGCCTACACCACAGTCACAGCAATGCAGGATCCGAGCCATGTCTGTGACCTACACCACAGCTCATGGCAACACAGCATCCTTAGAGAGGCCGGGGATAGAACCCGTGTCCTCATGGATATTATCCAGTTTTGTTACCACTGAGCCACAGTGGGAATTTCCTATCCATTACTTTTTGAGCACTTAAAACGTGGCTTGTGCAACTGAGGAACCAAGTTTTTACTCTATTCTATTTTATTAATGTAACTTACATAGCCGCATGGGACAAGTGGCTACCATACTGGACAACACAGGATATCCCTACCAAGCCCTGAATAACATTTTTTTTGAGAAATCTCTTTAGAGTCATGGAGCAGGTGTGATTAAGATGAGACTGGTCTTGGAGTTCCTGTCATGGTACAGTGGAAATGAATCTGACTAAGAACCATAAGGTTGCGGGTTCGAGCCCTGGCCTGGCTCAGTGCATTAAGGATCTGGCATTGCCGTGAGCTGTGGTGTAGGTCACAGACACAGCTCGGATCTGGCATTGCTGTGGCTCTGGTGTAGGCCGGTGGCTACAGCTCCAATTGGACCCCTAGCCTGGTAACCTCCATATGCCACAGGTGCAGCCCCCAAAAGACAAAAAGACAAAAAAAAAATAAATAAAGATGAGGCTGGTCTTGGGTAGGTGGGAGCTGAAGAACCCCAATTGGACTTTGACTCGTGAGGACAGCACTGAGAAAACCCAAGGGAAAGAGGATCACAGTGGCAGCCTGAGCAGACAAGACTGTAGGTGGAGAACTTTTGGAGATTGAGTCCCAAGGTGCATAGCTGGGGCCCTGGCAGGGTTTCCAGGCTTATAATGACAGGAAAACCACAGGGGCATCGAGGAACCAGGTCCGGGCTCATGCTCAAGGCCAGATCTCAAGGAGTCAGGCCCAGGGCCTCTGGCCAGCAGCCCCTCCGCTTTACCTAGACACCCTGTTATTCTGCAGAGTCCTGGGCTTCCCGTGGTCACCGAGCAAAAAAGCAAATCACGAAAACCTCTTTTCCTGGGAGCTGTCTCCACAGTTTCCAGAATTCTTCTGCACAGTAACGAGGTACACACCAGGAGCCCAGCTCCCTATAGGCAGGGCTGAAGTCTCTGGAACTCTGCGTCTTTCTCTTTAAGGAAGCAACAGCCTGGCCTGCCTTAACGTGTTTGCCCATCTCTGAGTCTTACCCCCGGAGGCTGTGACTGCAGGACTGCAGCAGCCTCCTCCTCGCTCAGGCTCAGCTGCAGCCAGATGGGGTGGGTGTGGAGGAGACGGTCCAGGACGCTGAGCCTGTTGGAGAGGCTGTCATAGCCCGAGTCCCGGGGACAGGCCTTCACATCCTTCTCCTCGGCGTAGCCATCGTCCTTGTGTCTTACCATGCTAGGAGAAAGAATTGGCAGGGTCAGATGGCTGCAGCACAGTCTTGCTAACAAGGATGCCATCCCACAGCCCTGTAGGCTGAGCCATCACAGCACCCACCCAGCCTGTCACCACACCTCCCCCGTTCTCCCCCTCCAGACCCGGGGCTTTCCGAGCGCAAACACCAGGCTACGTTTCACCCACATCTCTTAACAACCCAGATGGTACCCAACAGTCCTCAACAAGACTCCACACACCCACCTTCCACTTCTGAGCCAGTTTTCTAAAGGTTCTAAACATCCTGAATGCACGGAATACCCACTGTGGCACAGTGGAAACATATTCAAATAGGAACCATGAGGTTATGGGTTCGATCCCTGGCCTTGCTCAGTGGGTTAAGGATCCGGCATTGCTGTGAGCTGTGGCATGGATCACAGACATGGCTCGGATCTGGTGTTGCTGTGGCTGTGGTGTAGGCAGTAGCTATAGCTCCCATTGGACCCCTAGCCTGGGAACTTCCATATGCCGTGGGTGCGGCCCTAAAAAGCAATAAATAAATAAAATAAAATAAAATAAAATAAAATAAAATAAAATAAAATAAAATAAAATAAAATCCCGAATGTTGTTTGATCTGTCTTCTGCCAAAGACTATTTCTTACTTTGAACACAGAACCCTAAAGGCTAAATCCCATATGGTAACCAGGAAGTTCCCAGGCGCAAGAACGTGACCAGGCAAGCTCTCGAAGATGAGACAAACACTCACACTCAAACTCATTTTGTGCCCAAATGAATGGGATTGCATTTCCTTCCACACATCTAGGCATTTTCACTTACATTCGTAATATTATTTCTAATAAAATCCCACAGTGGAAAGGTGTTGGGCTATTGATAAAATCATATTAACATTATTCATAACAGCCAAAAGGTGGAAACAGCCTAACTAATGAACAGATAGATAAAACGTGGTATATCCACGTGAAGGAATTTATTCAGCCATGATATGCATTCATTCTTTGCATGAAACGAGGGACTGATCCATGCTTTGAAATGGATGAACCTGGATGACTTCATGCGGAGTGAAAGAAGCCAGACACGGTACTGTGCAATTCCACTTACATGAAATCTCTAGATTTGGCAAAAACAGAGACAGAAAGATTAGTGGTTGTCAGGGTCAGGGACTGGGGGCGGGTGGAGGGGGGTGATGTCATGGCTGCCAGTGGGTGTGGGGGTTCTTTCAAGGTCACAGAATGTTCTGGAAGGTGAGCTGAGGGCTGTCCAACTCTATGAAAACCACTCAATTGTATGATATGGGAATGAAAGCCTAATAAAAAATAATATCGTATTGAGTTCCATCACCTCCTTTGACACCCAACACTGACCTTCTTATTGAGCAGTTAAGACCCATTTTATGAGCAAGGAAACCAAGGCCTGAGACATTCCTGAGCTGTCCAGAGTAATAACTAGCTGTGGAATGGCAGAGCTAGAAATCAACTTTGCAGGTAACCGGTAAGATCATGAACACAGGGTGGCCTGTGTCGAGGTGTTGTCCACTGTGGGTCGACGTTCTGAAACAGTCTCTCATCCACTCCTTACAATAGCTCTAGAAGGAGGTGCCAAGACCCCAGTTTTTAAAAAGAGGTCCAGGAGGGCCCGGCTGCTTGAGGAACCTGCCTAAGGACGGGCCTCTGTCAAGAGAGAGGGTGGAAGTCCATCCACGCAAGGCTGTTCCAGCTCTGGGTGTTCTCTCCTCTGCCACACTCAGAGCTCTCACCACCCCTGCTACCAACACATCCAGTGGGACCACCAGGCCCGACCACTGTTGACTAAAAGATATGAACCTGGAGTTCCCTTGTGGTTCAGTGGGTTAAGGAGCCAGCATGGTCACTGCCATGGCTCGGGTCACTGTTGTGGCACAGGTTTGATCTCTGGCCTGGGAACTTCCACACGCTAAGGGTACGAGGGAAAAGAAAGTACCACCTAAAAGTTGAGAGTAATGTTGTATTCAGTGGACAAAACCTAGGACTTAAGCCCAGGAGGCAGCATCTCAAGTAACCCTGAGAAAACTGCTCCTAGGAGGCCAGGAGGAGCTAGGATACAAAGGAGTTTTGCAACAAGGAGCAAGTGGTTGGAACAAAAGATGACTGTTAATAGAAGAACACTAGAGAGCTCAAGTTAAAGAACTTAGCACTTTTCTTGGAGTCCCCATTGTGGCACAGTGGAAACGAATCCGACTAGGAACCATGAGGTTGTAGGTTCGATCCCTGGCCTTGCTCAGTGGGTTAAGGATCCGGCATTGCCGTGAGCTGTGGTGTAGGTCGCAGATGTAGCTCCAATTGGACCCCTAGCCCGGGAACTTCCATATGCTGCGGGTGTGGCCCTGAAAAAACAAAAAACAAGAAAAAAAAACAAAACAAAAAAGAATTTAATGCTTTTCTATGTATGGGAACATGCAAGGTCTGGACTCCCTGAAACCTTTCCTTTGATATGCACCTTGCTCTCTGGGGCCAGCATCCTGGGTTTTCTTGTCCTGAGCCCCTCAGAGCTCACCAGCTCCATACATGGCTGTAATCGCTGATGACTGTGACATCCTTGGTTGACAGATATGGCAGGTGATATTTCATTGCTCACCATTCATGTCTGAACAGCCAAGTTCAGGTTGGATACACATGGTCTTCGAAGGTCTAAACCCAGGACCCAAATAAGTGTCTTGGAAAAGCCTTCAGCATTGAAGTGATCCTGAGTGATGGATCAGGATGGGGGTTGGGGGAGGGGGAGCCATCCCCCACCCAGACCACTACACTGCTGAGAGGAAGCCCAGGTAACATGATCATCTGGGGGGGTGGGCGGACTCAGGAGAAACACCCCCTATGACCCCATCTGATCCCCTCTCCTGGACCTTCTGGACTTGCTACAGATCTAAAGAATCTCATGCTTCCATTCAAGATTTACATTTTGGAGTTCCCACTGTGGCTCAGTGGGTAAAGAACCTGATACAGTCTCCGTGAGGATGCGGGTTCAATCCCTGACCTCACTCACTGCGTTAAGGATCCTGTGTTGCAGTGAGCTGTGGCGTAGGTCTAATATGCGGCTGGGATCCGGCCTCACTGTGGCTGTGGTGTAGGCTGGCGGCTGCAGCTCCAATTATTTGACCTCTAGCCTAGAAACTTCCATAAGCTGTGAGTGAGGCCCTAAAAGAAAAAAAAAAAGTATATTTTTTCTCCTCTCAAATATGTGTTTTTCTTTATTGCTGCTACAGGTTTCCAGAGGGGACCATCTGTGCCAAGAAAGGGCAGTTCCTCATTCTATAAATGCCATTTCAGGGCCTCCAGGTATTTTGAAGTGAATTTTTGCAACTCCAAGAACAAATGTTTCAAGATGAAGCTGGTGTTAAAATTCCTTTCCCATCAGGTAAACCAGGCAACTTTAGAGCAGTGATTCTCGTCCCTGGCTGCCTGTTAACATCACCGGGGAGCTTAAAACATTCTTCAGGGCTGCAAGCCCAGATCAAAGAAATCAGATACTTTTAGGGCAGAAAACAGACATCAGGATGTTTGAGAGTCCCCAGGAGATTCCAGTGTGCAGCCAAGTTTACGACCATTGCTCTTGATCGGTGCTTGAGCCTGTGTGAGAAATCTGCTGGTGTTTGGGAAACCATGGTTCCTGGTTTCAGCCCCAGTTATTCGGATGCTGCAGGTCTGGGGTGGGCCTAGAACTCTGCATTTATAGAAAGCTCTGGGGTGACCCTGATGCTGCCAGTCCGAGAAGGCAAGGAACATGTGCTTAAGACCTAAGAGCAAAATGTGCACTTGAACTCTGACCCCCTTAGGTGGGCTTTGTTTGGGGGGGGGACAGATAATAGGCCACTGAAAGAATTCCAGGAACCCTAATAAAGACACATTTCAGCGCTGCCATCTCAGGTTGGTGCTATTTTACCAAGACCAAATTCACAACCTCCAACAGGGCAATCCTAACACTCCTGTGCCGAGAGCAAACACGAGAGTAAACACTTCTTCTTTCTCAGAAGGGCACAACCCATAAGGCCTCCATTGCTAAGAAGTTACAAAGCTTATGTGCTGACAACTGACTTCACCTTAAAAAGCCAGGGCCCAGGAGTTCCCTGGTAGCCTAGAGGTTAAGGATCCAGCATCATCACTGCTGTGCCTCAGGTCACTGCTGTGGCGTAAGTTTCATCCCTGGCCCAGAAACTTGCATATGTCGAAGGCATGCCCCCCCCCCCAAAAAAAAGCCAGGGCCCAGACAGGCAGGTAGTGAATAAGATTCATGGGGCCTCATAAAGGAGCAACCATAAATTTGACCTTGTCTTTGCAAATGACAAAGCTCACGCCTTTATGCAGCCAGCCCTCTGAAGTTTATAGCATGTTATTACAGGACACGTTGGCTTGCATTGGGATTAAGCCTCAGGAAAGAAGTAAGGAGGGAAATGAGTGGGTGCTCTGCCTGCCGAGATCCCCTCAACCAGCCGGGTGCCACGCCCCTGCTGCCAAAGCGCACAGCTGCCCTTCTCTGGACTCCCTGGGAAGACAAGCCCTCCCCTGGGAGCAGCCACATGCAAACAACATGTTGATACGGGTGCAGGGGAAGGTTCTGGGCCTCAAGATGGGACAGGTCTGGGGAGCTCATCATGCTGGAGAGGTCCCCTTGGGGTCAGGCAGAGGCTGCACTTCAGCTGACCCTGAATCTCTGCCGGGTCTCCTCCCGCTTCCAGTCTAGTGCCCTCGCCCCTTTGCGGGCTGCTCCTGAGACGCTCTCTCAATCCATCTCTGCACAGAACCCCCGTCTCAGGCTCTGCTTCAAGGGAACTCGACCCAAGAAGGAACCTGATGAGATGAACGGAACCATGATTTCTAAGACAGGTGTTTGCCTGCAAATGGGAGGGAGGACGAAGGATGAGGAACCACAGAGCTGTTGTGCAGGGGACATGGTCACAGTGGGAAGGCAGCACCTGAGACCTGGCCAGATCCCTTTTCCAGCTTTGTCTTTCTAATCTGAAAATGGCAAAATACTATCTCTACCACCACAAGGGATAGAGGCAAACAAGATGCAGGCATGGATGCTAACATCAGGAGCTGAAAGATGGTCAAGAAACAGAACACTCACAGTCTTAAAACATCATCCCACAGATTCCTCATCCTGAAGAGGAAAAGGGGTCCTGATAATGGGGGAACCTGGCAGATGCCACCTTCACTGAGGGACCAGGGTGGATAGTACTACTCTTGAAACTGTTCTGTAATGTCCGGAATTTCTTGAAATAATAGGTTGGGGAAAATAGGAAAATATCTACCATCTCACTGGGTTTTTATGAGCATAGAATTCTTTTTTTCTTTTCTTTTTAGGGCCATACCTGTGGCATGTGGAGGTTCCCAGGCTAGGGGGCAAATCAGAACTATAGCTGCCGACCTACACCACAGCCACAGCAACTCGGGATCTGAGCTGCATCTGTGACCTACACCGCAGCTCAGGGCAACGCTGGATCCCTGATCCACTGAGGCCAGGGATTGAACCTGCACCCTCATGGATGTTAGCTGGTTTCATTTCCACTGTGCCACAGCGGGAATGAATGCCTAGAGTTCATTTATTTATTCAATGATTACTACTATTTCAAAGGGTCTAGGCCTGCTTTCAGAAGGAGATGAAGTTAAGCATGGATTCACTGAGCCCCACAGCCATGTGTGAAAATACTGGACAAAGCACAGAACGCCCTACAAGCAAGGTGCCTCCAGGGGTAGAGAACAAACACTGGAACACTCAGACTAAACTGCCCCCATTCCAAACACTCCAGGCTTCAGGGCTTTCCAGCAGATGCATGGACATGCCAACTGCCCCGGGGAGGGGCCAGGGCTCGCTGACATTCTGGTCACACCCAATGTAAGGCTCTGTGGAGTGTGGGACCAGAGTGGCCTTTCCACTTGGCTGTATTCCCATCATTCCCAGGATCAGGCGCTGGTCGCCCAGGCAGGTGCAAGCATAAGGGATGATGGCAGCCAGCGCCTTCTCATGCAGGACAGGCAGGAAGACCCAAGGAAGACCCAAGACCTTGTTCTCCTAAACGTCATGGAATCAGATTCATCTCTGAGACACCACTCATTCGCAGCAGAATTTCCAAACTATGCTTGCTTGTTCTAATCCGGAACCCCGGAGGCACAGCACAAACCAAAGGCAGCTTCTAAGGTCCAGGGTCTAGATGAAAGGCTCCCTTGCCCTATCTCAAGCTCCATCCCAAACAACACAATGCCAGTGTAGACTTACTTTCCAGATCAGTCCTTTTTCAAACAAGTGACAGGCAATTAAGAAAACAATACATGGGGAGTTCCTGTTGTGGTGCAGTGGAAACGAATCCTTATCCATGAGGATGCAGGTTGGATCCCTGGTGGGTTGGGGATCCGACGTTGCTGTGAGCTGTGGTGTAGGTTGCATACACGGCTTGGATCCCGAGAGGCTGTGGCTGTGGCCAGCGGCTGCAGCTCTGATTCAACCCCTAGGCTGGGAACCTCCACATGCCGCCAGTGAAGCCCTAAAAAGGCAAAAAAAAAAAAAAAAAAAGAAAAAAAAAAGAAAAAGGAAAGAAAGAAAGAAAGCAATACATTAAATATATAAAACTTTGATGTGAAGTTGTTTCTGTGGCAAAAACACCAGTGCAGCCAATAGGGTCAACAACCTTCTATATACAAGACTCTGAGATTAGCTACTGAATAGCAAAAAATGAGGTTTAAGGGGACTAGATACAAGGCAAAATGCCAAATTATTACTCTCAGCCAGGGGCGCACATGTTCCTTTGGGGAATGGGTCTCAGCAACAGCGTAGTGCTCTGGACGGCTCTGTCCTCTGTCAGGACGTGGAGATAAAACCAGCATACAGACAAACCAGAAAGCTCTCCAGACCTTTCCTATGTCATGAAAAACACATCATTTAGCTGAACAATTATAATGGATAATTAATATCAATATCTATGATAAGATGGACTTTATATTTTAAAGACAAAAGCTATTTCTCTCTTTTCTTTTTTAATGGCTGCACCAGCAGTGGATGGAAGTTCCTGGGCTAGGGGTTGCATTGGAGTTGCTGCAATACGCCACAGCCACGGCCATGCCAGATCTGAGCTGCATCTGCAACCCTGCAGCAATGCCAAATCCTTAACCCACTGATCGAGGCCAGGGATCAAACCCACATCCTCAGGGAGACCACATGGGGTTCTCAACCCACTAAGCCACAACAGAAACTGCTGAAAACTATTTCAATCAAATATTTTAATTGTGCGAAGGTTATTTCCTTTCTAGAGCAGAATGTTAGATCATAGGTCAAGGAAAAAAAGAGACTGCTTTAGTTACTTAACACCTTCAGAAAACCTCTTCTAGCATGAACTGCAAGTGCTTTGTGGAATTACCTAAGGTGGGCGGTGACTCGGACCAAGCAAAGCTCTCCCTAACCATGTCACACAGCTCCCTGGCTGCCTTTTGGGTGTCTTCACAGGGAGTGTGTGTGCCTCTGTACAAACCCTGCCCCACTGCCTTGGAATTCGGCACCTTTCCCTCTCCTTCATGCAAACGCCACCCTGATATTCTAACTAAGTCTTCTGGTGGGCTCTGTAAGCTAAGCCATCTGGACACATTCGGATGACTGAGTCTGCAGGAGAATTTGGACAAAGGATCATCAAACCCCCTTAAAATGCACCTTGGCTTTTGGCCTTAGTTTTATTTTTTTTCTCTTTTGTCCTTTTTAGGGCCGTGCCTGCGGCATAAGGAGGTTCCCAGGCTAGGGGTCTAATGGGAACTGTGGCTGCCGGCCTATGCCAGAGCCACAGCAACACCAGATCCGAGCCTCGTCTGCGACCTACACCACAGCTCACGGCAACGCCAGATCCTTAACCCACTGAGTAAGGCCAGGGATCGAACTCACAACCTCTTGGTTTCTGGTCGGACTCATTTCTGCTGTGCCATTACGGGAACTCTGGCTTTTGGCCTTTGTCCCCTTTTTCCCTATTCCCCAGTTCCTCGACCCACACACCACCCTCACCCACAGAAGGTAATTCGCTTCTTGGAAGGGGGATCCCCACCCACCATGCCTGTTCCTTCCAGGCTAGTCCTGGCATTGGATGTGGGGCTCAGTGACCCACAAAGGCTGCCTGGAATCTGGAAACTGAAGGGGTGAGAAGCAGGCTCCCCCTTGGTCCTACCTCCCAGACCCCACCTGGATTCCCAGCCAAGTGTTCCCAGATCCTCAGCCTTCAGAAGACTCAGAGGTCTTCCTGCAGCCTGAGGGCTCCTGCCCTGGGGGCCCCCAGTGGACATTCCAGACCTTGAAGAAAACTAATGGTGTTTCTTCCTTTATGTCATACAGGCCTAATAAGCAGTCATAGAATGAATCAAGGGAAACTGATGGGGCTAGTTATTATCAGTCAGATGCTAACATCATCAATAAAACACAGACTGACAAGAAAACAAAAAAAGCAGAGCCCAGGGTTCCAAGTTGTTTTTCTTAGGACTTAATTATGACTGAAGACTCATCTCCTTGCCTGTCACCTTGACATAAAGCACTGTCATCCTGGAGTTCCCATCGTGGTGCAGTGGAAACAAATCCGACTAGGAACCATGAGGTTGTGGGTTCAATCCTTGGCCTCGTTCAGTGGGATCCGGTATTGCCATGAGTTGCGGTGTAGGTTGCAGACCCGGCTTGTATCTGGTGTTGCTGTGGCTGTGGCGTAGGCCAGCAGCTACAGCTCTGATTAGACCCCTAGCCTGGGACTCTCCATATGCCGAGGGTGCGGCCCTAAAAAGACAAAAAGACAAACAAACAAACAAAAAAAAACTGTCGTCCTGACACAAAGTGAAGAACTCATAAGGAAAACAAAACCCTATCAGGTAGGACAGAAAAGATTAATTTTGATATCTGATAGCTTCTCAATGGTGTATGAAAAATTGACAATAATTCCCCAGGAGTGCTGGATATACTATGGTAGTACATGGAAGCATGATTTTTATTTTAAAGTCCAGTACTTTATCTATCCTCTATCTATCTGTCTGTCTGTCTATCTATCTATCATGGCTGTGCCCACGGCATATGGAAGTTCCTGGGCCAGGGACTGCACCTGAGCCATAGCTGCGACCTGCACCACAGCAACACTGGATCCTTAACCCACTGCACAGCCGGGTATCAAACCAGCACCTCCATAGAGACAAGCCGGAACATAAACCCACTGTGCCACAGTGGGAACTCTCCAGTACTTAATTGAATGTTACATATTTACAGTATTTAGTGTAGTTCCCCATTATGGTAGAGATTAAATTTACTCCCTGTCCCTCCTTTTTTACCCGAGGAAAATATATGTAACACAAAACGTACTCTCCTAACCATGTATAAGTGGTATTAAATCCATTCATACTGTTGTACAACCATCACTACTGTTAAAAAAGAAATACACGCCCCAAGTGGAGTCACTTGTGCTGAGTCCACCAAGACTTACTACTTAGGTACAGTTTCAGCCTTTCCCAAGAATGCGACCTTTAACCAGCCAAAGTGAAATTTCCAACTTGAGCATTAATAAGCCTGATAAGCCCCTTCCTTTCCCTTAGGAGGGTGACCTTGCCAAAAATGATGCATTCTTTGCTAATCAATTCATGCTTCCGTTTCCTCTCTACCTTTTTTTTTTTTTTTTTTTGCTTTGTAATGATATATGGAGGTACCCAGGCTAGGGGTCAAATTGGACCTACAGCTGCCAGCCTACACCACAGCCACTGCAACGTAGGATCCAAGCCCAGCTGTGTCTGAGACCTACACCACAGCTCACGGCAACACCAGATCCTTAACCCATTGAGTGAGGCCAGGGATCCAACCTGCAACCTCATGGTTCCTAGCCAGATTCATTTCTGCTGTGCCACAATGGGAACTCCACTTCCTCTCTTTCCTTTTCTGCAGCTTGAGGGAGCTCCCTTCTCCTTGCTGATGGGGTGCTGCCTGATTCGTTAAGCGTCCATTCGCATCCAAAACTCTTCCTCTTGCCAATCTGAAACTCCACACCTGTTAAACAGTAACTCCTCATTCCTCCCTTCCCCCGAGGTCCTGGGAACCACCATTCTCCTTTCTGTCTCCTTGAATCTGATGACTCTAATTACCCCATCTAAGAAGAATCATGCAGCCCCTGTCTTTTCTTTGTTACATTTATTTCAAAATAAATGTAACAAGTGTTTCAATTAAAAGAAAAACCCTTGGTAAGTTCACAGCAAAGACGAATCATGAATAGGTGAAAACTTGCGGCAAAATTAATGATACTTGGGCTAAAAGAATTTGCACAAGAACAGGATCTTTTTCCTGTATTAATGTTTACAAGCTCGTCTCTTGGATTCAAGGGGGAAGGGCATCCTGAGAAAAGCATCTCTCTGCCTCTGCTCAGCCTCTTCCTTGCCCAAGTTCAAGCTGTTCCTGGGTGTCCACGGCTGCCCCTGACCCACCTGTCAAAACCAATTCTGCCCCTACCCCATGACCTGCAGCTGCCTCTGGGGCCCTCACCCCACAGTACCCCTCATTACCCGTATCTCTCACTAGCCTGGATGCCTCCCCCTGGCTGTACTAGGCCTAACCCCGGGCAGGCGTGGATGAAACGTTTGCTCTGGGCATAACGGAATGGGTAGGAAGTTTATTCCTTGTGAGTGAGGAAATGGAGAAGCTCAGCAGGCAACGAGGAGTCGGGGGCGCTGGGCCTCCACAGCTCCTGTCCGGGTCCTCTCTGCACACCCTCTGACTCAGGCTCCAACAGTAGAACTGGCCGCTCAGTTCCAGCCCTAAGGGACAAAGGGTTCTTGTCTCTGTGTTTACCAGGAAGTGGGTGGTGAGGGGAAGCAGAAAATGCCACCCCAAAATATGCTACTTTGGCAAAGGGATTGTTTCCAGTTGGCGAGGTGGTCCAACAGACTCAGAGAGCTACCTCCCCATCGATGCCTCAAAGACTTAGAGGCTTGGCCCAGAAAGAGAGCTCAAGGCAAGGAGGAATGGTTTATATCAGCAAGATTCCTCTGCCCTGCAAACACCTGCCCCTCACCTTCCTGCGAACTGTCTTCCTCCTCTTTGAAGCCACCCCCACCCCCTTCTTCCCTCAATGACCTGTTTGGGTTTCATGCCTTTGGGGCTCCACTTAATAAAGACAGTTGTTTTTCTTTTGCTAACTTGTTTTATGCCAGCATAATTACTAGTCCAGCTAGAGAAGCAAGAAGGAAAAAGGTCTCCGTCTCCTAGTCTGGTGAAAATCATCACCGTATCACCTGGTAGGAGCCTGCAGCTCTGGCCATCTCCCCGCCTGGCGCAAGAAAAGGAAGCAGCCCAAAGCCTTCCTGTACAACAGATGCAAACTTTGAGCAGCTCCGCCCTCACTGCCAGAGAACTTCCCTCATGGACGCCCCCCACCCCCGCCCCCTGCCCAGACACCCATTGAGTGGCTGATGTTGGGCTTGGGGTGTAAAAGTCGCTGCTGAGTTTTGGCTTAGAATTGTACATCTGTGCCCACCAGACAAAGGGCTTGGATGGTAGGCTCTCCATTTGAGGTCCCCAGATACGGAATGCCTGGGAGGTCTTCTTCCACCACTGGAAATGAGACAGAACTCCATTCAAAGCAGCCAGCTATGGCTGGGCCCAAGAGAAGGAGATTCTGTTGGCGGGAAAGCTGCCTTTGCTGAAGGCAGGTCTGGGGAACTCAAAGTGGGAGCCCCGTGTACATACCTCCTGAGGGCCTACCATTCAGTCATCGATGAAGTCTCACTTAACAGAGTCAAACCCACCCACTTCCTGCATGCTGAATACATCAATATCAAGGTGCTAATTTATTTATTTTTGGCTGCACCTGCCCACATGCAGAAGTTCCCAGGCCAGGGACTGAACCTGCACCACAGCAGTAAGCAGAGCCACAGCAGTGACAATGCCAGGTCCTTAACCCACTGAGCCACCAGAGAACTCCTCAAGTTCTATTTTTTTGTGAAGCATGTGAACCCCATTCCCACTGTGCCCTGAGCCTGACTGTCAGTGGTTTCAGGGGAAAAGCATCTGCAGTCAGACTTGGATCAAAGCCTTAGCTGACTTGTCATAAATGAAAGGCCCCAGGCCATTACCACATGTCCTTCCAGCCTCAGTTTCCCCGTCTCTAAAGACAGATTTCTTGTTGCAAAAAAGACCTGTCCCTAAAACAAAAGTAGGAAAAGAACTGAGTGTAAGGGCTTGAATATCTTGAGAACTACACGTAGATTCTGTTCAGTACTTTCTCTTATTGTCACCCAATTTTTAGAAATTCGCATAAAGAAGCACGGCAATGTCTTTCATTCTGGACCATCAGAGACTCTTCCATAAACGAAATTGTGGAGCTTGTTTGGTCAGCGTGGAGCATTAACCTTACTGAGGATGGCTCCTGGCAGGGGCCTCTGGCTGGGGTGCTTCTCTGTCATCAGAGTTGGGTCCCAATCTGGCACTCTCCATCCTCAACCTCCAGATGGAAAAAAGTCAGGATGAAAAGCTACTTCTCCTGATGTTTTTGTGTTGAAATTTCCAGGCATAGGCTGCCTCCCTGGGGGCCTCCCTTCCTCATTCTGCTGTGCCAAGCCTTCATCTGTACCCCAGCCTGACACATGGGGTTTGCCTCAACCAGCTGCAGTGGTGAGAAGGATGCAGCCCAGACATGGCACTGCCAAGAGCTCAGCCTTCCAGTGACAAGAGGCCAGCGCAGGGCTGTCTTAAGAATTAAGGGAGTTCCCGCTGTGGTGCAACGGGATTGGTGGCATTTTGGAGCACTGGGTGGCAGGTTTCATCCCTGGCCCGGTACAGTGGGTCAGGACCAGAGTTGCCACAGCTGTGGGTTAGGTCGCAACTATGGCTCAGATCTGATCCCTGGCCCAGGAACTTCATATGCCAAGGGGCAGCCAAAAATGAAAAAAAAAAAAAAAAATTTAAGGACCAGACATAAGTTGGAGTCCTGTGTCCACCATGGCCTTGCTCTTGGAGCAATAGGTCCTTGCCTATGAATCAAAAGGAACTCATACA
Source organism: Phacochoerus africanus (assembly GCF_016906955.1). NCBI lineage: Eukaryota > Metazoa > Chordata > Mammalia > Artiodactyla > Suidae > Phacochoerus > Phacochoerus africanus. The sequence continues at coordinate 35,255,690 of NC_062546.1, forward strand.
CACCCCAAATACCCAGCAGGGGCCAAGATGCCAGGCTTGGTGGGAGGTGATCAAAGGATCAAGAGTTTCTGAAACAAACAAACAAAAAACACTAGTAGAAAGAGCCTCTTAGGCTCTTAGGTAGAGAGACAGGGAAAACAACAGCTTATCCCAAAGAGATTTTGGGAAAAGGACCAATTCCAAATTTTGCTAAACACACCTAAATATATACATACATACAGGAAATGAAAAGTTCCCAAACAACCTAATTTCAGAAATACCCCGTAGTTGAGGTCCAATGATTTCTTAACACTTTCCATCATGAAAATGCTTTTTTTGTAGAAGTTGTGAAGCTGAATAAAACCCCTACTCTATAGGATTTCAGCCTGGAGAAGGAGGCCCCAATTCATTCTGGCTACATGTGGCTCCTGTCTCAGTTTATAGCTGAGAAATAGCCAGGGGAACTGAGGAAACTCTGGCCCCAAACCTCAAATGGGAAAAGTGATGGGCAGAGGCCTGGGGAGGGGGGGGGGGCATTCTCCTAAGGATCACTGCATGTCTACTTGCATGCGAGGGAAATCTGAAGCCATCCAGTTTATTTCCTTCTTTGAAGTGCTAAAACATGCGAGTTCCCAATGTGGCTCAGCAGGTTAAGAACCTGACTTTTATCCATGAGGGTGTGGGTCGGATCCCTGGCCTCACTCAGTGGGTTAAGGATCCAGCATTGCCACAAGCTGTGGTGTAGGTCACAGATACAGCTCAAGTCTGGCATTGCTGTGGCATAGGCTGGCAGCAATTCAACCCCTAGCCTGGTAACTTCCATATGCCACAGGTTCATCTGTAAAAAGAAAAACCAAAATCAAAAATGAACAAAAACGCTAAAAAAAAATTGATATAACTGGCACAGTTCTGACTCAATTTCCCTGCACCGCAAGCTGGTATTTTACTTCCTCAAAGCCTTTCTGTCCCCTTCAACTCTGCAAGGAAGGAGTTCCCTGGTGGCTCAGTGGTTAAGGATCTCCTTTGTCACTGCTGTGGTGCAGGTTCAATCCCTGGCACAGGAACCTCCATATACCTTAGGCACAGCCTAAAACCACAAAAACTCTGCAAGGAAAAAGATGAGAGATCTTGGGTCGTGGGCTTTAGTCCCACATGGCCAGAGCTGATGCTCCCCAAGGGAGGAGGCCTCCACTTCCTCAAAAGATTGCGAACAGCGTGTCACAGGAGGATCCTTGTTGGGGATTTCCCTTTGTGGCTCAGTGGTTAACAAATCCGACTAGGAACCATAAGGTTGCGGGTTCGATCCCTGGCCTCACTTAGTGGGTTAAGGATCTGGCATTGCCGTGAGCTGTGGTGTAGGTCACAGATGCGGCTTGGATCTGTCGTTGCTGTGGCTGGGGTGTAGGCTGGCAGCTACAGCTTCGATTAGACCCCTAGCCTGGGAACCTCCATATGCAGTGGGTGCGACCCTAAAAAGACCAAAAAAAAAAAAAAAAAGTTTGCAAACGGCGTGTCGCAGGAGGATCCTTGTGAAAAGGCTCTAACTACCAAGGCCCAGTTGGCGAGGACAGGACACAAGTGGGACCACTTCCCCTCTGGGGAGGAGGTCCTGCCATTTTCATGAGAGGAGAAGGATTTGGCGACTTTCTTTGCTACGAACTCCCTGCCGTAGACTCTTCAGCAAGAAATGAAAAGGGCAGATACGGCGCCAGTGCTGGCAGGGACCTCCTCTTGTTCCTGTAAAACTAAGAAAGGAACAAAGAACCTGTTGTCCTGGGCACCCTTGGTGCTGAAAACAGGAGCGGGAGCCAGGCAGGCTGGGGCTGGCCCCTGACCCTCGAGCCCAGGCTGTGACCGGTGCAGGGCTTCAGGGAAAGGCAGGTGCCAAAGGGTTTGCAGTGCTTTTGGTCATACTGCTGTCACCTTGGAGCTGGACTAGGTCACCACTGCATCCTAACTGAGCAGATGTTCATGGTAGAGTCAACTACCAGTCTAGCAGCGAGCCAAGGTCTGTAAAGTTTGAGACAGATCTAACTCCAAATGGTGCCACTGACAAAACTGTGTGCCCAAGTGCGCTAAGGACAGGGGCTCCAAACCCTGACAAAGATGGAATCAACTCCCAGGACACACTGTGCATTTACAGGATGATCAAAAATGCCCTCGTAAATCAGCAAGAATCACACATGATCTACCATTTAGATGCACAGACAACATTGGCAGGATACACACCCAGGCAAAGAAATAACACAGCCAACAATGAGAAGTGGCTCTAGGAGTTCCCATCAGGGCTCAGCGGAAACGAATCTGACCGGTATCCATGAGGACGCAGGTTCGATCCCTGGCCTCGCTCAGTGGGATCTGGTGTTGCCATGAACTGTGGTGTAGGTCACAGACATGGCTCGGATCCCGCGTGGCTGTGGCTGTGGTGTAGGCCAGGGGCTACAGCTCCGATTCGACCCCTAGCCTGGGAACCTCCATATGCTGCGAGTGAGGCCCTAAAAAGACCAAAAAAAAAAAAAAAAAAAGAAGAAGAAGAAGAAGAAGTGGTTCTATCTCAGGGAGTGGGTTCAGGGAGTGGGCTTTTCTGGCCACGCCCATGGCATGTGGAAGTTCCTGGGCCAGGGACTGAACCTGAGCCACAGTAGTGACAATGCCGGATTCTTAACCCACTGAGCCACCAGGGAATTCCAATACTTATTATTTTTGGCATTGTGCTTTTTCCACAATGGATGTGTTCCACTCTGGTAATCAAAAGAGAAATCTTACAGGTTCTTTTAAAAGACCTTCTCAAGGGAATTCCTGTGTGGCTCAGTGGGTTAAGTATCTGGCATTGCTGCTACAGTGGCTCAGGTCACTACTGTAGTACAGATTTAGTCCCTGGCCTGGGACCTTCTGCATGCTGTTGGTGTGGTCAGAAAATAAAACAACAGCAACAACAATAAAACAAAATAAAATACCTTCCCCAATATAACATATCACCAATCAAGACAGACAAAAGAGTTGTTTTTGCCATTTTGATCTTGAGGCCATACTCATACCTGTTCACCTCATTCTTTAAGGCTGAGTCTCTTCTTTTCTAAAAACCACCTCCTACCTGGAATTACTGGCTTCCTCCCTGAGGTCCCCAAGACACCTGGGATAGTCTTCTATTATGTTCTCATTCCATCATATGATACTTGTTTACAATTCTTTCTCCCCTAGGTTGTGTAACTCTTCCAGCTCGCGGTCTAGGTATTTTAACAAACAGCACCCACTCAATACACATCTTCTGTAAGTTAAACTCGACTTTTGCTACACTGATAACAGAGTGGGTCAGTCCTCAAGGAATTCCTTGATGCCATATTCCGATCACTGGTGGTGGCTTGAAGTCAGAAAACACCTTAAAGAACTAGGAGGGAAACTGATCAGGCTACTCACAGCGCAATGCCCTCAAGGGGCATGATGGGACATTGTCTGCTGAAAACCTATTTCTGCTCATTATGAACAGAGCGACATCCCCCCAGGCATCCCACCTGTCCTGCTGACACTGAAAGAAAGAGCAGCTATGTTCGATAGTGTCGCTTGGGGGCTTCAGACTTTTCAACTGTTTTCAACCCAAGTCAAAGAGATTTTCTAGCTTTTCTAGCTTTTCTAGCTTGTTTCCCATTAGATATTCTTTGAGAAAGAATGTGAACCGGCCAGCACGGACCAATTAGAATTAGTGGAAATGTATGTTGACAGTTCTTAGAAATAGATCGTAAGAAGAAGCCATAAACTTTCATAAAAGCAAACCTTTTTCAGAAAGGACCTAAGACGCTGCAAGATGTACCTAAGACCCCATAGCAAATGATGACTGTGAGCTTCTGCTGCACCAGGAAAGAAGGGAAAACAACCTTTCTGACAGGTGTGATGGGTTCTGGGAATGGCTTGCTCCCAAAGGCTGTGGGGCTTTAAGATGGGCCCCGAGCCTTTGAGCCAATGGCCAGAGGTGCAGGCAGGTCTCCAGATACAGCAAAAGAGGAAAATATTTGTCTGGCTGGCTAACACTGCACACAACACACATACTATGTAAGGAGACAAACGCAAAGTGATTTTTGCATTGGATGTCTTGAACTTTCCTCCCAATGACCTCGTGAATACATTCCCCTAAATCTTCAGAGGAGCAACGGTAGCTATAGATCAAGGAAGCGTCCTTACTCTGTATGTGACATTTCAAGAGGAAAAGATGAGAAAGGAGTAGGATGAAGTGACATTAAATTCTATGTGTGAAGTCACCCATGTTGAGGACATGTATTTATTAAATATGGAAAACTCTATTGGAAGCAGATGTATTCTGAATTTAACCACCCTGCCCCCACCCTGGAGAGCTGTATTAGATTTGGGCCCATACATTTCTTAGTTATGATGCAACTAATGCCTTTGGCTGAGATGCTGAATATTTCTGTACATAAGTACTGAGCAAAGTGAAGGAAAAGAATCTAAGAGACGGAGAGAATTTCGTTGGTAGTTTTTCGCCGCTGCAAATTTAAGATCTAAAATTCATAGGCAGAAACAGAAATAATAAAAGGTACATATGTATTTACCCTTTTCTCATCACTTCTGGATTCTTTTCTCTTTTTATCTCCTCCCTCACAATAATGCTTTCCATAACTTCACAGTTTTCATAAATATCACCCAATGCATTGGCTGTCAGCTGAGAACTCCCCAGGCCCTGAGCCTTGAACCTAGACATGAGACAATTAGAAAAGGATGCTCTGTGAAAACTTCGGAGTCCCCAGTTCCTGATTCCCACAGCACTGAGCTAAGGACTTGAGGCACAACATACAGGTAATCGCACCTGTCTGCTTCCATCGTGGGTTTAGAAGCTCTACACGCGCGCACCCATCCAAATGGCTAAATTGAAAAAGCAGCCCATAACAAGTATAAATAAGAATGGAGCATTCGGAACTCACACGCGGTTGGTAGAAGAGCACACTGATACAAATGGCTTTGGAAAACTCTTGAGCACCATTTACTAACATGGAACATATAACCATCCTATAACGCAACATCTCAGTCTCATTCCTAACTGAAGCACGTCACATGTATTCCCTCAAAGACATGCACAAGAATGTTCACAACAACATTATTCAAAAATAGCCCCGGAGTCCCCATCGTGGCACAGTGAAAACGAATCTGACTAGGAACCATGAGGTTGTGGGTTCGATCCCTGACCTCGCTCAGTGGGTTAAGGATCTGACCTTGCCTTGAGCTGTGGCGTAGGTCTCAGACACAGCTGAGCTTGGATCCTGTGTTTCTGTGGCTGTGGTGTAAGCCAGCAGCTGTAGCTCCTATTCGACCCTTAGCCTGGGACCCTCCATGTCTTGGGTATAGCCCTAAAAAAAAAAAAAAAAGCTCCAAACTGGAAACAACTCAAATATCCATCAGCAGTAGAACAGATACACAATTTATGTTGTTTTCGCGGAACGGAATGCATGCTGTGTGATGCCAGCTATACAAAGCCCCCAAACAGGCAAAACTAACCCATGGCAATAAAAGTCAGGAAAATGGTTGCCCTTGGGCTGTGGTGATTAGATTCGTGACTAGTGGTTACACTTGAGGGCATGGAGAATGTTCTGTGTCTTGATGTGGTGTGTTTACTTTGTGACCATCCCTCTAACTGCAAACGGAGGGGTGTGCTTTTCCCTCGTCAGATCTGACTTCAGTGGGGCTTTCTGAGATGCAGCACTAGGTGTGAACGGGTTTCATTCTGAAGCCCCGGGGCAGCTAAATTGGCCCTGGCTGTGCAGTTCTTCCCCGGACGGTAAGCCATCGTTCTCCTGATCCTGTGTTCCCACCTCAAGTGAAAGGGTGAAGGGTTGTTCTAGGGCCAGGCAGTCTGAGCATCTTGTGGTTTTGATGTCAACGCTGTGGTATAGCTGCTGGGAAGCTTGGAATTTTCCGGGGATACAAAACCTTCCAGAAGAGGCCAATGGAGGGGACCAACAGCTACCCTGTGGCACTGGGCAGGGCTGGCCAAGGAATGTTTTGAATTCTGTGTCATGGAGCCGATGGGTAGGGTGGAGCTTCAGGAGCCTGGAAACCCTCAGCCATCCACCTGGGCTGGTGTGTCCCAGCGAGGGGACAGCAGGAGTGACAGAGGCAGAAGAGGGTATGACAGCGGTAAATAGGGGCAGCAGTGGCCTTCGATGACCTGGTCCAGCCAGGATCACCAGGTACCTGCACACCCAGCCTGAGTCTCATTTCCGAAAGCTGTTTTTGTTTTTGTTTTTTGGCTTTTTAGGGATGCACCCACGGCATATGGAGGTTCCCAGGCTAGGGATTGAATTGGAGGTGTAGCTGCCGGCCTACACCACAGCCACAGCCATGCAGGATCCAAGCCATGTCTGTGACCTACTCCACAGCTCACAGCAACACCACCAGATCCTTAACCCACTCAGCGAGGTCAGGGATCAAACCCACAACCTCACGGTTCCTAGTGGGATTTGTTTCCGCTGCACCATGACGGGAACTCCCCAAAAGCTGTTCTGATGGATCCCTCTGTTCTACCTGAGGACAAAGGAGTCTCTAGAGACCTGTCTCAGCCTGGAGGTGACGGGTCCCAGTGGTGATGGGGGTGGAGCGCGGGTCTACTTCAGGCTGCTGTGTCTGCACATAGACACCCTTCTGCCCACCCAAAGTAGATGGTGAAGTCACGGGGGAAGGAGGGGAAAGTCAAAAGCCTTTTTTTTTTCCCCATAGTCTCGTCTTTTGGGGGAAGGGGGTGGAGAGAAAAAGGAAATGGGCAGCAGCCTTTGGAGACAATGACAACAAGCAATGTGTCATCTTTCCTCTGGCTTCCCAGCTTCTCTCTGGTAAAACGCTAGCGGAGGGCACCGGGGAGATTTTGTCAGCTGCTGCTCTATTGACAAACATCTACAACAGCCTGTCACTCAGAACTGATGGAGGAAACGAGGCTGAAATGTAGAAGGAAGGGTTCGGGTCCCTTTGCTTTGCTAGGGCGGAAGCTTAAGGCCTATCGCACATTTCCAACTCTTTACTTTTTAAAATTTTTAAATTTTTTATCTTTTTAGAGCCACATCGGCAGCCCATGGAAGTTCCTGGGCTGGGGGTTGAATTGGAGCTGCAGCTGCTGGCCTACGCTACAGCCACAGCAACAGGGGATGCGAACCGAGGTTGCCTCCTACACTATAGCTCACGGAAATGCTGGATCCTTAACCCAGGGAGCAAGGCTGGGGCTCGAACCTGGGTCCTCGTGGATACTAGGCAGGTTTGTTACTGCTGAGCCACAAATGGGAACTCTTCAATGTTTCATTCTTTTATGCACCACGTGGGGGTCCCCTGATTGCTTTACAAGGGTGACATCTTGTTTCTGCCAGAGGCTTCCGATGCTCCAACACTTTTGCATCTCCAAAGGACTGGCATCTTTCATTTGTCCACTCAACAATCATTTCCCGAGTACAGGCCATATGCCAGACACTATTCTAGACACTGGTAAAAAACAGCACTGAACACAGACTGAAACCCTCTTCTCACAGAGCTTAGCTTCTGCGAGAAGCCAGGGGGAAAATGATGGGTTTCTTGCTGCTTCTAGTGCTGGGAGGCAGAAGGCGTGCAATTAAACAAGGGAATATAGGTCAAATTTTGCACAAGTTCTGCAAATGAAAATAAAGCCAGCTGAGGCGACAGAAGAAATGAGGGTCCAGGGAGTTCCCGTCGTGGCTCAGTAGTTAACAAATCTGACTAGGAACCATGGGGTTGTGGGTTCGATCCCTGGCCTTGCTCAGTGGGTTAAGGATCCGGCATTACCGTGATCTGTGGTGTAGGTCGCAAACGTGGCTCGGATCCTGCATTGCTGTGGCTGTGGTGTAGGCCAGCGGCTACAGCTCCAATTCGACCCCTAGCCTGGGAACCTCCATATGCCGCAGGAGCGGCCCCAGAAAAAGCAAAAAGACAAAAAAAAAGAAAAAAAGAAAAAAGAAATGAGGGTCCATGGGTGAATGCTTTCTAGAGGAAGGGGATTCCGGGCAGATGGGACAGTAAGGACGAAGATAGAAGTCTGAGTGGTCAGAAGCCAGTGAGGCTGGAGCAGAGATATGTGGGGGGACCCTATAAGAAGAGAGGGGGAGGGCAGGGGAGGGGTGAGATCCCGTAGGGCTGAAGGTCATGGTGATGACTTTGGTTTTATTCTATTTTTTTTTTCTTCTTTTTTGGCTGCCCCAAGGCATATGGAGTTTCCAGGCCAGGGATCAGGTTCGAGCCGCAGGTGTGACCTGTGTCTCAGGCACGGCAATGCTGGATCCTTTAACTCACTGTACCTGGCCAGGGATCGAACCCAGGTCCTGGCGTTACAGAGACACTGCAGATCCTGGTGTGCCACAGTGAGGACACCTGACTTTGGTATTAAATGGAAAACTGCTAAAGGGCTTGGCATGGGAGTGACATAATTTGGATTCAGATGAACTAAACCGCGCTCATCCTCTGTGCTGCTCAGGTAACAGCCCAGAGAAGGTGGGTTGGTGCAGGTGGAAGCAGAGGCACCAGGCAGGGGTCTGCTGCAGTGGTGGTGAGGAGTTGTCTGACCCTGGATCTATCTTAAAGGTAGAGCTACCAGGATTTGGAGCTGGAGAGAAGAGGCATTAGGTGGACGCGAGGCCCAAGCACCTGAAGGCAGGTGGCTGCTGGGATGGGAAGACCAGGGGAGAAGCAGGTTTGTGAAGGGAAACCAAGGGCTCGGCCTCAGTTTCTCTAAGTCTGAGATGCCAAAGGTCAGGCTGAGCAGGCAGCTGGATGCAAGCGTCTAGATGGCAAGAGAGGACCAGCCTAGGGATAGATGGATGGAAGCTGGGAATCGCCAACACACAGATGGTATCGAAGCCACAAGCCTGGAGGGGATCACACAGGGAATTACTCTAGTGACCTCTTTGGAAACAAGACATTGTGCTCACCACGTGCCAACACCATGCTCAGTCCTTTTCAGCTACGACTCCATCGTGCAAACAACTCAGAGGTAAAGCCCCAGTCTTATGTCCATTTTCCTACTGGGGACACTGAGGCACTTACTGGAGAGAGGAGACGGGAGAGTGCGGGGGGCTCGAGGTACCCCAGGATGAGGTCAGGGAAACAAGGAACCAGCCAGAAAATAAGAAATGGCAGCTGGCGAGGAGCGAGGAAAAGCAGCATGGTGTCCCTCAAGCCCACAAATGTCCCTGGAAGAGACAAGAAGGGGGAGGTGACCCCTGGATGGAAATAAAGGGACATCTGCACGTTCACCAAACTGTTTTGAAATCTACTCCCTCCCATTATGCACGTAGGTAACAAATCCTAGTGGTTCTCTCAGCCACAGAGACTCTGTCACCACCAGCAGCAAATGTTTTCTCTGTTGGTACAGAAGTTGTTGTCGCTGTTGGTTTTTTTTTTTTTAAGGGCCGCACCTGTGGCACATGGAAGTTCCCAAGTCAGTGGTCAAATCGGAGCTGCATTTGCCAGTCTACGCCACAGCCACAGCAACACTAGATCCAAGGCTCATCTGCAACATACACCGCAGCTCGCAGCAACGCCGGATCCTTAACCCACTGAGCGAGGCTAGGGATCAAACCCACTCCTGATGGATACTAGCTGGATTCTTAATCTGCTGAGCCACAACAGGAACCCTTGTTTCCCATTTTCGAAAGTCAAGTAAACGCCTTTTAAAATTCATAAACTCAGTGTTAACCAGCTTAGCTTTCAAGAATAAGTGACATTAATCTGAAGGAAAAAAGTTATCATGGAATGCTTACAGTCACCGGTTCAAAGAGATGTTAAGGGTAAAGAGAAATCCTTAGGCTAAAAGTTCCACAAAGTTTGGAACTACTCCGAACACGGGGCAGAAAAATCTCTAATCAAAAATCACTGCGCATCTGTCCAGTTCATGCAGGGGGGAAAGATGAACCCATCAAAGCCAATCACACTGAAGTCAAGGGAATCACAGAATGCCCCGGGGAGGACCATCTGGTCTACCCCCATCGTTTTGTACAGGAGGAGCGCAAACGGAAGGCACAGAGCATTTCCACAGCTGAGGGGGAACACGGTTTCTCCAGAGACGCGGGTGTGGAAGCACCAACCTCCAGCTGCAGGGCGCCTCCCTGAGACAGCCAGCTCTCTCCTCCAAGGAAGGAACCAGTTGGGCTGGTTTGAAACTTGCCTGGACAACCAGAGCCACCTGATTCATCTGCGTCTGCAGGACTCCTCCTGTCCCGGCTCATGACTTGCAAGCAAAACCAGCTCTGTTCATCTCACCCTCACCCTGTGCCAGGCAACCGCAAGCCCATTTCCTGAGCAAAGAGGGAAGTGGATCATGACTCTGGCCTGCGAGGCACCAAGCATCTGTGCCGTTTTGCAGTGATTATGCTCTGGCCATGACCTCGAGCCTTGCTGGCTATGAACTACAGCCTCTAAGAGCTGGAGGAGGTTTGGGGGCTTCCCCTCCAGCCTACCCCCCCCCACCCCAGCCCCGACCTCTGCACCCCCATTCTGCAGAAAAGCCAGTCCCTAACAACCTGCTTAGACCACGTGTAATACAAGCACAACAGAGAAGCACAACGTAACATGCCTAACCCGTGCGTACACCGCCTCCCGTTTCTTCATCACCTGCAATCGCATCCAATTTCCAATACAATGGATCGCATTTCAGGCTCAGAGCCATGGTACGTGCTGGGGTTTTTCTGACCTGAGAATGCAAAATGAGTCCATCCTCCTTAGTGCTGCCTTGAAACCTTCTGGAGACTGACAGGGGCTACACTGAATTCTACTTTGCACACGGAGGAGCCTGCTGCCTTACTGGTGCCATCACTGTGAGCAGGTGCATATGGCAGGGAGAACTGTAAGTTTCCGGGTTCTGGTGCCAGGAGGAACGCAGAGGAGGCAAAGTTCAAGAGCCTTCAGACGGATTAACGTGAACACAGACAACCGGGTCCTAGGCCACTCCCACCTCCTACAGAGCTTCTTCTGGAGTGGCCACCACACCCCCAGCTCCCAAACCTGAGGAGCGACCGGAACCACAGTCCTTGTGGCCGACGGGGTTCATGTCGCCCCATCGCGCGCCTGACGCCTTAGTTGCCTCGGTCACCTGTGGGCTTCGGAGGGTCCCAGGCCATTTTCCAGGCTGACATCTGTCTGCACCATCTCCTGTTTCAGTTCGCCGATCTCCGAGGCGATTGTGTCAATGAGCTGTTCAAAGACAAAAATAGTGTGACGTCAGGAAGTGGAAGAGGCGTGCCCAGAGCCCTGCCACTTCAGCCACTGGGTTAGGAACACCCAGATGACCACCTCTTAAAAAAAAAAAAAAAAAAAAAATCCTGCCTCTGTGAATTTCCTTTCCCCAGAGGAAAAAAATAGAGCGGGAGGGAACAGCTTCTTCTTAGAAAGAGGAAGCAGTTAGGTTTCGGTGTCACCCTAAGACAAAGAATATGACACCCAGTTTGGTTTCTGGATATGAATAAAAAGAGGAATGAAGAAATCCAGGCAAAACCAGGCCCCCACACTCATAAGGTCAAAGTGAAAACTCAAAAGGGATGCTCTGGCTTAGAATGTATACCATCCTGGAGTTCCCTGGTGGCTCAGTGGGTAAAGGATCTAGTGTTGTCACTGCTGTGGTACGGGTTCAATCCCTGGAACCTCCACATGCTGTGGCGAGGCCAAAAAAATGTATACTATCCTTATCCTGGTTACAGTGATAAGTCTATTTCAAAAATAGATAGTTTGCATGTCAACTTCTAATGATTTTAAATTTCTCATATTATTCTTTGCTTTTTTTTTGTCTTTTGTCTTTTCTAGGGCTGCAACCACGGCATATGGAGGTTCCTGGGTTAGGTGTCTAATTGGAGCTGTAGCCACCGGCCTACACCACAGCTCACAGCAACGCCGGATCCGTAACCCATTGAGGGAGGCCAGGGATGGTACCTGCAAACCCCATGGTTCCTAGTCGGATTCGTTAACCACTGAGCCACAACGGGAACTCCTTGATGAAGCGATTGTTAGGAGAAAAGGAAGAGAGAGGGCTGTGTGGGGTTGGAAGTGAGTAAGCAGGTGGGGCAAGGAGCAGTGATGGGGAATTGATGGGGAAATATATGCTTTTCTTGAAAGTTTGTGTGGCCTTGCACCCCCCCCACCCACACACCTGGGAAGAGGCTACATGGGACCCAGGAAATTGGTCTGAATCCTTGAGCCCACTGAATTCATTCACTTCACTGAATCTTTCCTGGGGCTAACCAGGCCCTGTGTGTGCAGAACAGCTGTTTTCAAAGTGTCACTGCTCATTAATTCTTTAAAAAATGTACTTAATTTTCCTGCATTATTTATGTCAACATTTAATAATGTTTTATTTATTTATCTAGTTATCTCTTTCTATTTATTTATTTTTGGCCACTTCCCCAGCATGCAGAAATTCCCAGGCCAGGGATCGAACCTGCACCACAGCTATAACCACTGCCACAGCAGTGACAATGCCAAATCCTTAACCCGCTGAGCCATGAGGGAACTCCTAGATTATTGTTTTAAAATAAATATTTAAAATAAACTTTTTCTTCATTTTATTTTCTCCTTTTTTTCTTTTCTTTTCTTTTCTTTTTTTGAGGGCTGCGCCCATGGCATATGGAAGTTCCCAGGCTAGGGGCTGAATCGGAGCTACAGCTGCCGGCCTATTCCACAGCCATGTCTGCGACCTACACTACACCTCACAGCAATGCTGGTTCCCCCACCCACTGAGCAAGGCCAGGGATTGAACCTGCATCCTCTTGGATGCTAATTGGATTCATCTCTATGCACCCGAACGGGAACTCCCAGGGGGTCTCCTTTTACACATGCCAGTGGCAGAAATTCAGAAGTCTGGGAGTTTCCTTGTGGCTCAGTGGGATCCAGCGTTTTCACGACTGTGGCTTGAGTCGCTGTTGTGGTGCAGGTTCCATCTCTGGCCGGAATGTGGGAAAACAGGAGCCTTCACATGGTGTGCTGGGGGTGGGGGCGGGGGGGGGCATGAAGCCACCTTGGAGAGCAAGTTGCAGTATCCTGCTAGGGCTGAAGATACACAGACCTCCCACATATGCACTCAAAAGAAACCCTTGCATATTTCTAAGAATATTGGCCGCACTGCTACTTATAAGGAAACCAAAAATTATCAGTATCTAAATGTCCATCAATTGGAGAATGGGTAAATGGAGGTAGAGAATACGACACAGCCGTTAAAATTAATGAACCAGAGCTAAACGCATCAACACATACACACACGCAAAAGCTCAAACAAGTTTTCATAAAAGCAAAACAATTAAAAATAAAAAAGGTGAAAGGGATTACATTCAGTACATGATGTTTAAAACCAGGCAAAACTGTATTATTTAATTACATATAAATATACATAAAGAAAGCTGATTCTAAGATGCTGAATGGATTATCATCCTGTTCCTTGAGACGAGAAATGGATGGCGGTGTTCACAGGTGGAGGGGCTCAACCACCCCTGACACTGCCTTTCCTTTTTTTTTTTTTTTCTTTTTGTCTTTTCTAGGGCCGCTCCCACAGCATATGGAGGTTCCCAGGCTAGCGGTCTAATAGGAGCTGTAGCCGCTAGTCTACACCACAGCCACAGCAATGCGGGATCCGAGCCACGTCCGTGACCTACACCACAGCTCATAGCAACACCGGATCCTTAACTCACTGAGCAAGGCCAGGGATCATACCCGCATCCTCATGGTTCCTAGTCAGATTCAGTAACCACTGAACCACAATGGGAACTCCAGACACTTCATTTCTTAAAGTAAAATGGCAAAATGATAAGATTTGAGGGAGCCAGTGAGGTGTATTTCAGTACTATGTGCGATTTTGTATAGGTTTACATACTTCCTCTTCAAAACTATTAGGAAATGAAGAGAAGGGGTGGATGTGCATGAAATGGAAGGACAAAGAGGCACTGAACAGGGAGTGCGCAGGGTGAACTGAGGGATGTCCGAGTGTCTGGGCAGAGGTCACCCCGCCCATCCTAGGCTCTGCCTGGGGTCCTGGATGGGACAGTCCCACAGCCCACAGGGAACAGACAGGCCTGCCCTGGAGAGGGCCAGCCCCAGCCTCAGGCAAACCTGGAAGAAAGATTCCCAGTCTGGCACATTCCGCCTCCCCACCCTCCATCCCCTTCCCACCCACCATGGTGATTTGAAGGCAAAAGTCCCCAATGGCTTGCCAGATGGCTCTGCCCCAAACACATGCTGCAAACAAAGGTTCTCATGCAGCAGGATGGCAAATCGCGGGTGACACTGATACGGATGGAGGAGGCACAGGGAGTTGTAGAAATCCTGGTAAGGGACCATAGACAGAAAAGGAAACCTATGGAACTTTGGGAGATCACTATAAGTTAATAATTGCTCAAGAAAGCCATCAGAACAAGGCAGGCTTGTTGACTAGTGGAGGTGGCGGGAGGGAGGGGTGTGTGTGGGGGCAGAATTTGCCTCGGGTCTTTGGGTGGGGGATGGGATGAGGCCTGCATTCAGGTTCAAACCCAGGGCAGGAATTTAAGGACTACCCTTCCGCTGACTTGAATACGGGATACCAAGGAGGAGCTACTACTCCCATAAAGGAAGAGGTGACTCGCCTTGGATGATAAAACTGTAGCCCACCTCATCTTGGGGGCACAGGCTCCTTGACTGCCCATGTGCATCTCTCACAAGTGACCTATCCTAATAAATCTATTTCTTGCCTATCACTTTGTCTCCCTGAATTCCTTCTGTGTAGAGGCATAAAGGACCTGAACCTCAGTAAGTCCAGACACTGAGTGAGTGATTCTAATTTAAAATGTGGGTTCAAGTCCCAATCTGGGTTTAGGCTGGGGTCAAGCCATTAGTGCTGTCAGATTGAGCACCCCTTATCTGTAAAGCAGAAAGGGGATGTGGGGACCCCCAGACACAAAGGTGGGTGAGGATGGAGGCTGCACCTGCCTGGATGCCTATGGGGCTGGATGGGGGCTTTTCCAGCCCCTCCATCTCCCTGCCCTGCCCCTTTCCACCCCAACTCACCCATCTGAAGGTACAGATTGACCTGACAAGGAACCCCAGAGCCGGGCCTACCTCAGCTTAGACAGGTTAGATGTCCACCAGGCCCTGCGACTGTAGATTCATGTCCACATGGCACTGACTGGACTTTAGCAGTTACCCACATGGTCCCCAGACACATGTGTGTTTGACTGGTTTTCGTTCCTGTAGATGTTTGACCTCATGCCTACGTTCTCGTGTTCTTCCAGACTTCATTCTTTGAGGGCAAAGGCAGAGAACTTACCACTCACCTAAGGGAACCCCCATTTTAACCTCAGGTTTAACCTTTTCCCATGGGAAAGCCAACAGCAGCTTCAGTATAAGTGGGTCTTTTTTTAAATTTTTTTGTTTTTTGTTTTTTTTTTTTTGCTTTTTAGGGCCACACCTGTGGCATATGGAGGTTCCCAAGCTAGGGGTCAAATCAGAGCTGTAGCCGCCAGCCTACACCAGAGCCATAGCAACGCAGGATCCAAGCCACAGCTCACAGCAACAGTGGGTCCTTAATCCACTAAGCAAGACCAGGGATTGAACCTGTATCTCCATGGACGCTAGTCAGATTCTTTAACTGCTGAGCCATGATGAGAATGCCTCAATGTGAGTGTTTTACCAAAGTTAGTGCCACTGTTTCTCCAAAACCACTTATACAACCCAAGACCCCAATACACCCTGATCCCTGTCTAGAATTCCTACAAGGTGGGGGCACTAAGCATCTGCCAAGCTGACCAGCCAGCCCTGCCCTCCACACCCCTGCCTGGCTGCCCAGGACATGTGTGGACCCCTGGGAAGGCAGCCACAGAGCGAAGCAGCTGAACCAGTGAACCAGTATGTGAAATGGGGCACCAGGTCCCAGAGCACTGAGTTGGTGACAGAGTAGTTCTTACACCAAAAACACAGCATCTCCAGAAAACTCCATAAGCAGTGATGTGGTCGGGGCTCAGCAGAGTCTGCTCTGATAAAACCAGGGTATCACCTGTATTCATTCTGCCTCTGGGGAGACGGGTGCAGGGAGAGAGGTCTGCTGGCAGGATGAGCGCTCAGGGGAGCAGGCTTGAGGGAGGGGCACCCAATGACCACCACACAGAGGTGAAGGAGGCTGGCCAGGGGCTGGTCCCTTCCTCATTCTGCTCAGAAAGCCAGTGCCCCAGGGCTCCAAAACAAAGCCTGGGTGATTTTCACACCGTCTGGCAGCCAGACCAATGGCAGGAGAATTCCGGAAGCCCCGTGTTTTTTCCCTGTGATCACACCCAGGGCTGGGCCTGGACAAGGCTGGACCTGCCGGACTCCAGTGTGGTGCAGGCATCTACACTGATCTGGATCCTTCTGTAGCCATTCTGGGTAATTTCCCGTCAGCAGGAACCTCACCTCCGGAGCCACACTTCCAGCAGGAGGCGGGTACAGCCTGGAGGCAGCTAGTCTGCAGCAAGGAAGGACCTGGTGGTGTGGCAGCATGGGGGAGTGGGGGCGGGGGCAGTTTGGGCTCAGAAAGACCTGACTCTCTCCAGAGCTCATCTCAGCCGTGTCAGCTGAGTCCTCATCCTGGGACCCCCACACTAAGGCTGGTGCTGGGGGAGGGGGGTGGATGATTAAATAGAACTATGAGATTAAAGCATTCTGCAGCATGCACCCAAATGCTCCCGAATTCTCTTCCCAGTGAAACTCTCCATATGAATGGTGATCTGCTATGAAGCAGAGAGCTGATAAAGCTGACACTTAACACCAATCCATACACCTCACTGCCTGCGGTACAGTGCCAGCATTTTTTTTTTTTTTTTTTTTAGGGCCACACTTTGGGCGTATGGAGGTTCCCAGGCTAGGGGTCTAATCAGAGCTACAGCTGCTGGCCCACACCACAGACACAGCAATGCAGGATCCGAGCTGCGTCTGAGACCTACAACACAGCTCACACTCATGACAACGCTGGATCCTTAGCCCACTGAGCGAAGCCAGGGATTGAACCCTCAACCTCACGATTACTAGTTGGATTCGTTTCTACTGAGCCAAGATGGGAACTCCCTTGCTGCCTACAAAGAGGCCACTTCATCCCCAGGAGCAGACAGAATCTACAAGAGACCAGTGTTCCCAGACTCCAGCCCCACCCCCCCAGTCTGCCCAGAAGTCTCTCATCTCAGACCTGCCCACGAGATGCCAATTTCCCCAACCAACCGCAGGGCAGGACTCCAAATCTTGTTTTCTTTTGGTTAGGGTTAGATAAAAGGAGAAAAATTCTCTTGAAGGTCAAGTAAAAATAAAACAAGAAAGTGCTTCCAGAGCAACTTCTGATCCAGTGCTCTTCAAATTCCGGGACTCACTTAGGCCTGTTATCAGGGCTTCTGAAAAGGATGTGTCGCTGATATAGGTGAAGATTTCAAACCTAGGGTGTGGGAAAAGTCAAGGGCTTGGCTCTCAGCCAGGGAATTTCTACTCCCCAAGTACATCGACTTGGCCTTGGGCTGCGATGGGCCTTTACAATCCTATCAGTGCAGACCTACCTCCAGGTCATGGAAAAACTGCTGACCCCACAAGGGCCTATTCTGTTCATCTCTGCTGAGCCAGACACTCTTGGTAGGTGCACCCCATGCTAGAGTTTTTCTAAAGCAGTCTGTAAAATAATGGGCGTCTTATAAACTTTCCAATGATCTTTGCCCCTAGGAACTGTCACCATGGAAACAGAAAAGTAATGAAGGCTTCATCCCTTTGCTTATAGAGGAGGGTCTGGGACCAATGCTAGAGCATCTTGGGATCTTGCACTTTTCTTTGTTTTATTTTTTGTATGGTGTGTTACATCTCCCAAGGATGTTTGCACTTATTTTGTGTGTATGGGGTGGGGCGGGGGGGGGGGGTCAAACACCCACCCCAGCAGTGACAATGCCGGATCTTTCACCTGCTGTGCCACAAGGGAACTCTGGTTTGTACTTATGTTTTTGAAATTTAATAATAATTACAGACATAATACATGAATACACTGCCGTTGAAAAATCTAGATTATTGTAGTTAAAAATGAATCTCCCTTGACCATTACCCATAATCCCATCTACTCAGAGGGAACCACTATTATCAGTTTCCCCGTATCACTCTTTTTGTTTGTTTGTTTGTTTGTTTTGGCCATGCCTGTGGTATGTGGAAGTTCATGGGCCAGGGCCATGAACCTGAGCCACAAAGTGACTTGAGCCACCAAGAGACAATGCTGGATCCTCAACACACTGAGCCACCAGGGATCTCCAATTCTTCTTCTTTTTCTTTTTTTTGGTCTTTTACGGCTACACCTGCAGCATATGGAGTTCCTGGGCTGGGGTCAAATCGGAGCTGCAGCTGCTGGCCTGCAACACAACCACAGCAATGCTGGACCTGAGCTGCATCTACGACCTACACCACAGCTTGTGGCAATGCCAGTTCCTTAACCCACTGAGGGAGGCCAGGAGTTTAACCTGCATCCTCATGGAGACTAGTCAGGTTCTTAACCCACTGAGCCACAATGGGAACTCCTTCAATCATTCTTGACTGGTATCACTGTGTGCTTTTTCTACCCAATGCAATTGTACCGATGTATCGTCGCACAGCTTCCTTATACTCATTTCACCCAAGGAAATGTGGGATTTATCCATGTTGACGCATGGAGCCTTGGTTCATTCATTTAAGTGGGAATGGTTTTTCACCCTAGGGATAAAGCCCACAGGGATATACATAGGAAAATATCATGTATCCATTCTATTTTGATAGACACTTAGGTGGTTTCCAATATTTTGCTGTCACAAGCATTCCAGTGATGGACATCCTTGTGCATGTGCGAAACCTCAGCGAAAACGCCAGGTTCTGTGCACATGGAGGCTACGAGGCGGTACCACATGGCTCTCTGGGGGCAGGTCCAGCTATAGCGCCTTCGCCTTCTTTGAAAACACCTCTCTTGGAGTTCCCGTCATGGCACAGTGTTAACGAATCTGACTAGGAACCATGGGGTTGCGGGTTTGATCCCCGACCTTGCTCAGTGGGTTAAGGATCCGGCGTTGCCGTGAGCTGTGGGGTAGGTTGCAGACGCAGCTAGGATCCCGCGTTGCTGTGGCTCTGGTGTAGCCTGGGAACCTCCATTTGCCACGGGGGGCGGCCCTAGAAAAAAAAAAAAAGAAAACTCCTCTCTTGTGAGCGTTTGCAAGAGTCAAACCTTTAAGCTTTGGCAAATCTGATGTGTCTAAGTGACTATTTATTGTCTTTATGTGCTTTGCCCAGATTATACATGTCGAGGAAGACATTTTCCTCTGCCCTTCTGACTGGTTTAAGAATTAAATGGACACAGAGTTCCCGTCGTGGAGCAGCGGAAATGAATCTGACTGGGAACCATGAGGATGCAAGTTCGATTCCCTGGCCTCACTCAGTGGGTTAAGGATCCAGCGTTGCCGTGAGCTGTGGTGTAAGCCAGCAGCTGTAGCTCTGATTTGACCCCTAACCTGGGAACCTCTATATGCCACGGGTGTGGCCCTAAAAAGACAAAAAAAAAAAAGAATTAAATTGACAGAAGACAGGAGGGACCCAGGAGAAATGGCCCAAAACCTTAAATACACTTTCAGCTAAAGACAAAGAGGATGCTGCTGGAGTGGTTTGGGGCTTCAAAGGGGAGGAAGGAAATTCAAATGTCTCCTGGGCCCTGCAGAGACAATGGGACACAGAGGAATTTTCAGACTTCCTGTCTCCACCACCTTGTGTATCCCTCAGTATCCATGGTAACAGCTCCCTTCCTGGAACAAACTCACTGTCTACTCTCTTTTAAGCAATTTAGGGGGAAGGTCAAATGTTCTTCCTGAGTCTTTAGGTTGACTGTTTTCAGCTCCAAATATTTTGCATGCCAAAGAGATGGTCTAGGGTGGCAGGTTCTTCTCCCCTGCATATTTCTGCTATTTGTGTTTCTTCCTTTGAGGGATCATCTTTCATTTATCTGTTGTACATTTGGGGGTTTCTTGATTTTTCCGTTTTACTTTTTATGGCCGCAACTGTGGCACATGGAAGTTCTCGGGCTGGGGTCAAAAGGGAGCTGCAGCTGAGGCCTAGGCCACAGCCACAGCAACACTGGATCCGAGCCACATCCGTGCCCTATGATGCAGCTTGCAGCAACGCTAGATCCTTAACCCACAGAGTGAGGCCATGGATACTAGTTGGGTTCTTAACCCACTGAGCCACAAGGGGAACTCCTTGATTTTTCTTAAGATATATTAAGTTGTGGATATGAATCCATTGTCTCAAATACTGAAAAGATTTCCTCTCATCCTGCTCTTCTGTCTTTTAAATTTCCTTAAATTTGAAGTATTGATAGAATCCAAAGTTCCTTATGGCTCTTGCTTACTAAACCTTGTCTAGAAAGACAGTCCTTATCTCAAAGTAATGAAGTCTCCCCTATTCTTTGCTAAGACACAGATAGTTTTGTCTATTTACCTGTGATGTATTAGTTTATTTGTCGGCCTTTTATCTATCTGCATTTATTTATTTTTATTTTTTATTTGTTGTCTTTTTAGGGCCTCACCCGCAGCATATGGAGGTTCCCAGGCGAATCAGAGCTGTACCCACCAGCCTACACCACAGCAATGCCTGATCTGAGCCATGTCTGTGACCCACACCACAGCTCATAGCAACACCGGATCCTTAACCCACTGAGTGAGGCCAGGGATCGAACCTGCATCCTATTTGGATTCGTTTCTGCTGTGCCATGACGGGAACTCCCATTCATTTGCATTTAATGCTGAGTGTGCAGTGAAGTCAGGATGAGGAGATGAGGGCATGACTATGATAAGACCAGGGCTGGGTTCCTGCAGCCCCTAAACCCGGGACCTATAGCCCCTAAGCCCTTAAACCCAGTGACATCTGCCCCCGGGGGCCCTTCTGCAGGCCACAGAATCTGCCCAGAAGGCTGCCTTTTCCCAGTTCGCCCAAGGGCTGGGGGGCCCTGGAAGCAGGAACTCTGCCCTGGATTTTTCATTCCAAATGGAGCCCCCAACCCCAAGCCCATCTGGGGGTTTGCGATGGAAATGCTATAAAATTAGGTTGTGATGATTGTTGTACAACTATAAATGTAATAAAATTCATTGAGTTTAAAAAAAAAAGAGCAAAAACAAAAACAAATAAATTCAAAAAGACAAATGGAGAACTAAAGAGCACCACAGTATATATGTCACAGTCCCTCAGCCCCGCTGATCCCAAATAGCCCCTTAACCACCGTTCGAACTTTCCTATTTATCAAAAAACAAAAAAACCCCAAAAAGCCACTCAACACCCACTTTCTTTTCATCTCACTTCTTTTTAGAGTCAAAACAAATTCAGCATACCTCCAACACACTCCTGTAGAGGAAAAGCTAATAAGCAACGCCCCCATCCCCATTCCATGCTCTGAGCTGTGAATGGTTCGACATGTGTAACTTTCTGTTTTTAGCTCACAGTAGTAAATAGCGGTATTTAGAAGAAACAAACACCAGTGAATAATGGAATACTTACAAGCAGAATTTTGGACAAATGCCCGGCTTCGAATTCCTTTGGCCCTGCTGATTCAAGCAGTGCATCCTTGAGGAAATAATCTGACCCCTTAAATTTCCTCGCCCATGAATTTCCTCCCAGGGCTGTTTAAGAGCCCACAGAGGAGTTTCCGCTGTGGCACAATGGGATCGGTGGTGTCTGAGGAGCGCTGGGACACAGGTTCCATTCCAGGCTGTGGCCTAGGTCCCAACTGTGGCTTGGATCTGATCCCTGGCCTGGGAACTCCACATGCCACAGGGTGCCCCCCCTTCCCCCCCTAGAAAGAGTCCATGGAGGTACCCCAGGCAAAATACCACCTTCAGCATTTGCAGGGGCAGGAGGCGGGGGTGGGGGTGGGGGGGTGGGGAACGGGGAAGAGGGCTTAGCAATTTACCCGCCACCACCCAGCACGGAGGACTGAAAAGTGAGTGGTCTGGCTGAAAGCCTGCTGGAAGTGCAGGGTGGGGTTAAACAGCAGGATGGCTCCCTGTGTCTGCTGGGGACACAGGTCCTGCTGCAGTGCCCCTGGGGGAGACCTCCCTGTGCTATGACCTCCAGGCATCACAATTCCACAGGACTTGTTAGGGGCCTGATAAGCATGGACGTACTTAAAGTGGACAGATATATATAAAATTTGAGGAGCTGCAGAAAAGTCAGCTTAGGTGTTCCCATTGTGGCGCAGAGGAACTGAATCCGACTAGGAACCATGAGGTTGCGGGTTCGACCCCTGGCCTCGCCCAGTGGGTTAAGGATCCGGTGTTGCTGTGAGCTGTGGTGTAGGTTGCAGACGTGGCTCGGATCTGGTGTGTCTGTGGTGTAGGCCAGCAGCTGTAGCTCCGATTAGACCCCTAGCCTGGGGACCTCCACATGCCGCGGGTGTGGCCCTAAAAAGCAAAAGAAAAAAAAGGTCAGTTTATACATCAGCTTAGCGCCCCTTGTGTGCGTTGGTACTGGCTTCGGGACCTCACCAATGGACCAGGCTTTCTGCAGCTTTTAGTCTCTTGGACCTTCCTCGCATCTGAAAAGCCCTGCAAACATCAGGCTGCACAGTGGCCTCCTGTCAGACCAGCGCTTGCACCTGAGACGTTAGGTGCTTGCCCAGTGCCTTTGGGGGATGAGAACCTGGCCCTACACAGCCAGCCCCCAATACCTCATTGGAGGGCTGGACCTCCTTTGTCTGGTACACAGAGACCTTCTCTGGTGGAGAAGGACCCTTAGAATCGTTTCTCTACCACGCGCTGATGGGCTCTAAATACGTTATACACCATGCACCGGGTATCAATACTCCAGGCTCCCTCACCTCCGGTCCTTTAAGGTGGAGCCAAAGTTACCCTCAGGGGACTTTGCTTGAACTCGGACCCTTGTCTGACCTTCTCTGCTTCACTCTACTAGGAGTTTCTCTGGGGAGCCCTTCCCAATGACCACTTTCAGGAAACTTTTTAGTTCTGAACCTATTTCTGGAGACCTGATCCAAGATGTCCTCCCCCCCCTCCCCCTTTCACCACTTGATATCAGTGGTCCTGCTTCTGGGATCATCCTGGAGTCGGAGGTTCTCCCAGATGGGCCCCACTAGGATGTAAATTCCACAGAGCAGGGACAGTGTCCTTCTGCTCTCGGCAGTGACCTCTGAGCTCAGGACAGTCCGAGTGGTTGAATGAATGGGTGTCCTCCTCTCTTCTGCCTTCCTCTTGGTAACTTCCCTGTCCATTTCTTGCCAGGACCCGGGGGTAAATTGGGACATGGAGAGGGTGGAGCTCCGGCCAGTCCATTAGAACCTCAGCTGGACATTCTGGGGAAGTGACTGACACTGTGGCTGCCACTAAAAAGGTGCTGCTCCGTTCTCAGTTGTTCACCAAAACACACCCCTGAGGTTGAACATACAAGGCAGAGATCTCCCTTGAGCCACAGCTACATTCTCACCGAGCAGAAGGGATCAGCTTTAAAGCATGGACCCTCTGGAATTCCAGCCGTGGAGCAGCAGGAACGAATCCAACTAGGAACTGTGAGGCTGTGGGTTCGACCTCTGGCCTCGATCAGTGGGTTAATGATCTGGCATTGCCATGAGCTGTGGTGTACGTCACAGATGTGGCTCAGATCTGGCATTGCTGTGGCTGTGGTGTAGGCCGGCGGCTGTAGCTCTGATTGGTTCCCTAGCCTAGGAACCTCCATATGCCTTGGGTGCAGCCGTAAAAAGTAAAAAAAACACCCCCAAAAAACCATGGACCCTCTCATAAATTGCTTCTATCAACGAGTAAGAGAAACCCTCCTTGGCTCTGTCCTGCTAGACATTCGCCACCAAACACGGGCGAGGCCGTGAAGGCGGGGAGAACCCTGCTGGCGAAGGGGGCCAAAGATTCAGTGCAACCTCTAGAGGCCCAGCCCAGAGCTGTTTGCTAGTTTAACAGCATTTGCAATGACCCTCCACAGCAAACACTGGCATAACTTTAAATTTAGTGCATACTTGGAAAAAAAAATTTTTTTTAAGATACATAGAGTGTCTGTAGTTCAATACATGAAATACGGAAGCAGCCAGTATGGATTACCTTGAAACCTTCCTTCTGCTGAGGTCCTGATTTACTTTGAAAGCTGTCTAGCCATGGATGTGTTAGATGCTTCAGTGATCTCAGAAGTCACAGACACGGCCATATCACTGCCCACGGCTTTGTGTTTTTAAGGTTAAAGAACAAGCGAATTGACAGAAACACCATGAAGAACAAAGATCTTCTAAGAGTTGGTGCTAATGTTTTCACCAGCCCTGGCTTCAGCATTTGTGTCAGAAGTTTGATTTTACTTTTTTTTTTCTTTTTTTACGGCTGCACCTGCAGCATATGGAAGTTCCTGGGCTTGGGGTCGAATCGGAGCTGCAGCTGACACCTACGTCACAGCCATAGCAACGCCCAGATCCAAGCCCCATCTGCAACCTATGCCGTAGCTTGCGGCAACACTGGAGTGGGCCAGGGATCAAACCCGCATCCTCATGGATACTAGTTGGGTTTGTAACCTGCTGAGCCACAATGGGAACTCCTGATTTTTTTCTTTTTTTTTTCTTTTTAGGGCCACACTGTGACATATGGAGGTTCCCAGGCTAGGGGTCGAATCAGAGCCATAGCTACATGGGATCCGAGCCAAGTCTGCGATCTATACCACAGACCACAGCTCATGGCAACGTCAGATCCTTAACCCAATGAGCGAGGCCAGGGACTGAACCCGCAAGCTCATGGTTCCTAGTTGGATTCCTTTCCGATGTGCCACAACAGGAACTCCCATACAATGGCTATCATTTCTTAATGTATAGAAATGTTGAATCCCTATGTTGTACACCAGAAATTAATGTAGTA
Source organism: Phacochoerus africanus (assembly GCF_016906955.1). NCBI lineage: Eukaryota > Metazoa > Chordata > Mammalia > Artiodactyla > Suidae > Phacochoerus > Phacochoerus africanus. The sequence continues at coordinate 35,280,526 of NC_062546.1, forward strand.
TTGTAGATCAATTATACGTCAAAAACAAATTCCTAGAAAAAGAGATCAGATTTGTGGTTACCAGAGACAGGGGGTGAGGGTGTGGGGAGAGGGGACTGGATGACGGGGGTCAAAATGTACAGACTTCCAATTATAAGATAAATAAGTGCTACGGGTGTAACGTACAACATGACTAATTAATACTGCTGTAGGTCACATGTGAAAGTTATTAAGAGAGTAAATCCTAAGCATTCTCATCACAAGGAAAAAAAATTCTTTTTCTTTTGTTTGTATCTATAGAAGATGATATATGTTCACTAAACTTTGTGTGGTCATCATTTCATGACTTTTGTAAGTCAAATCATGATGCTGCACACCTTAAGTTTACACAGTGCTGGATGTCAATTTCAACTCCCTAAGACTGGGGGGAAATAAAAAAAGAAAAGAAATGTATATGGAGTACTTTTTTTTTTTGTCTTTTTGCTCTTTTCTAGGGCTGCACCCATGGCGTATAGAGGTTCCTAGGCTAGGGGTCTAATCGGAGCTGTAGCCGCCGGCCTATGCCAGAGCCACAGCAACACCAGATCCGAGCTGCGTCTGTGACCTACACCACAGCTCATGGCAACGCCAGATCCTTAACCCACTGAGCAAGGCCAGGGATTGAACCCGAAACCTCATGGTTCCTAATCGGATTTGTTAACCACTAAGCCACGACGGGAACTCCTGGAGTACGTTTTAAGCATTAGCCTCCAGGTCAACAACAGAGATGAAAGACATACAAGGTGCTTCATCAAATTTAAGGTACTACCAGTTATAAGACAGTCTTTTTGGCGGGGAGTGGCACACCTGTGGCATATGGAAGTTTCTGGGCCAAGGATCAAACCCGAGCCACAGCAGAGACCCCGGCTGCGGCAGTGACAAGGCTGGAATAATTAATCCGCTGTGCCAGAAGGGAACTCTGACACGGTCTTATTTTATATACCATCGAGGGAAAAAAAAAGAGCTACCAGTTATAATTGTCATGTCCCATGGACTCCAGAATACAAAATCATTTCAGAGAGGGTAAATTTTGAAAATCAGAACAAGTTAGAATTGAAATGCACTATATCCATCTTCACAGAGCTGAAGTCAAAGAGGTCTGGGGTTGTGCTCGTCAACTGTGAGTGGCTTGCTCTGCTGTCTCGTTCATCACAAACAGGCGGTGTGGGGACTAGCATCCTGGAACTCACAACACAGGGGCTGGCAGATGACCAGCCAGCCTTCCAACTTCCTGGGCTCCACCTGGCGCCCCCTCCAGGTGTGACAGGCTCTCAGGAGGTGTGTTCTGCCAAGTCTGGGGCTGGAAGTCTGGCCAGGGCAGATTCCCACACAGCGAGCAGACACCTCTGCCCAGGTCCCCGGGAAACAGGAGGCTGGGGGCCCGATCCCAAGGGAAACGAAAGCTAAACCCAAATGTGCCACCCTTTCAGCCTCCGAGAATTCAGGGAATCCCAGTGTGGGTAGGTTTACCACTGCCGTCAGCCTCACCCATCTGCGCATGGGTTCAGCCACAAAAGTTGTTCTTACCATTAGGAAAACTATGCAAGGAGTTCCCGTCGTAGCTCAGGGGAAACGAATCTGACTAGGATCCATGAGGATGCAGGTTTGATCCCTGGCCTCGCTCAGAGGGTTAAGGATCCGGCGTTGCCGTGAGCTGTGGTGTAGGTTGCAGAGGCGGCTCGGATCCCGCACTGCTATGGCTGTGGTAATAGGTTGGCAGCTACAGCTCTGATTTGATCCCTAGCCTGGGAACTTCCATATGCCACGGGTACGGCCCTTAAAAAAAAGACCAAAAAAAAAAAAAAAGAAAAAGAAAAGAAAACTATGCAAAACTTGAAGCAAAAAAAAAAGTTCCCTTCAAAGTCACAGTTGGGCACCATCTAACAAGCCTGCCTGAATTACCTGGGATGTCATTTTGTTTGACTCTTTTCTTTCTCTTTCACCTGCACCTGCAGCATATGGAACTTTCCAGGTTAGAGATAGAATCAGAGCTGCATGTGCCTACGCCACAACCACAGCAACACTGGATCCAAGCCGCGTCTGTGACCTACACCACAGCTCACGCCAACGCCGAATCCTTAACCCAGTGAGTAAGGCCAGGGATGGAACCTGTATCCTCACAGAGACTAGTCTGGTTCTTAACCCGCTGAGCCACAACAAGAACTCCTGACTCTTCTTTTGATGAAGGCTCAGACTCACTAAAGTCAGATACAGAACTTGCGGTAGACTGGTAAGTCACAAATGAGATTTGTTTGGTAGAAAAAGTAACCCCAGGGGTTTTGGGTTTATTGCCCTGTACAACTTTAGCCACTTTTGTGTTAGGTTAACTGTATAAAATTGCAGTGTTGGAAGGTCCAAAAAAAAAAAAAAAGGTTGCATATCAGCAGTATCAAGCCCATATCTAACCTTGCAAAGTTAGATACACACAAAGCTGGCTGACAGTTGATGTTAAAGCTGGTTCAAGGTAAAAGTCTGTTGTCCACTATTTATTTACCAGTCTCTGTCACCTGTGACCAGCTTTAATATCCTATTGATTTTCTCCTTAAGGCGTTAGATCAATCTTTGATGCATACTCACTATTTGTATGAGAATTGTGTTTTTCACTTTTTGGAAATTATCTCTGAAGTTCAGGGCTATCTGTTCTAAGAGACCGGACAACCGTGGGTCCTTGGTCTTGGGTGTGTACTTGGGGCAGGTGTGCTTAGCCCCTCTGGAGTGAACTTTTCGGTCTGCTCAATTATGAAATAGATCAATGGATTTCTAATGCCTCTTCTGGCTCAAACTCCCGGTGATTGCCAGCTGTCCCTCTCTGCCTTTCCGGAATGTGGTGACCTAAGTATTCTAGTCACATTCACTTCCCTTTTACCACCTCCAGCTTCCTACCCAGCAGCTGAACAGCTGCCTGCACTGGGCTTGCTACAAGCCCTGGAGGAGAAATAATGACTCACTCTTTCTGGAAGGCAATCTGAATGTATAACATATCTACAACTTTAATATGCAAGCCATCAAATTCAGCACTTCTAAGTCTAGGAATCTACCCAAAGAAACAATCAGATAAATGTAAAAGAAATGTTCTTGGGGGCCACATTCATAATAATGAACGATGGAGAAAAGATTAAGGGTTTAATAACAGTGGACTGGTTAAAGTGTGGTCCAGATACCAGAATACTATACAACCATGAAAATGGTGATTCTGTTATATATGTGTTGATAGGTCAATGTATCAAAACAGAGTTCTGTTATTCAGTGGGAAAAAAGTTGAATGGATTCTCTGAGCCCATTTATGTAATATGTTGATCTATGGATTTATGTAATAGAATAGAATTAGAGAAAGTAAAATTTTGGATTCATTGGCATTGGGACAGGGTTCATTTCCAGGTGGAGCAGTTAAAGATGGGAAACTACAGATGAGAGTCTCCTTTTTTTTGGCCACACCTGTGGTATGTGGGAGTTCCCAGGCCAGGAATCAAACTTGTGCCAAAGCAGTGACAACATCGGATCCTTAACCCCTTAGCCACAAGGGAACTCCTTTTTATTTACCTTTAAAAAACTTTTTTGCAACAGTCTTCTTTTTTTTTTTTTCCTTTGGGAAAAACAGGAAGTGAGAACAGTTTGTTGGGTGGAATTCATATAGAGCCTGGAGTTAATAGCAGAGCAGTTAGACAAGTCTTCTTCAGAACTCCTGGGTTTGCAATATAACACCCTGCCAAGAGGTGCTTAAATTTGCCAAATGGAAGTGCCAGCAAGATACCAGTTGCAGGCCTTGTTAAAACCAGGGAAATGGGAGGCTCTACCAATTGTCATGGCCTGAGCTCCTTACTTCATTACATTCCTCCCCCCCCCCCCATATCAGGTTGACACTCAGAGCCGCACTTCACTTATCGAGCCCAGGGTTTTGGTGGGGACAAATCTACTCGGCATGCCAGGGGTTGATTTCAGTATGGACCAGAGTCAGTCCTCATTCCAAAACATCAGTGGCATATAAGGACGTTTTCTCTTTTTTCCTAGTTACAACAAACAGTGCAAACTCTGAGCTACAATTTTCCTTCGCCCACTGACTCCCACCAGTCTATCCCAACACCTCTTCATTTCAGATGTACCGAGAGAGCTGGGGTATGTGTTTTAAGGAGCATTTCCTCAAATGGTTTTCACCCAATACTAGCAGTCTGGGGAGTGACCGGGATGCTTTAAAGGTTAAAGAAGTTCTCTCATAGCGCAGTGGGTTAAGGATCTGACACTGTCACTGCAGTGGCTCAGGTTGCTGTGGTAGCTCGGGTTCAGTTCCTGGCCTGGGAACTTCCACATGCTGCGGGTATGGAAATTAAAAAAAAAAATAATAATAAGGGCTCCTGCTCCAATAACACTGGAAACATCCACTGAAACTAACTAAATATGTGTCTAAACAATGTCACCCGGATTCCTCAGAACCCTTTAGCATGCTGGTGTGAATGCAGGGCTCCAGGAAAAGAATGGAGTACATGGGATTTCACAGCCCGTCTGATCTTAATGGGTTTTGGGGCAGTGGGGGTGGGGGGGGTGGGGGGACTCAAAGCATTCGGATGTTCCTGGGCCAGGAATCGAACCTGTGCCAGAGCAGCAACCCAAGCTACAGCCCCCCACGCCCAACTTTAAGACCCTGTTGAGGATGCTTTCCAGGGAGCGGTGTTCTATAGAAACTTAAGAAAATGCTGACTTGGCCCCTTGGGATAGTAATTGTCTTATTTGGATTTTATTTATTCTATTCCATTCTATTTTCTATTCTCTTCTATTTCCATTCTGTACTTTTGGCCATGCCCATGGCATACGGAAGTTCCCAGGCCAGGGGTCCAACCGGCACCACAGCAGTGAAAATGCCAGATCTTCAACCTGCTGAGCCACCAGGGCACTCCTGGAATTTCTATTTTAATTTTTTTTTAAAAAAGAGAAATGAATAAGGAGTAAGGAGGCAAAGGGAAAGGAAAGGGAGAGGAGGCATGAATCTTACAAGTTGCAAATTACAATGAAAGTTTTAAAATCATTCATTAAAAAACCCCTTTTCTGTAAGTTGAGCATGCCAACATCCTCAGAGCACACATATTTCATTTAGGGAAGGAAGAAAGCAGAGGGATTTTGAAAAGGGAATTTGGATTTTGAGAAAATGTAAAGTTTGCTCATTTTCAGTCTTGTGAAAGTGATTAATATTGCAGAGGGCATGAATCATTGAGGCTATGAAACTCACCAAAATCGCAAAGGCTTTGTTCCTCATCAGGAGTTGGGGCTTTGGTGCAGACATCTGCCGAGGCAGCCCGGGCTCAAAGTTTCAGACAAGGCACACGGAACAGGTGTAGATGGTGTCCTGCCTGTCCACCTGGGGTCGCTGCTCCCTCAGGCTCTACTGCCAGCACTTGGAAGCCTCTGCCCAAGGCTGCGGATGCTTGGTGGGTGGATGAGCTCACAGCAGGAGGGGGCTCCGTGCACAGAGACCCCAGCTCCCCCCCACCTTGGAGGGATAACTCAGACACTCACTACACAGTCTCCAGGAAGCCCTGTGTCACCTCCCCACCCCTCCCTGAGCTTCCTGTGATCACCTCCCAAACAGACGGCTGGCATTCACAGCCTGTATCTGAATCTGCTTCAGGGGAATCCAGCCAGTGTCTTTCTTTTTGCCGTAAATTCAGAGCAAGGCCTCGGAGGCTCTCTGTTCCATCCGAGGCAGCCAGGTGCCTTGATCCCTCCCTCCTCTGTCTAGGTAGCAGGTATATACAGGTGTCTCGGACTTTTCTTGCAGCTCCACTTAGTTCAGTGACCAGAATGGGACACAGCGTTCCAGTCACAGATGTGGCTCAGATCTGGCATTGCTGTGGCTGTGGTGTATGTTGGCAGCTGCAGCTCTGGTTTGACCCCTAGCCTGGGAACTTCCATATGCTGTGGGTAAGCCCCTAAAAAGAGAAAAAAGGACAAAAAACAAAAATGAGTAAAAGGAACAGAATGATATTCACCAGACTAGTATTTCCCACATGGGGATGTGCGCACACATCCCTGTGGCTCCTGTCAACAGGCAGGTCCTGATTCCTAGGCCTGGGGTAGGGCCTGAGATTCTGCATTTTAACAAACTCCTCTGCTGACATGGACCAAGGTTCTAGGGGCCTGAGAGCCCTGAGGACAACAGGAATTCTCCTGCATGCTGGTATATCTGGTATACCCAGCATCTTGTGCAACTGGCCGCTGAGTGTGTGTGTATGTTAATCAACTCTTTCTTTCTTTCTTCTTTCCTTTCGTCCTTCCTTCCTTCCTACCTTCCTTCCTTCTTTCTTTTCTTTTCTTTTTGTCTTTTCTAGGCCGCACCTGCAGCATATGGAGGTTCCCAGGCTAGGAGTCTAATCAGAGCTACAACTGCCAGCCTACACCACAGCCACAGCAACTCAGAATTCGAGCTGAGTCTGTGACCTACACCACAGCTCATGGCAATGCTGGATCCTTAACCCACTGAACAAGGCCAGGGATGGAACCCATAACCTCATGGTTCCTAGTCAGATTCGTTCACCACTGAGCCATGATGGGAACTCTTTTTTTTTTTTTTTCTTTCAACTCTCGAAATGTTTTAAGATTTCAATTCACTAATTTAATTGAGTTGCCCATCTGCACACACAAGAACAGCTGTTGAAGAGGCTTTTGGTGGGAAAGCCCATATCTGGACACTAAAGAAGCCAGGGCGCAGCGTTGGGAGACAGCAAACTCGGAGTGAGAGCCCGAGTCAACTCATACTTATTGAAGACCTGCCACCTTTAGGGCACTGGGCAAAAGAGACATCAAAAGAGGTATAAGACATTGTCCCTGCCCCTAAAGAGGCTTACAATGTGACTGCGAAGACAAGAGAGAGAAAAGTGACTCTGGTCTGAGCACATGCACACCCTGCCCCCAACATGCCGACACACACATTCAAGTGCCTGGTGGCTCCTAATCAGGAAAGGTTTAATGTTCTTACTCAGGGCAAGAGAACTAAAAACTCTAAAAACAGAAGCCAACCCACGTTCATTGCTGTATTACTCACCGCAGCTCAAAGGGGGAAGCAACCCAAATGTTTATAAGTGGATAAACAAATGTAGTTTATACACTACACACAATGAACTATTATTCTGCCTTCAGAAGGAAGGAAATTCTTTTTTTGGTGTTTTTTTTTTTTTTTTTTGGTTGTTGTTGTTGGCAGAGCCCACAGCATTCAGAAGTTCCCGGGCCAAGGACTGAACCAGGGCCACAGCAGCGACAACGTTGGATCCTTAACCCTCTGTGCCACCAGGGAACTCCAGTAGGAAGGAAATTCTGATAGAGGATCCATCATGGATGAACCTTGACGACATTACATTTTATTATTATTTGTATGTGTGTGTGTGTGTGTGTCTTTTTAGGGCCACACCTGCGACATATGGAAGTTCCCAGGCTAGGAGTCGAATCAGAGCAGTAGCTGCTGGCCTATACCACAGCCACAGCAACGGGGGATCCAAGCCGCATCTGTGACCTACACCACAGCTCATGGCCATGCCCGATCCTTGACTCACTGAGCAAGGCCGGGGATTGAACCTGTGGCATGATGGATACCAGTCATTTTCATTTTCTGCTAAGCCTTGACAGGAACTCTGAGGACATTATACCTAGTGAAATAAGCCAGTTACAAAAGGAGACATAATGTATGATTCTTTGTACATGAGGTTCCTAGAATAGAGTCAAGTTCATAGAGACAGAAGGTAGAAGGGTGGTTGCCAGGGGCTGGGGGAGGAAGGAATTGGGAGTTAGTGGTTAATGGGTATAGAGTTTCAGTTTGGGAAGATGAAAAATTCTAAAGATGGATGGTGGTCATGGTGATACAACAATGTGAATATACTGAATGCAACAGACATGCAACTTAAAAATGGCTAAAATGGTATTATTTATTTATTTATTTATTTATTTTAGGGCCATACTGGCAGCATGCGGAAGTTCCCAGGCAGGGGTCAAATCAGAGCTTCATTTGCCACGCTATGCCACAGCCACAGCAACGCTGGATCTGAGCCCACATATGCCACTGCTTGGGGCAATGCTGGATCCTTAACCCACTGAGGGAGGTCAGGGATCAAACCCATATCCTCATGGATACGAGTCAGGTTCTTAACCCGCTGAGCCACAGTAGAAACTCCCTAAAGTGGTAAATTTTATGTATGCGTAACCACAGTTAAAATTAGAATCTAGAAAAGTCAAAAAATAAGGTATCACAGTTGTTTTGCTTTGTTGTTTTATAGAACTATGCTCACGGGACCATCTTTGGAGGAAATAAGCTACAATAATCTAGCTCCAGCTTCTAAATCCTGGGCTCCCCCTAAGAAAGTAATGGTTCCCTGAAGCATTACTTGGTTCTCTGAAGAGGCATGGTCTCTGGACTGCACTTTCACTGATTCTACACAAACAGACCCAGGGCCACCCCGTCTGGCAGGTGCAGGCACCTCTTGGTGACCGAGATAAAACACAGCCCCTCAGCCACGCGTCCCTACACCTCGTGCCTTCTGTTTCCTGATGACATCACTCAGGATGGCGATCAGCCTGATGGTCACACACCAAGATGGTGAGGAGTGACCATCTCGGCCCGGGATGCTGGAAGCTTCCCCATACTGGACAAGCCTCCTAGAATCAGATCCTCCAGAAGGGAAGAGCCAGCCTTATAAGCAGCATCGACCTGGGGGCCTGAGGTTGGGGCAGGCACTGGAGAGCTGGGTCCAAGCCCATACCTTCCTTTCATGTCTCTGAGAAATGCTTGGAAGCTCTGGCTCAGTGTGGGGTCTGAGCATTTGACTTTGATGAGCATAGAGGAATCAGTTGAATTCCTCTTGAAATTTTTCTGGAAATGTGAAATTATCTTTTTTTTTTTTTAATCATTCTAGGGCCACACCCAAGGTATATGGAGGTTCCCAGGTTAGGGGTCCAATTAGAGCTGCAGCCACCGGCCTACACCACAGCCACAGCAATGCAGGATCCAAGCCACATCTGCGACCTACACCACAGCTCATGGCAATGCCGGATCCCTAACCCACTGAGCAGGGGCCAGGGATCGAACCACATCCTCATGGATGCTAGTTGGGTTGTTAACTGCTGAGCCACGATGGGAACTCCATGGAAATGTGAAATTATATATGTGATATTATACAGCGCATATGTGATATTATCTAGTATGTCCATCCATGAAAGTTTAAAATACAATGAATCTTCTGTACTATTCTCACTATGCTTCTGTAAATTGGAAATGTCAGGAAAAGAACCTCACCCCAACCCTCAGGGTAGGAGGTGGGGGGAATACAAACAAAGTACTTAGAAATGAAATCAGGCTACCAGGAAATCACTTCCCTCATTTCTTCCAGCTCAGCTCCAAAGCTCACTCTTCTTGTTGGGAAATCTCTCCTTTGGAAAGTTCAGTCCGCTCTGTCCTTGTCCTCAAAGTCTGTGTCTAAGTGTCCCTGGAAGGCAGGCCAGAGGAAGGGCGGGGACCACAAGTCTTGCTGTGCAGGCTGCTGGGCTCTGAAGCCGTAGCTCCTGGGCACCCTGACCACACTCTGCTGCCACTTCGCCAGGGCTCCTGCTCAGCCCTCTGGGGAGCCAGGCTCAGCAGCCCTCAGGCAGACCACCAAGCTTCTTGATGAGCCCCAGACCCACACAGCCTTGGGTGGAAGGCCAGCAGGGGCTCCTGTCCCCTGGGGGCCTGTAGGGGGGGACCCTAACCTCCCTGAGCTGTCTCCTCATCTGTCAAGAGGTGATGATAAAGTGTTGGGGGTGAATGGCAACAAGCATCAAGAAGATGCCAGGCACATCTGTGGCCACAAGAGCTCCCACCAAAATCAGCCCTGGCCAGTGGTGAGCGGGGCCACTGAGCGTGCGCTGGGACCCAAGGCACTGACCTTGGGTGAACTCATCCAGGACTCAGCCATTAAAGTTTCCAGAAAGAAACCATTTTAACGTCATCACGTGAAGTAACTTTGTGTCACGTGGGAAAAATAAAACATTCCCCCCTTTTTTTTTTTTTTTGTAGGGTTGAATCCCCAGCATATGTTTGCTCCCAGGCTAGGGGTCGAATCAGAGCTGCAGCTGCCAGTCTATGACACAGCCACAGCAACACCAGATCCTTAACCCACTGAGCAAGGCCAGGGATCGAACTTGCATCCTCATGGATACTAGTTGGTTCTTAACCCACTGAGCCACAACAAGAACTCCTAAAAATTATAAAAATTATTGTTATTATTATTTTTTGTTTGTTTTTTTAGGGCCGCACCTGCAGTATATAGAGGTTCCCAGGCTAGGGGTCTAATCGGAGCTGTAGCCACTGGCCTATGCCACAGCCACAGCAATGACAGATCCGAGCTGCGTCTGTAACCTACACCACAGCCCACAGCAACGCCGGATCCTTAACCCACTGAGTAAGGCCAGAGATGGAACCCCAAACCTCACGGTTCCTAGTCGGATTTGTTAACAACTGAGCCACGATGGGAACTCCTCTAAAAATTATTTTTTGTGACGTATAAGTGGTGGTGGCGGGTCAGAATTCTTCAGGCTTTGGGAAAGTCTAGAAGTGGTTAATGTGGTCTTGAGGCATGGCACAAAAGGGCTTGGGGAGAGGGGGTAGTGGTGAAGGGGCCAGTGGGGCAAAGGGGAGGTGATAAAATGGGCTGGGGACAGGTGTTTTGTCTCCTTAGTAGATTACTAGCAAAAATTTGATAGCAGGCATTGTGTTCCCTGTGGGCATGTTTATCCACCACCAAAGCCTGAAATGTAGCTTCTTCAAACAGGAGATGCTTATCAAATGAGCACACATCTCTGTGAGGAGAAAGGAAGATGGGTTTCGTCCCTCTTCTGCCTGGGAGTGGTTTCTGCCTGTCCGGTTTGATTCTGAGAAGCTCAGAACTTTTCAACGTGAAGCCTCAGTAATAAATGCTAATGTCTCAGGGCTTCTCAATTATTCTCAGCCCTCACTCATTCGCAATGAGGGATTCATGCCATTATTCTAGTTACCAGAGGGTCCCTTCCCCCGTCTCCCTGATAACCCCGAAAGCTTCCCACAGTACTTAGATGCACAACCAGTACATGATGCTTTTTGGGCGACTCTGGTCAGGTCTTGTAGGGACAGGACTACGGGTATAAGCGGTGAAGGATGACAGAAAGTCTCAGGATGGCCAGGGGACACCTTACAGGGAAGAAAGAGAAACACCACGCTAGCCAACTTTGGCCAAGGGCAGCTGTATCAGTGAGGTACCACCCACCTGTCATGGAATCCTCAAATCCCCCCAGCGCCACATCCAGGGCTTTTCTCAACCCCATTTCACAGATGTTAGAAAACTGAGGCTTGGAGAGTTGGTTCCAAGTCAGGCAGGTGGTAGTGGATCGACAGGGCTTGGCAGCCAGGGCTCTCAGACCTGCAAAGCCATGACCTTCCCACTAGTATTTCCCCAAGTCGGGGGCACTTTATTTATTTATTTATTTACTGTTTTGGGGCTGCACCTGCAGCAAATGGAAGTTCCCACGTGGACAGGAGTTCCCTCCTGTCTCCTGGATAAAAATTATTAAGCTACCCAACCGCCAGATTGCCTCGCTTCCTGATGACACTTGAATCCCCCTGCAGCGTTGCCAGATAAGAGACAGGATGCCTGGTTAAATATGAATTCTGGATAAATAATAATTTCGTAGTATAAGGATGTCCCAAATATTGCATAGGCTGTATTTATGCTATATGTGAAATTCAAATTCAGCTGCTTTTTTTTTCTTTTTCTTTTTGGCTGCGACTGTGGCATGTGGAAGTTCCCAGGCCAGGGACTGAACCTGTGCCACAGCAGTGACAATGCCTGATCCTTAACCCACTGAGCCACTGGGGAACTCCTGGTATCCTGTATTTTTACTGGCCAAATCTGCAGCACTTCCTTCTTAGAATTAGCCCAAATCTTACACTGGGCCCCTCCCGACTTCCTCTGACTGTGAGCCCCCTGGTCCACTGTTCTTCCATTGTCTTCCCCCTTGGGTGTGGCAAGCCAGGAAATCAATCCTGACTCTGTCTGACGTGTTCCTGGGGGTCTTTGAAAAGAGACGATCCCCCCTTTTGGAGGCAGGAAACTCTGAGAGCAGCCATCTGAAAGGGACAGCTGTGAGTGGCCAGCAGAGGACAGCTGGAGGTGAAGAGTGAGAAAGAAGAGTTAGGCTGACCTCTCCATAGTGTCCAATACAGGGAGATGACGCAGAAAAAGAGGAGGTCATTTCGGAGCTGGCCAAGGCCTACGGCCAATTTTTTTGTTTGTTTTTTGTTTTTTTGTCTTTTTTTTAGGGCCACACCCACAGCATATGGAAGTTCCCAGGCTAGAGGTCTAATCGGAGCTACAGCTGCTGGCCTACACCACAACCACAGCAATGCAGGATCCAAGCCACATCTGTGACCTATGCCACAGCTCACGGCAACGCCGGATCCTTAACCCATCGAGCGAGGCCAGGGGTCGAACCTGCATCCTCATGGATACTCGTCGGGTTTGTTAACACTGAATCATAATGGGAATTCCCTGAGGCCGATGATTTAAGGCCCTGCAGGTGCCAGGTCCCATTTCTATGAAATTTCCTCCAAGTTGAAATACAATCACCACGGAACCACCATAGAACTGACAAATGGTACGACTGTGGGCAAGTTTCCTAACCCCCTCCAAGTCCTGGTTTCCTCCCTTGTAAGATGGGCAGAATGACAGCGGGAGGCTTAACCGAATCAATGGGTTTAAAGTGCTTGGAACAGTCCTGGAAGAGGATTTGTGAAATTAAGCATACATTTTAAGAAGTGGCTACATAAGGAGGAAGGCGGGCTGTGCCTATGAAGTGGCACCAAGACAGCAGATCTGCCAACAGGCCAGGCATTTAGCACAGGACATGTGGCTTCTGTTTGTTCTTCTGCTCCTCTGGCGAAAGGCAGTGTAGACCAACAACAGAGTTTGAGTTCACTTCCCCCCAACTTTCCCTGGAGAGGAGAGGAGCCCACATCTCTGAATCTTAGCTCAAAGAATGTCTGGGCACCTGTGGGCAGGTGTTGGCAGTTTGGTGGGCAGTGTGGCTTCTGGGCACGTGAGTCGTTCCTGGCTCTGAGGACCTCCGCAGTGTTTGCACGCAGCCGCTTTTGAGAGAGCAAAGAAAACATGGGCGTGGAGTGGGAAAGCAGACAGAAAAAACCAGAACATCTTATCAGACAGTGGCAGGAATACCAAGGCTTACAGAGACTGAGCAAGTGAAATCACCAGGTACCACGTCTGAACTCGCACCTCCACCAGGAAGGGGATGTTACACTCTTTTCCCAGATGGGACATGGAGCCAGGCCCAGAGCGCAGCCATTTCTATGCTCTTTGTATTGTCTTGTTCACTCATTCAAATCGGGGGCACAGGAGTTCCAGTTGGGGCACAGGAGAAACAAATCTGACTAGCATCCATGAGGACACGGGTTCGATCCCCAGCCTCAGTCAGTGGGTTGGTGATCTGGCGTTGCTGTGAGCTGTGGTGGAGGCTGATCCGTAGCTCTGATTCTACCCCCTAGAAGAGCAACATCCATATGCCACTGGTGCAGCCCTAAAAAAAGCAAAAATAAATAAATAAAAACAAAAGCAATTTGCGCTGTTTTTTTTTTTTTTTTTAAATCTAGGGCACAGAGCAGAGGCTCTCAAGCCTGACTCCCCTGGGTGGGGGGCAGGGAGCAGCTGTTCAAACACAGACCAGAAGCCCCTCCACCCCCACCCCAGTGCCTGATTCCCTAAGTCTCCCTGGAATTCAAGAGTCTGCATTTCTAAGAAGCTCCCAGGTGAAGCTGGCGCTGGCAGCCAGCAGCACACTCTGAAAACTTCCTTCACAAACTCCAGAATATGTCAGTGCTGCCATTTGGGGACCACATTTCAAGTATCAACTACGTTTTTTTTCTTTTTAGGGCTGCACTTGTGGCACATGGAAATTCCTGGGATAGGGGTCGAATGGGAGCTGCAGCTGCCAGCCTATGCCACAGCCACAGCAATGCCAGATCTGAGCCGTGCCTACAACGTACACTGCAGTTTGGAGCAATGACAGATCCTCAACCCACTGAGCAAGGCCAGGGATTGACCCCACCTCCTCATGGACACTGTGTCAGGTTCTTAACCTGCTGAGCCACAATGGGAACTCCTCACTTACTTAATATGCAGGCCAATGCAGAGACACAGGACTCAGCATCTCACCTGGACGGGCCTACCTGGGCATGCGGCGTCTCCCAGCCTCCCCCCAAAACAGGAATCAATGGGGCCCTTGTTAAAGCTTCAGGCTTCCTCTCCCTCCCCTGGAGGTTCTGATTTAATGGATATAAGAGGGCTCAGAATTTCCATGTTAAGAAGAACCCACGGGGATTCTTATCCATGAAATTCAGGAAAGGAAATCTTCCCTGCAGAAGCCCCTGGCTTAACAGCCAAGCAAATGGAAACGGGGCAGAGGGCAAAGCCTTCCCCAGACTTGCTCCCCTTCACCCAGCTCAAGGGAGTCGGTGTCTGCAAAGACACCCATGGCCCAACCAAACCAGGGCAAGTTCACAGGGGGATGTAGCCTGGCCAAGCGCCCAGGGGGCTGGTGACCTCTGGACCACTGTTATGTACTAGGCACATAACAGTGTATCTTGGGGATGATGGCATGAATTCATGTACCAGCAGCCTTATGAGGGACAGAGGTGCCTTGACCCTCAATGTCCAGGCCCAGAAGGTTAAGTCACTCAAAGTCACACAGGAAGTAGGTCACAAAACTGGGCTGAGACCTGGTCTGTCTCCCTTCACAGATGGGCATGCCTCAACCACACCTGTCCTGCCTGCACCCCTGTGACATCATGAGGGATAGATAGTCAGTCTCTGAACCAGCTCCTAAAACCCCTGTGATCTCCTAAGTGCTAGAGGTGATGGGAGTGTCTGGTTTTATTCATTGCAAACCCCTTTCTTTTCTTTTTTCTCTTTCAAGCTGCACCTGCGGCATATGGAGAGTTCCTGGACTAGGGGTCAAAAAGGAGCTACAGCTGCTGGCTTACGCCACAGCCACAGCCACAGCAAAGCAGGCTCCGAGCCACATCTGTGACCTACACTGCAGCTCATGGCAACACTGGATCCTTAACCCACTGAGCGAGGCCAGGGATCGACCCCACATCCTCATGGACACGACATCAGATTCTTAACTCCTGAGCCATCATGGGAACTCCTCAATTACTGCACCCCTATGACATCATGAGAAATATATATTCAGTCTCTGAACCAGCTCCTAAAACCCCTGGGGTCTCCTGAGTGCTAGAGGTGATGGGAGTGCCTGGTTTTATTCATTGCGAACCCCTTTCTTTTCTTTTTTCTTTTTCTTTTTAGGGCTGCACCTGCAGCACACAGAAGTTCCTGGGCTAGGGGTCAAATAGGAGCTACAGCTGCCAGCCTACATCACAGCCACCGCAAAGTAGGCTCTGAGCCACATCTGTGACCCTCACCTGCAGCTGTGGCAACACCGGATCCTTAACCCACTGAGCGAGACCAGGGATCGAACCCACATCGTCATGGATACTAGTCGCATTCTTAACCCACTGAGTCACAACAGGAACTCCAAACCCCTTTCTTTACTTACTTACTTTTTTTTTTTAAGTTTTATTGAAGTATAGTTGATTTACAATATTGTGATAATTTCTGTGGTACAACAAAGTGATTCAGTTATACATATACACACAACTATTCTTTTTCAGATTCTTTTTCCATATAGACCATCACAGAATATTGGGTAGAGCTTCCTGTGCTCTACAGCAAGTCTCTGCTGGCCAAACATTCCATATACCTCAGTGTGCACATGCCAATCATTGCAAACCCCTTTCAACTGCGCCTGAGTTTTAAGTCAATGATGACCGGTGGCTGGAAGCCCCAGAAGGCTTCAGGCTGTGGACTGGTTGCCAGGGGAACCAACCACATGATTAGAGGATTGCCACTTTCAGCTCCAGCCCCATCCCACCCCACTGGGAAGGGAGAAGGGATGGGGATTGAGCTAGTCACCAATGGCCCATGATTTAACCGATCACACCAATGGAATGATTCCATAAAAACTCTAACGGAGGGGTTTGGAGAGCTAGCTTCTGGTTGGTGAAGCTGAGAGGGTGACACACCCAAGCTCCACAGGGACGAGGCTCCTGTGTTGGGGACCCTTTCAGATCCTGTTCTATGTACCCCTTCATCTGCCCGTTCATGTGTATCCTTTCCAATATCCTCTACAATATACAGGGAATAGTAAATAAAGTGCTTCCTGAGTTCTGTGACCACTGCTATGTAGCAAATTACAGGCAGACCTCAGAGCTCAGAGCTCATTTTACTGCACTTTGCTTTATTGTGCTTTGCACATATTGCATTTTTTACAAATGGACAGTTTGTGGCAATCCTGCATTGAGCAATCTATCGGTGCCATTTTTCCAAAGCATTTGCTCACTCTGTGTCTCTGGGTCGCATTTGGGCAATTCTTGCAGTATTTCAGACATTTTCATTACTATTCTATTGTTACAGTGATTGATGATCAGAGATCTTTGATGTTACTATTGCAAAAGGATTACAACCTGCTGAAGGCTCAGATAACGGTTAGCAAAATTCGGCAATAAATATTCTTAAATTAAGGTATGTAGGTTGTTTTTGTCACAATGCTAGTGCACACTTAAGAGACTCTAGGCTAGTGTAAACATAACTTTGATATGCACTGGGAAACCAAAAAGTTGGCATGACTCGCTTACTGGGATATCTGCTTTATTGCGATGTTCTTGAATTGAATCCGCAATGTCTCCGAGGTCTGCCTGTACTGAACTTAAGGATTAAATGGACAGAAGTGTGGGTGACCTGGGAACCCATTACTTAAATTGGCATCCAAAGTAGGGGGGGCGGTCCTGTGGGACTGAATCCTTAACCTGGGGGTGGGTCTGTGCTGACTCTGGGGAGTTAGTGTCAGAACTGAATTAAACTATAGGACATACACTGGTGTCCACAGAGAATCAGAGAAGTGGCTGGTGTGGAAAAAGCCTACACCTTTGGTGTCAGCAGTGCTATGAGGAGAGAAACAGTTTTCTTTCAGTGGTGAAGAAAGATGCATTCTAAAAAAATGGCCTGAGAGGAATCACACAGCCTCCAGGATCAGGGCAATGGTGTTCAGAGACTGTCCAGGAGACGGGCTCATCTGTATCTTCACTGACCACCTGCTGACACCCTCTCCATTCTGGGTGACCAGTGCCCGGGCTGCTCAGCCTACCTACCATGGGTTCCTAAGTCCTGTTCTTCCCCTTGGAGATCCCAATTTACCTTTTTCCATCCCCTCCTCCTCAAGATACAGGAACTCAAATTTCCTCTCTGGGCTGATCTCAGCTAGCAGTTCAGAAAGTCCTAGTTTATACTAAGTTGTGAATGACTGACGGTATCATATGACCTCCTGCCAGTAAGGGCAACTACAAACTCAAAGGAATCTCCAGTTGGAATTACAGGCAGGTGGGCCATTCTCCTTTTTTGAAGGAGAATTAGAGGCCATTCTCTTTTTTCGAAGGTCAGACAAAGGAGGAAGAAGACACCCTCCCACACGAGTTCCCCCCTTGGCCCCTTTCTACCTGGGACATTGGGCTCTCAGTACCCCATCAGTTAACAGGAGCTGTTCCTAAACATGGGAGGAAGGTCTCTATAACTTAAGGTTCCTGTGCAGGGACTCAGGTGACTGTGGGCTGACCCAGGCTGCTATTGTAAGCCCCAGAGAAACTTGCTGCCCATCTCCCTGCTATCCCTCGGTCCATCCGTGGACAAGCCATCATCTCCCAGGGCTTAGCTAGAACTCACAGGCTCCATCACTGCTGAACAGGAGGCCCCCAGGACAATCAGAAGTGGGGCGTCTGCCTCCCCTACATACCCAGGGGCCTCTGGGAGGCCAGCAGTGTGAGGAGGCTGAGCTTTTTTCACGGATGGTCTCAACTAAACAAGAGTTCACACCACGGGCCAGAGCCAGGACTCCCATGCATTTTCCTTCATCCTCCAGTGCTTTTATTTTTTAATTTTTTTTTTTTTTGGTCTTTTGTCTTTTTGAGGGCTGCACCCGCAGCATATGGAAGTTCTAAGGCTAGGGGTCTAATTGGAGCTGTAGCCACCAGCCTACGCCAGAGTCACAGCAATGCCAGACCCAAACCGCATCTGTGACCTACACCACAGCTCATGGCAATGCTGGATCCTTAACCCACTAAGCAAGGCCAGGGATTGAACCTGCAACCTCATGGTTCCTAGTTGGATTCATTTCCGCTGCACCACAACGGGAACTCCCTCTAGTGCTTTTAAAATTGGGATCCTCTTACATGAAAATCTGGATCGCTGGCCTCTCTTGGAAAATGTCAGAGGACCCACATTCATTATTTTGTGACAATGACTGGTTGGAACTGAGTTAGCAGCCCTTCCCCTCCTAGAAGCCTCCTGCCCCCCAACTCCCTGTCCAACACCAAGCCCATGTATGCATTTCCCATCATTCTGTCTGGCCCTGCAGGTTTTTTAATTTATGACTATGTTGCTTTGCTATCTTTTGGTCTCTATGAAGGCCCCTGGTGCCCTGTGTCCTGATCATTCACATACTCAAATGACATCCCTTCAGTGAGGGCTGGACTTGACTGGCTTCTAGGGCACAGAATATGACGGAAGCGATGGGGTATCACATTGAAGATTAGGTTCTAAACAGACTGTGGCTTTCATTTCTCCCGGCTTCTCCTGTATCACCTGCCCTGGGGGAAGCCACCTGCCATGTCCTGAAGTCAGCCCTGTGGACAGGCCTATGTGGCAAGGGACTAAGACCCACTGAGTGAGTTTTGAAGTAGGTTCCCCACCAATCAAGTCTTCCGATGAGACTGAGGCCTGGCTGACAACCCTGGTTGTGATCTCAGAAGAACCCTGGGCTGGGGGGCGTTCAGTTAAATTACATCAGATTCTGACCTGCAGAGACTCTTAGATATGCTGATGGCTTCAAGTCACTAAGGTTTGGAGTAATTAGTTACGTAGCAATAGATAACACAGCTTTAGATTTTGCTGTGAAAGTGGTTTTCTGTTCACCATGTAAAGACATTGGAAAGGGTATCATCTGGGAAAATGAGCCTCTATCCACTTCGCCTCAGTTCACCAAACTGACTGGTGACCACCACACGGGCAAGGGTTCTGTCAGTTGACTTTACGAATCAGAGCACCATCCAAAACAGCATCCTGAGGGCCCCGCAGCATGAAAAAGAGCCAAGAGGTCAATGCTACTTATACTGCCGTGATGCCTCATAACAGGAAGTTCCTCCCCTAATGGTACTGAAATTAATCCATTTAGATCAAGTGATCCCTTATTTCTACAACTTCATTGATAAAATTCACTCTTTTGAGATACAAACCCTGGCTGGAGAAATCTGGGTATAAGGGAGGGAGAGGTGGAAGGGGTAGGGAATAAGCCATCTCAGTGTTTTTTTTTTTTTTTCTGGCCACACCCATGGCATGTAGAAGTTCCTGGGCCAGGTATCAAATCTTCACCACAGCAGTGACCCCAGCCATTGCAGTGACAACAGGGGATCCTTAATCTGCTACACCACAGGGGAACTCCTATCTCAGTGTTAATTGTTAAGAAATGCTATTTAAAATTTAGAAATAAGTCAAAAGGTGGGTGGGGCATGTCTTTTCTGATTAAGTGTTCAGTGCTATGAATTTTCCTCTGACTGCTGCTTTATATCTGTGCCATTATTATGCCAGATAGTGTTTTGATTATCTTTTTAAACGAAATTCTATAATTCTAGTTTATATTGCGCCCTTTACCCAAGGGTTGTTATTAGAAAGTGGTGAAATTCCAAGTGGAAGATGCTTTTGTTTTGAGAACATCTTTTTTTTTTAATTTTTTTTTATGGCTACGCCTGCAGCATATGGAAATTTCCAGGCTAGGGGTCAAACTGGAGCTGCACCTTTAAGCCTACGCCATAGCCAGAGTAACATGAGATCCGAGCTGCATCTGTGACTTATACCACAGCTCACAGCAATGCAGGATTCCTAACCCACTGAGCAAGGCCAGGGATTGAACCTGCATGTTCATGGATACTGGTTGGGTTCATAATTTGCTGAGCCACAACGGGAACTCCCAAGAACATCTTTTCATTGTTATGCTCCAGCACTGTTTAACAAGGTCATCTAAAGATTATTTAACTATTTATCTAACATGTTTTTGACTGTGCTGTTACTAAAGGGCTCAAGCACCATAGTTACCTATCAACCTGGGGATTTCTGTTCAGAAAAAAAAAAAGAGAGAGAGATTACCCTAAAGGTTAGAGTTTTATTGTCCTGCAGGACTATCACTAGTTGTAATTTTAACTTAGCAAACTCATTACAGAATGACTTTTTAAGTCAACTACAAACACATCATTTGTCCAAGTGTTCTTTGAACCAGCTTTACACTGGCCTCCTGCATTCTTTCATGGTTTGAATGAAGCTTTGACACGGTGCTCATTTTATACTG
This sequence comes from Phacochoerus africanus, assembly GCF_016906955.1. NCBI lineage: Eukaryota > Metazoa > Chordata > Mammalia > Artiodactyla > Suidae > Phacochoerus > Phacochoerus africanus. The sequence continues at coordinate 35,301,049 of NC_062546.1, forward strand.
TATGAGATGTCCATTTTCTTTTCTTTTTTTACATCTTTTTGCCTTTTCTAGGGCCAAACCGTGGCATATGGAGGTTCCCAGGCTAGGAGTCTAATCGGAGCTATAGCCTCTGGCCTACGCCACAGCCAAAGCAACTCGGTATCCGAGCTGTGTCTTCGATCTATACCACAGCTCATGGCAATGCCGGATCCTTAACCCACTGAGCAAGGCCAGGGATCAAACCTGCAACCTCATGGTTCCTAGTCGGATTCGTTAACCACCGAGCCATGACAGGAACTCCGAGATGTCCATTTTCTATGGCATGATTTAACTTTTTTCCTCTTAATTATGAAAACTCAGAGTTACACGTAGGCATAGAGAAATGTGTGGTTAAGGGGAGCTGGGGGAAATCTGTTTCACTCCTGAGGTTTAAAAGGCAAAGTTCCTGGGAGTTCCCTGGTGGTGCAGTGGGTTAAGGATCCAGCTTTATTGCTGCAGTGGCTTGGGTCGCTGCTGTGGCACAGGTTTGATTTCCACATGCTGTGGGTGTGGCCAAAATAAAATAAAATAAAAGGCAAAGTTTCTTGAAGCAAGTGAGAATGTGTTGAGGCCCAATAGGCAACATTTAATATCAGATGGCCAAAATGTGCTGGAAAAATTACCCTATAAAACCATGAAATCCATTGCTTTTAAAAAAACATGAATAGGAATTGCTGTCCAAAATATTCACGACAGAGTTCCTATTGTGGTGCACTGGAAACAAATCCGATTAGTATCCAGGAGGATGTGGGTTCAATCCCTGGCCTCTCTCAGTGGGTTAAGGATCCAGTGTTGCTGTGAGCTGTGGTGTAAGTCATAGACTCAGCTCGGACCCCATGTTGCTGTGGCTGTGGCACAGACCAACAGCTATAGCTCTGATTTGACCCATAGCCTGGTAACTTCCAGGTGCGGGGCAGCCCTAAAAAGCAAAAAAAAAAAAAAAAAGCAAAATATTCATGACATTCCTAGAAAGTCACGCCCTGGGTTGGGGGTGGGGGTGGAACCTGATCTGTGTTCTAGAGGCATTTGGAGCAAATGGTGCAAGACATGCATATGTACCCACAAAAAGCCAGGGAGAGGCTGCTGTCCCCATGACCGATGCCCCCAGGACCTCTCCAGATGGAGCTTTCTGGGGGATCTCACCCGAGAAGGGGGAAAGCAATCAGAGCGGAGCCCTCAGGAGGGCTACACAGGGTCGGTTGGGGTGGGGGTGTTGCAGGAGAATGTCAGGCCAGGTCCAATTTCCACCCCTGCTGTGGACTAACCAGCTCCTGGCACTCCAACCTTCCTGGACCTCAGTTTCCCCACCTGTAAAAGATGGAGATTTGGACTAGATAAAATGGAAGCCTCCACTATCCAATACAGTGGCCAGTGAGTCCTTGGAATGCTGCTAGTTTGAATTGAGACGTCCTCGGTGTAAAATACACACTGGATTTCAAAGGTGCGGTACCAAAAAAATTGTAAAATATCCGATTACTATTTTTATATTGAGTACATGTTGACATAATGATATTTATATATACTAAGTTAAATTAAAAATATGTATATATATATATATATATATTTTGTCTTTTTGCCTTTTCTAGGGCGGCCCCCACAGCATATAGAGGTTCCCAGGCTAGGGGTCTAATCGGAGCTGTAGCCACAGGCCTACGCCAGAGTCACGGCAATACGGGATCTGAGCCTACACCACAGCTCATGGCAACACCAGATCCCCAAACCCAGTGAGCAAGGCCAGGGATCGAACCTGCAACCTCATGGTTCCTAGTCGGATTTGTTAACCACTGAGCCACGACAGGAACTCCTAAATAAAATATATTATTAAAATCAATTTCACTTTTTTTATTTTTATTTTTTTGCTTTTTATGGCCGCACCTCCAGCATATGGAGGTTTCCAGGCTAGGGGTCTAAGCAGAGCTACAGCTGCTGGCTTACACCACAGCCACAGCCACAGCCACAGCCCTGCAGGATCCGATCTGCATCTGCAACCTACACCACAGCTCACAGCAACTCCAGATCCTTAACTGGCTGAGTGAGGCAAGGAATAGAACCCACAACTTCATGGTTCCTAGTCGGATTTATTTCTGCTGCGCCACAAAGGGAACTCCATCACTTTTTTTGGGGGGGGGGGGTCTTTTTGCCATTTTTTGGGCTGCTCCTGCGGCATATGGAGGTTCCCAGGCCAGGGGTCGAATAGGAGCTATAGCCACCGGTCTACACCGGAGCCACAGCAATGCGGGATCCAAGCTGCATCTGCAACCCACACCACAGCTCACAGCAACGCCGGATCCTTAACCCACTGAGCAAGGGCAGGGATCGAACCCGCAACCTCATGGTTCCTAGTTGGATTTGTTAACCACTGAGCCATGACGGGAACTCCTCGTCACTTTTTTTTTTTAATGCGACTATCAGAACACTTATAATGATACCTGCAGCTTACTTTGTATTTTATGGGAGAACACTGTTCTAAGACCTCTCCAGGTATAAGTATCTAGGAAGAAAGAAAAGACATACCCAACACTGATGTCAGGTTGCCTTGCAATATTATTACGAATAATTAGCAATACATTGATCACTCTGACCAAATCTCTAATTGCTATTTTGTTTCCACAGTAGGGTACTTAGTCCTTTCCTGCTCAGAGGTGCCTCCCTGGACAGGCATGTGATGTGATGTCTATCCATTGTCCAGGGGATTCTGGGAAATCAAGGGTGCCCCGCTCACATCTGCAGATCCATGTGACATAAATGTGGATTTGGTTCCATCCATGATTTTTCTGAAGCCCCTGCCATCTCTGTCCACCGTTACACTTCAGTGACTTCTTGGCTTGGGGCTGTGTCTTCAGTGAAATGACTTTCCCCACAAAGAATGATCTGAGAACTTAAATGCTGGGAATCCCTGAGGCCTGAGATAAGCCCATTATGGATGTTTGAACATTTGCCTGCAGACAGAATTTCTGAAAACACAATAACTTTTCCAATGCCGGGGAGGGACTGACAGTTAAGGGAAGGCAGAGTGATCTAAACCATCACTCCCAGTGTATCACATCGAGCCAGATCTTAGCAATTAGGCTTCTTCAAAGCTGGACACCCCTCTTCTCTTCACAGTTCCAGGCAGCCATTCTATGGCTTCTCTGAACTATAATCACAGGCTTTCTGTTTCTGAAGGACAAACGGGATGCACCTGTTTTTTATTTGTTTGTTTGTTTTTGGCTTTCTGTCTTTTTAGGGCTACACCCGCGGCATATGGAGGTTCCCAGGCTAGGGGTCCAATCAGAGCTGTAGCCGCCAGCTTATGCTAGGGCCACAGCAACTTGGGATCTGCAACCTACAGCTCATGGCAATGCCAGATCCTTAACCCACTGAGCGAGGCCAGGGGTAGAACCTGTGTCCTCATGGATGCAAGTTAAGATTGGTTAACCACTGAGCTATGATGGGAACTCCATTTTTTTTTTTTTTTTTTTTGGTGATGCACCTGCTATCCAAACCATATAAAACAACCCAAAGGGGATTTCTCTAACTGACCCTCTGCTGCTGAACTGGGCCCTCAAATGCCTCAGGTGGTTTGTGGGCCCAGGCTCAGAGCATTTCTGTAAAGAACGAGGGTTTGGAGGCACAGAACAGCAGGGTCCCTGTGGTCAAACACATTTTCTTCCTGGTCAGTTAAGACCAACGGTTCCCCTGTCTCAGAGGTAAAGGGCGGCTAGGGAATCAGGCACTCAGCCAAGGGAGCTGTACCGGCTTGTGGGCTGGTGAGGGCAGGCTCGCCCAGGCAGTCAGGGAAGGAAGTGGAACTGCTCAGTCAGTGAGAGGCACACTGGTCCTCTTCTGGCATCATTCTCGGCTACAGGAGGATCCCCCTTGGGTTCAAGGACATGGCAACAAAAGGCAGAACAGATACTTCCTGGCAGAGCTTGAGCTATGAACCGAGGTTGACCTCCTGGCACACACTTGGGCCACAGCTAGGCCTACAGAATATTTCCACCACCAGACAGACACCAGCTCAGGCCAGGTAAGCTCCACTATCAGTGGATAAAGTGGGTCTATGCCAGCCTGCAAGGGCAGCTGGGAGCCTGGTAGGGCGGGGGGTAGAAGGTGCAGAGAGGAAGAAGGATGGGCAGGGCCTGGAGTCAGGACAGTGGCCGGTTCGGGCCACAGGGGCAGACCCGTGAGGGCACAGGGGCAGGACCAGTGGAGGAAGAGTTGGGAGAAGGTGGACATACAGCCTGAAAGTCCTCAAATGTCAAGGTGAAGAGTGTGGACCTGGTCCTGGGCGCAGCATGGAGCCGGGGTCAGCAGGCTGGCAACACGGAAGGATGAGCATTTGGGAAGAAAGACCGACCGACCGACCGACCAACCAACCAACCAACCATGTTTCTGTGATGGTGCAGATGGATGATGAGTGTCAGCGTAGCACCCACAAATGAAAGAGTGAGACCATAAGTAGGGAGGCGGGTGTGGGAAAGGGAAGAGGGGGTGGATTGCGAAGACTTGAGGGGGATCTCCTAGCACTGGGTGCCAGGATGGGGTAGGGGTGGGGAAGCTATGGAATCCAGAAAAAGGAGGAATCCAGGATGACGCTGAGCTTCTCTGCCCTCAGCCAGGCCACCGCGAACTCTTCCAGCCAGATGAGATCTTTCTCACACTGTCTCTTTGACACAACACATCCCTGAAATCTGACAACCACAGGTGCCCCCTTCTAGGACTGCAGGGCAGGTAACTCTGCTGCCTTGTCTAGGGCATCCCCTGCCTTGCTTATAGGGCAGGAAGATGCTGTTTCTCACACGTAGTTGAAGAACATGGGCAATGAGGCTGGGAAGGGCTGTGGATCAGTGTTTGTCCAGCACAGGATTTCTGTGGCCAGGCTTCCAGGATGTGATTCCATAAACACAATAACCATGTGTGTTCCATTGCCTCAGAACACTCAGGCCATCCGCATTCTCCAGGACCCTCGCGCCCTGCAACTCATCCGAGTCATTTCCAACAGCCAGGACAGACAGGATGCCATAAATCAGGGCTCGCTCCTAGTGATTAGCACTCTGGCTTAAAAGCACAGACCAGACAGAGGAAGATAATGCTGAAAAATGAGGTCTGGTGATGGTCTTTCAACGATCTATGCTTTACACAAATCATGTGAGCCTCATAACCAAGAATGGGATAGTGAGCACGTGGAATCTACCTGTGAGCCCAGGAGGTAACTGAGAAGCCCCATTCTTTGTGATGTGGTCCAGAGATGGAGGCATCACTGGTATGGGTGGCAGGTGGTACTGTGGAGGCACCAGAGCATCACTCAGAACCCCTAGATACAACCTCCACTCAGGATAGAGGACCCCGCATGAGGTTATCTATCCTTAGAGCCCTCTGACTTCTTTCATGAAGCACCGTTTTTGCTTATGACTTACTATTAGGTTTTTACTATTTTTTCTTTTCTTTTTTTTTAGGGCCGCACCAGCAGCATATGGAGGATCCAGGCTAGGAGTCAAATCAAAGTCGTAGTCTCTAGCTTATGCCACAGCCACAGCAACGCCAGATCCAAGCTGCGTCTGTGACCTACACCACAGCTCACAGCAACGCCAGATCCTTAACCCACTGAGCAAGGCCAGGGATCGAACCTGCGTCCTCATGGATACTGGTCAGATTCATTTTCACTGAGCCGCGATGGGAACTCCTCAGTGTTTAATGTTCTATTTGTTTCATATTCTTCTTTGGTGCCAGACTGAAAGTGCCATGAAGTCAGGGATGGCTGCTGGTCTTTCACTCCCTGGGGCCTAGGACAGAGCCTGGTGGATCATAGATGCTCAATACACGTGAATGTAAAACATGAGGAGTAAAACAAGAGCCAGCGGGTCCCAGGCTGTGCTGAGGGACAAACCACCTCCAAGCCGAGCTCTACCTTTGCATTTTTACAACAAACTTCCAAGGAGTCAGTGTTAAATGTCCAAAGGGCAGCTGACTCCTTCCTTGCGGATAACCGCGTGCCTAAATTATGGAATAATGAATGATGATGAAGAATATGATTTATCTAATATTATAATAGCTAATGACATGATTATTCCATAATGACTAAGAAATACCCACATTAGTAAAGAAGAACAATGTCTATAAAGAAGTATAAGGCAACGATATGATTCACTTGGAGCATCTAATAAATGAAACAATTTAAGTTCTGCCAAAAAAAAAAAAATTACAGAACACACCAAGTTATATAGTGCAGGCTACCTTTTTTTTTGGTCGTCTTTTTAGAGCCACACCTGCGGCATATGGAGGTTCCCAGGCTAGGGGTGAATCAGAGCTGTAGCCATTGGCCTACACCCCAGCCACAGCAACGCCAGATCTGACCCTCCTCTGTAACCCACACCATAGCTCACAGCATCGCCAGAATCTTAACCCACTGAGCGATGCCAGGAATCAAACCCGTGTCTTCATGGATGCTGGTCAGATTTGCTTCCACTGAGCCATGACGGGAACTCCCAGTACAGGCTACTTTTCACATGTTTTCCTCTAGGGCATCTGGCTCAGGAGAGTAAAGAAGCAGACTTGCCCTCAGTGGTTCAGGTAGGTCTCTCACCTCTTGTCTGATGGATTCTTTCATAGCTTATGGCTCAGAAATACAAGTTAACCACTCTATTAAACTGAAAAAAATAAAAAATAAAAACAACAACAAGATTTTCCCAGGATTGCAGGAAAAACTGGCTACATCAGACTTAACAGGAGGTCGTACTGGGTCCAACATGGCCCCTTCCTCGGGAATTTTCAAAGGCAATTGTGACTCTATTCAATTTTCTCCTTTGGTTTGGACTTGAAAACCTAACTACTCTGTGAGCTTCAGCCTCTCCACACTTCCTGAGCATAAGGTGTTAATTACGGACAAGCCAGTGTTTAGGCTGATGCAGGCAGTGCCTTGGGAGAAGGGGGGCTGGGTTCATCCCTTCCACCAGGATGAAATGAACAGAATCCAGGAACCGGAGATGAGTCAGGAGCCTGGTGGGTGAGCCCCTGATCCAGCGGACACTTGAGGGGTCCCTCTTGTGCCTCTGGTGGTGGATGTTATGCAGGTTTGATTCAAGTCGAGTAAACGGGGTTGGGAACAGAGATGACCATGTCCACAAAGCTTAGCTATTAGGACTGGGAATCAGGACCATCTGTGTCAACACAACTTAACTCTTTCTTCCAGGAAGTTATTGTAAACCAATAAATAACTTCACTGTCTGTGGCAGGAAATTCCTACAAAGCCATCTGTCCTGGCAAAGGGTTTGCTCACCTGGCAAAACAGCTTGCTGATCCATGGGTTATGCATCAAGACTCGCTAAGACCCATGTCTTGCTGTATCCACCAACTCTGAACGATGTTCACACTCTGATTACCATGCCACACACTTTGCTGAAATCCATCAGTTCTCTGCCTTAAAAAAACAGAGCTGAAAAGACCGGGACCTGGACCTCTAAATCCTATCCATGTGCCTCCTGACCTTCCCCTGCTTAGATTCCAATAGGCCCATGTCCTGACGGCAGTTGCCTGAATGAACTTGGCTTTGCTTTATCAGCAGGCTCTTCTGATGGATTTTTTTTTTTTTTTTTGGTCTTTTTTGGGCTGCACTCGCCTCATACGGAGGCTCCCAGGCTAGGGGTCAAATTGGAGCTGTAGCTGCCAGCCTACTCCACAGCCCATAGCAACGCCGGCTCCGAGCTGCACCTGCAACCTACACCACAGCTCATGGCAATGCTGGATCCTTACACGACTGAGTGAGGCCAGGGATCGAATCTGTGTCCTCATGGATGCTAATCAGATTCGTTTCTTCTGAGCCACAATAGGAACTCCCTGATGGATTTTTTTTTCCCCTGAATTGACAATAAATCAGGTGTGGTCTCTTGGAAACAGGAAGCACATACATGTGAAATAATATATACGAACAACCGGTCAGGGTGGGTAACTAGTAAATATGGTCAGTTTTCCTCAGTAATAAAGAGGCCTCTATGCCACTCCTCCTTTGAGGAAAAGAGCTGGGGTGTGAACACCTGCCTATGACAGATCTGCCTGCACATTTGACCTCCATATCCCTCCTCTTTTACACGATTCTGTGATTTCCAAATTTTCTAGAAAGAGGATGCGTTGTTGGGAGGATGAAAGAACATAAGGCAAAGGCCAAAAGAAGAAAACGAATTCCCAAGTGTGCATTAGAAATGATTTCCCGGTCTTAATTTAAAACACACACACATAGAGTACAGAAAACACACATTGAGAATCTTATCTCATTAAGCTAGCACGGTACCCCCGTGACACCAGCAGGCGAGTAGAAAAGTGATACAGTTTTATTTTATTATTATTATTATTATTTGTCTTTTTGCCATTTCTTGGGCTGCTCCTTCGGCATATGGAGGTTCCCAGGCTAGGGGTCGAATCGGAGCTGTAGGCGCCGGCCCACACCACAGCCACAGCAACACTGGATCCTGGATCCTAGCCGCGTCTGCAACCTACACCACAGCTCATGGCAACACGGATCCTTAACCCACTGAGCAAGGCCAGGGATCGAACATGCAACCTCATGGTTCCTAATGGGATTCGTTACCCACTGAGCCACAACAGGAACTCCAAAAAGTGGTACAGTTTTAATAATGCTGCCTTGGCTCTCTCTAGCCTCTGAGGTGTTTGATAAAACATACCAGCAGAAAACCAAAACCAAACCCAAAAACCAAAAAACCAGCCCATCTAGAGTAAGGCCCAGGCATCTGTGTGTGGTTCTCTTTTTTTAAGTGAGCATTTAAGTGATTCACAGAATCAAGCAAAGTGGAAATCACATAAGCCGCCCTGAGTCACTTGAATGCCAAGTCCAGCTCCCATCAAGAAACATCCAGCTGAAAAAGGACCAGGTGAGCAGCTGACAAAGAAAGGCTGCCTCAACTGTCTCACACAGGCAACTCCCCAAGCCCGGGGTCCTAGCCCCTTCTGGAAGCACTGACTCACAGAAGCCCGGAGCTACTGTAAAACCTGGGAGTTGCTCGAAGTCGCTCAGGCAGGCTGCAGGCCAAAGCTGGCTCAGAGAGGAAGCCCCCCTCCCCTCCCCCCCTGCCGATTAGCAACCCCACCCCAATCAGGGCCTCCTTTTACCTTAAAGAAACTTCCTCGCTTGTCCAGACCGCGGGCGCCCATGGTCCAAGCTGACATTTCCCCCGGCAAGGCTCCACTGCACGTCTGGGACTCCTGAGGTAGAGATATTTTTAATGGTTAGTCCAGCCTGCAGGAAACTCCTTTCTAAGCCACAGAACACGCACAACAACAGCCCTGCCAAGATCTTTTTCCATCAACAACAGAGTGCCATTTTCTTTCCCACCAAAGCCCTTCCATCTCTTTTCAGGCTGATTTCCTGCCTCAGACAGCACAGTTCCTAGACTGTGCCCCACCTCACTGGCCCACCTCCCGTGCCTCCAGCTGACGCAGAAGCTCTCTGGAACGGGCGGAAAGCATAATGATTGCTTTGTGGGTTTGCTTGACCTCACACTCAAGTCCTAAAGGGACAATATCAGATGTCACCATAATCTGCTCCGAGGCTCACGGAGGCTGATCACGGAAGGACAGCGGAAGAATGAGCCCTTCCATGTCCCAGGAAATCCTGCAGGAATGGGGTGAGGTCATCCTTAGCTCTGCTGCCCCTCTCCCCCCAGGCAAGGTCAACACGAGGGCACTGGGAAGAAACCCCTCTATTTTCTCCTGAGAAACCAAAGATGGGGCTGAAATCCTGGGTCCCTGTTTACAGAGATCAGTTTGGGTAAGAAAGATCATGTAAGCAGCTCCAGGATAATGCGAGACACAGGGGGTGGGAGGCGGACTTTGGAACGCAGAGGGGAATTTCAGGGCGTGATTGATCCTGAATCATAACTGTGGCTATTTGAGCTTGGAATTTCCCTCACTGGAGCATCATAATCCAATAATCTTCCCTCTCTGCTATAACGCCTTTCACCTCCACCTCTAAATAAAACACACAGACACACACACACGCGCGCACACCACACACAGACACAGACACACAGACACACACACGCAATCGAGTGCGGGCCACACAAGCGCACACACATGCACGCCCCCAGGCTGCTGGCCTCGCCTCAGCCAGCGTGTACTGAGGATGCCCAGGCGAGCATTCCTGGACCACCTTCCAGGACCAGGCACAATTACAATGCCGCCTTCCAGCGCACATAACAGGCACAAGAGGCAGCTGATCCTAACCACAACCAGCGCCCAGTGGAAGGACAACAAAAGAAGTTAAATGAAAACATATCTGTGGATGTTAAAAGGGGTTCAGCTGCAGGGGTGGTGTGGGAAGGCATCCAAATCACAGAAGTTTCTGCCCATTTGCTGAGGCTGTCTCATTATTAGCTGGGGACAGAAAGGCAGGGGCACCAAGGGACGTCTCAGCAAGTGGCAAAGCACAATTATTTGGCAGAGAACTGCATACATTAGGAAGCAATGATCTTTGGAGCAAGGCACGTTTCAGTCCATGACTGCCTCTCCGTTTATGTTTACGGTGGGGTTCCGCTGACATTCCATAATGTCAGCTAAGAAAATGAGCAGGCAGCACACACCCACCCCTCCTTCTGGAGCTGTCACCTATTTCGGTCATTTCTCCGAGGCTTGGTCCCTTTAAAGTTTCCGAAGTGTCTCCCCTGTGACTCTTTCCACTTGCAATCCTGCCGGGATGAAGGTCAACATTCCGAACGGTGAGCTCTCCACTGTGATCCTGCTGACTCTGAGATTCACGCTCTCAGGCTTTACAGAGCCCCAGCTCCGAGCCCTCTGAAGCCCATCACTTATGAGCAAAGTCCACGGGCTGGAGCGACTCCAGAAGGAAACACAGTGCTCTGTGCAGAACAAGGAACACAACCACAGCCACACTGTAACCTTGGGAAGCAAATGATTAACTGTTTCAATCCAGACACACACACACACACACACACACACACACACACAAATCCCTCCTTGAAACTGAGCCTAATGCCTGTAATTCTTTTTCTTCCAGATGCTTTTTCTCGGCAAGGAATTTGACGTCGCATAGCAGTTACAGAAAGGCTCGGCGAGAGCCAAGACTTTATTCCTCATCCAGACCCAAGTCTCTTTGTTCTGTTCGGAACTTTTCCATGTACAAACCCTTTCGGATGAGCCATGGCAAGCAGAGAATTTTGCCTATAACCACAGAGCAGTCTGGATCCCAGAAGCTGATGTTTAATTAGCTGCCTGAAGAATGCACGTGCACACTTCCACCTTAAGGGGTCCTCAAGGAAACATCCAGTGTGGATTCCGTGTGGGGCGGGCAGGTCCATCACTTTTCTTCCAGAAGATACATGCTGCATCTCTGCTTCTTGAAAAGGCAGCTCCACGATGGAGCTGAGAGCAGGTGACAAGAGCAGGCTGCCAGAGGCCATGGCAGGTCCTTCCCACGGGATGAAATCCAAATGGATAGCACATCACACAGCATTCGAATTTTTAAAAATGAAGTTTTTAAGGGCCCCTGAAGAAGTCTGGGTTTCGGGTCTTTCCTGTTGTAGCAGCACTAGTTTCCTTCCCAAACCATAGCCTCTAACACCTTAACTCAACATGGGCAGAAATTTTATACAATTTGAAAGGAAACTTTTTTTTTCCATTGGTGGTTCCCACCCCTTCACCCTTCAGGGGTTACGCCAGCAGTTTCATCCTAAAACCATCCCAGTAACAGGCTAGACTAAGAAATAGAAAAGGTACCGTAGTTGGAGAGGCTGTAAAATTCCTCCAGACTTAAACGGTGGAAGCGTGTGCCTTTCCTGGTTTTCTTGAAAGGTAGAGTGGATTCCCCAACAAGGACACGTCCAGTGGATCTTTCCAGATGCTAGCTAAAAGCTAGCAGAGAGAGAGAATGAGAGAGAGGGAGGGAGGGAGAGAGAGGGAGAGAGACATTGAGAGACAGAGATAGAGAGAGAGAGAGAGAGAGAGAGAGAGAGAGAAAGCCCTAATGGGACTAAAGGACACTGCAAACACTTTGGAGCTGCCAAGCCTTTTCAATAACACCACTGAAAGAATGTAAACGAAGCTGGTTGCTGCAGTCCAGCGAAAGGACAAAGGCAGGAAGTGAGTATTCCTCTCTCCCTGAACACCCGACTCGGCCACTTTGGAGGAAGCCTCACTGTGGCTTCTATGTGGCCCCAAGAGTGACCCAAGGAGGTGAAGTCCATCCTGGAATTTCAGCATCCAGAATGCACAGAGTCATCTAGCTGGACTCCGGGCTGTGTGAATAAGACTGCTCCAGGTCGGCTTTCCAGCGCATTCCATCAGGAGCAGCTGAGGACGGGCGCTGGGACACCCCCACCTGGACCTTGGCTGCAGGCTGGCCGATGGAGGCTGGGACACCCGGGGCCCGATTTCCAGTTCACTGATCCACGGAGCTAAGTCTCTGGCAAAACACCAGCTTTTGCTCTAACTGGCCAGGGGCCAGATCTGGGCAAGGTAGGCTCTCCCCCGAAAGGGACCTCCTCCCCTCCCTACCCCTCTTGGACTTACTGAGTCAGCCTAGACCCTTCCTAGTCCACCCACCTCTGGTCACAAGAGCAAAGCCACAAAGCAGCAGCAGGTACACACAGGCACCCACGACTCACTAGTCTGCTTTAAAACAAACTCGGCTTCTGCAAAGTCGTGGATTCTTATCACCTGCTGCTGCGAACGTCGGCCACAGCAGCTTTCTCATCACCCCCTTCTTTCTTCTTTCCCAGCAGTTGAATGAAGCGAGGCAAAGTAGCCTCAGTCCTTTGGTAAACAAGATCTCATTACTCCAATCATTTCACAGTCAAACTCACTGAAGTCGGAAAAAGTGACTCACCCCTAGGGACCTGTCGGGTTGAGGCCAGTCCTGAGAAATGTGTCACCTTTTCTCCTGGTTCCCTGAGTGGCTCCAATAACAGCAGGTCCTCTCTTTTAAGTGCTTTTCGTCTTTACAAAGAGGTACAAGCCAGTGGGGCGGTTCTGTGTCTGGATCCAGGAAAGATCTCTGAATATTTCCATAATTATCTTGGTATTACCACGGATTGTACAAATTGGACAGAAAAACTCTACTCCAGCCTCTGGCTTGACAATTTGAGTGAATTTAATTTTTTTTTTTTCCTCTGAGCATCTTGTATCACTGACCAGCATTGATTTGCTCTCAGTCATCAGATGAACTTTTCAAAACATTTTAAGATCGTGACAACTGTTCACTGAAAAGAGAAACTAATTTGTGGGAGGTAAGAAATCAGAAGCAAAGAACTACATTCCCAGGCCCCTTGCCTGATCGCAGAGTTAGGAACAGAATTAGGAACCGTGCTAGCTGTTTTAATTGTCAGGAGTGATGGAGGATAATAATTTTTCTTCTTTTTTCAGCAAGGTGCTTGGGGGTAAACTGCACATTTCTGACACTCACAGGACTGGCCTGTCCCGGGGGGCTAATTCCAGGGAGGTCCATCCCTTGCATCCTTGGAACATGGGTGTCTCACAGAAGCTCTGGCCTCATCCACCTGCAGAAACTCCGCTGGTGCCCAGGTAGCCCAGGCATGGACACCTTCACCATGTGCCATGAAAGCACCCTGGACACACGTGGGCAGCGGTGCTTAGAAGTTCCTTCTTTCCTGGGATGGGAGGCTGCTTCTCTCGCCTTCCACCCAATGCCCTCATTTTAGCCCTCAGACCATCCAAGAATTAGCCTCCTGGCTCTTCCTGTCCCTCCTAGGGGACAGCTCCTCTTGAGCCCTGAGCCCTGTGCCCTGGGGCTGGTGCACTCAGCCCACCCGGAACAGGGATGAGAGGGATGATGCAGTGGCCCCAGGGTCATTCTTTTTCAGCAGCCCCCCAAAAGTATGTATCTTTTAATCTCCTGACTTGAAAAGCACCATGCAGTAAGTGGTCACACCCAGCGTACGTATGCTGGGATCACACGTACAAGGAAGAAATCCCATCAACCTCGTTGGCCCTTAACCCAAAGGACACACTGGGTGGGAAGCCACACCCTCCAGGTCCCCTCAGGTTTATTGTCAACCTGTGTGCACTGAGATTACAGCTTTCCTTCCAAGGTTCTCTGGCCTTGATGGTGAAAGTGTCTACGTAAGTGGTTAATTTTAATTGGAGGTTTTTGACCTGGTGGCTCTTGGGACTGAGTTTACACTGCTAACACAATAGATTAAGTAATGCATTCTTTTTCTTTTTTCTTTTTCTTTTTTTTTTCTTTTTTTTGCTTTTTAGGGCCACACATGAGGCATATGGAAGTTCCCAGGCTAGGGGTTGAATTGGAGCTACAGCTGCCAGCCTACGCCACAGCCACAGCAATATAGGATCTGAGCCACATCTGTGACCTACACCACAGCTCATGGCAATGCCGGATCCTTAACCCACTGACCAGGGCCAGGGATGGAATTTGAATCCTCATGGATCCTAGTCAGGTTTGTTACTGCTGAGTCACAATAGGAACTCTTTTTTTTTTTTTTTTCCTTTATCTTTTTTAGCTGCACCCATGGAGTGCAGAAGTTCCCAGGCCAGGAATCAAACCCAAGCTGCTGCAGCGACAATGCTGGATCCTTAACCCGCTGAGCCATAGACAACTCCTAATACACTTTTAAAAAGTGTGAATAAATTATCTCCAGAGACCCTGAGTCAAGAATTCATGTCCAGGTTGTTTATTAGAGGTGCCTTCAGGATGCATTGGCTGGGGAGAAGGGATGCGACACAGGGAGGAAGGGCAGTCAACACAAAGCACATCACGAAGCAAGCAGTGTAGACAGCCAGTAGGTAGTCCCCACTGACCTGGCAGCTGGGATATCTGTCCAACCCGCCCCCCCCCTCCCCAACTTCCCACCACCCAGTGGCTGGGGGCTTTGTTTACCAGCACTTCCAACACCTCCCCACCCCCAACCCCGGTGGTGGGGGTGGGGCAAAGATAGCCCTCAGGCGAGGCTGCAGGTGGAAACCAGACCAGCACACATGGAAATGCTGAGCACCCAAGGGACACGGGAAGGCCTGACAACATCTGCTGCAACTGGCAACTTGACAAAAATCAGGACTTTTGCATAAAATGCAGGTGTCTGGCTTCTCTGTCATGCTCCACTCCCAGCAGAGCCACAGCTGGCTGACTCGGGAGTTTTCTCCAGCTGGGAGGTGAACTCTTCCCGCTCATCAGCACCATGGATTTTCTCTCCACACCTGGACAGCTGCCTGTGCCACCACACCCCCAGCAGAGCACCTGCCCCCACCCCAGGTCCTGTCTGATTTGTAGCAGGAGTGATTCCTCTCAGCTGATTGGATGAACCAGTCGTGTCATAACACCCTGGCCAGTAATTCATTGGCTGTTCTTAGATGAAGGAGAATCTTCTGCTCAAGATTCTCAGTTGAGAGTCACAGGATAGATGCTTACACATGAAAGCTGGATTGTCGATTGTGAGCCATATTCCAGCCTAATTTACAAGGAACAGATGTTCTGAGTGAGCAGATTTGAGACGCCATTGGACCATGGACGGTGAGGGAAGGAGAGTCTTGACTCTTGGCTTCAGGCTGATGGCTTTAGGCTTCCCATCAGGCCTGGCAGTGCCAACATCCAGGGCATCTTGTATCCTGACAATAAGTGTCCCCTCTTCTGAAGCAGTTTGGATAGATTTATATTCCCTTCCATCAATTATGCTTTGACCAGAACAGCTTCAGAAAGGTGACTGTGAGTTCTCTGAAGCAGACAGAACTATGAGGTATTCATCATCATCTTATCAAAGGCTTAACTCAAAGATCTTGGGGTAACCCTCCTATACCATTTGTGGGAACACAGAGTAGTGCAGCCGTGATGGAGAATAGTATGGAGGTGCCTTAAAAACTGAAAATAGTGTTACCATAAGATCCAGCAATCCAACTTCTGGGCATATATCCAGATAAAACTACAATTCAAAAAGATATATTTACCCCTATGTTCGTAGCAGCCCTATTCACAACAGCCAAGACATGAAAGCAACCTAAATGTCCACTGACAGATAAATGGATGGAGAAGATGTGGTCCATATACACAATGGAATACTACTCAGCCATAAAAAAGAACAAAATAATGCCATTTGCAGCAACATGGACAGACCTAGAGATTATCATACTAAGTGAAGTAAGTCAAAGACAAATATCATATGATATCACCTATGTGTAGAATCTAAAAAAAGTGATACAAATGGGCTTATTTACAAAACAGACTCACAGACATAGAAAACAAATTTAAGGTTACCGAAAGGTAAAGGTGGCAGGGGGAGGATAAATTAGGTGTTTGGGATTAACAGATACACACTACTAGATATAAAATAGATAAACAACCAGGACCTATTGTATAGCACAGAGAACTAGATTCAATATCTTGTAAAAACCTATCATGGAAAAGTGGCTGAAACAAGAATATAACTGAATCACTTTGCTGTACACTTGAAACATAATATTGTATATCAGCTATTAATTTTAAAAATATCTCAGAATAAAGTAAAGCACACACTGATAAAGAAAAAGTCCCATCAAACCAGTACAGAATTTGCAGATGTCAGCCTGGGTAGGCAGGCATCCTAGATGAATACAGGAGAGGGAGGACCTCCGCTCATCCCAGGAAAGATGCCTTGGTGGGTGCAAAGGCACATATTCCACCTCTTTCATCACCATTCCAGGTACAGGTGGCTCTGCTGCATGTGTTTACCTCTTAAAAATTTTAAGTTTTTGACTCGAATGAAATGGAATTGATTCAGCTTTTTTCATCATAGTTGTGAACAGTTGTAAAGATATTTTTACCTGATTTTAATCTGGTCTTTGTGACCTCCAGGAAATTTTACCTCAATGCTTGATAAACACAAATATGTTCATTGGAATTTTACCAATACTGCGCATTTTCATGGAGAAAATATTTTCTGGTGCAAACTCCACTAAGCCATCCCAATGCCTTGGTCAGTTTCTCCCTTCCTCCCTCCCTTCCTCCTCCTCTCCCCTCCCTCTTCCCTTCCTTCCTTTCTTTACCTCACCTGTGGCAGGCTGAAGTTCCCAGGCTGGGAATCGAACCCATGCCACAGCAGTGACCTGAGCCACAGCAGTGACCTCTGATGCTGGATCCTTAACCTGTTGGGCCACCAGAGTATTCCCTTCAATCAGTGTCTTATGCAGCACAGATAACTGTTTAAAACTTTCTTCAGTCCTACTTTAATTTTGTACCTTCTTTTCTAATATAAGCATTTAAAGCTATTGAATATTCTATGTACTATTCCAAGGCTTTATAGTTTTAGCTTTAATGCATACATCTATCCTCCATCTCAAATCAGTCTTTGTGTAGGCATGAGGTAGGGTTTGGGAGTCTTTATTTTTCCCTACGGATATTCATTTCATTTTAAATTTATGGGAACTAGTTTTTAAGGATGCATTCTTGTTCCTTATAACCTTTTTATCAGACATGTGACTGGCTGAAAAGGATTTTGTCTTCATGAAACACTACTGAATAAGTTCCTGCCTGAAAGGCAGTTGGGTTTTTTTTCATTATGTCCATGAAGTTCCAATTTTCCTGGGTTAAATTTTGAATATATAGTTTGCAAGATTATGTGGTGCTTCTGTGAAATTTTGATCCAATAACAAATGTGACTGTGCATAGTTTTAGCTATTGTCAGGTTTTCTTCTACCAGTGTAAAATATTTCTCAGACCAAGTCTGTTTCACTTTCAAGAATTACAAATATAATTCATTAGGTTTGGATCCATCACAAATTATGTTCCACACAGCTTCTATTTCATTATGAATCAGCTACAATACTGGATATTTTGTATTTTGTAGAATTATCGGTGAAAAGCATGGAATTAATTCTCCTAGGGGCCTCTGAGAATACTCTAGGAATATCCCAGCAATGGGCTATTGTAATTCCAAACTCAATACTCTTTCTCCTTCTACTACTTTTTGGTTTATTTAGTAACCACCTATGTCATTAGTTGACCAAAGAGGGAAGAACATACATCAAGTCCAAATGGGTACAGAAGAATTTTCTCTTTAAGAGAACAGATTCCATGCTCAGGGTTCTTAGCAGAATAGGATAGAATAAAGTGAAATGAAATAGCCCCAGGTTAAAATGTCATGACTAGCACTCTATGAAGGAAAAAAAAAAGGGAGGGACAGTATTCCTATATTATAAACTAAGGTGTATACTGCCTGGAATTGCATGGGCTAATTTGTTTCTTTCTCTTTCATCTTGATCCTGCACATGTGGACGTCTTCCAAAATTTCTGCTTCACCATGAGGATATTTTCATCCATCCATGTCATCAGTGATATGCTGGAAAATGTTTAACAATTGGCTTGCTGGGGAATAAAAGCCCCACATTTTGGCATTTGCCTATGCTGTTGGGTAAACACTCCTAGCGTGACCACTTTCAAGCCACCAACGTGACATCAAGGGCTTGCAGAAGTCATGAAAATTCAACAGTCAGCTCTCCTGAGCAGAGGGAACTGACTCAGCTCCCCAGTGCACCCACTTTACCCCTTCTAAACCACAGGGTCTCTGCAGAGCTTGCTTTTATTTGTTTCTTCATAGAGTGAAGTAATACAAGATGGCAAAAGTCAGAAACCAGATCTCCAGACTGCAACCAGTGCTTTATCCATGAGACCACATTACTTGACCCTAGCACAAAATGAAATATTTCTGGCTGTCATCTTCACCAACTTAAATGGTGCCATCAGGAGAATGTGAAGGAACCCATATATGCTCAATCTGTGATTTTATTTATTTATTTATTTAGTCATTTTACAGCTGCACCCACGGCAGCTAGGGGTCAAATCAGAGCTGTAGCTGCTGGTCACAGCCAGATCCAAGCTGCATCTGTGACCTACACTGTAGCTCATGGCAACACTGGATCCTTAACCCACTGAGAGAGGCCAGAGATCGAACCTGCATCCTCACGGATACTAGTCAGGTTCTTAGCCTGCTAAGCCACAATGGGAACTCCTCCGGTCTGGTATTTTAAGACTCAGCTTTATTTTATTTCATTTCATTTCATTCTATTTTACTTTAATTTGTTTTAGACCACATCTTTAGAGGTTGGAGAGGGGAAGAAAAGAGCTTTAGCCAACCAGACACTGGAGATCCACATGCCTTACTCAGAGCAATCTCTCTAGTACCTTACACAGCACCTGGGACATATGAGCAATACAGGTGTTTGCTGGGAAAGCAGGTGCATGAGATTTTGCAGAGACATCATCAAGGCTGAAAGGAAAGCTTTTGAAGGAAAGGCTTCAGCAAAGAATAGGATGCTAGGAAGAACACAGCCTCAGGAGTGACAAGGCAAGCTCAAATGCCAGGAACAGGCATTCCGTGCTGGTAACCCACACCACATGCTGGAAAAAACATTCTTTGTACCCCCCTGAAACACAAGGATGTCAGTGGAGTCCATGTGTTCTCTCTGTGGCTGGATTTCCTGCAGGGTCTGTGATCTGGAGGCCTCTCATCTCTCTGGAACATACAGACCCCCTGTTCTCTCCATATCCTCGGCCACACACGTTTCCCCGCTTTTTCATTTTTGCATTTTATTTTCACTTCATCAGAGCTCTCCAGAGGTCTCCAAGTGTGTGTCCAAACCAGCCCATCTTCACCGGAGACCACAAACCAAAGAAATCTACAGATGCCAGATCCCCAGTGAAATATACCTGGCCGAGTAGGCTGGCTTCTCCGTGTGTTTGGGCGCGTACTTGCATCGTGTATTACGGGGATTAGAGCCTTAAAATTCCTATTCTTGCTCTAAGGAAGTGGGGTGGGGAATTGCTGAGCCCCCTCTGGAGAATATCCTCCTTCTAAGCCTGTAGATTCTACATGGGATGCTCAGCAGAAGCACAATGTCCAATCTCAGAGTAACAAAGTACCACAGTACCTTCTCTACAGAGTAACTGCCCTATAACATGTATTAACACTATCTCACAGCCAGAATGTGTATTATCAAAAGAGATGCATACAGAAATAAACAGTTGCTCTCCAAAGTAATTTCATATTTTATATGTCTGCAAAAGATTCATGGCAAGTTCCCGTCATGGCTCAGGGGAAACAAGTCTGACTAGCATCCATGAGGACGCAGGTCCGATCCCTGGCCTTGCTCTGTGGGTTAAGGATCCGGCGTGAGCTGTGGTGTAGGTCACAGATACAGCTCGGATCTGGTGTTGCTGTGCCTGTGGCGTAGGCCAGCAGCTACAGCTCCAATTTGACCTCTAGCCTGGGAACCTCCATATGCTGCAGGTAAGGCCCTAAAAAAAAATTTAAAAATTTAAAAAAAATTCATGGAAATCCACATAGCTCAGTGAGATTTTTTTTTTTTTTACATTTAATTTGTTTGTAGCCACAGAGTACAGTGGCTTCATATGGGATCTCAGTTCCTAGACCAGGGACTGAACCCGGGCTACAGCAGTGAAAGCACCAAGTCCTAACCACTAAACCACCAGGGAACTCCCAGTGACGTTCTTAAAGATATCTGCTGCCATCACCAAAAGGTAGTTTTTGTCTGAAATTGTACCCCTAAGTTCAGGCATGTTCTCTCTCTCGGCTGGCCAAGGGCACGTGTGTCTTTCGTTGGGAGACACAAGCACATATGATTGGGCCAGTTCACAAGTCCTGTTTCATATGACTCAGTGTTGCATGGGCTACGACCACCAGATAATTCCTGCAGGGCTCGGCGGGTTCTCTTGGAAGCGCAGTGTTTTCCTCTTGATGGTCACCCCCTCCCTCATATCGTCCTGGGCGGCTGTCTGACCCACGCTTAGGGCGGAGGCCGGATGGGGCAGGCTCAGTGAGCATGATGGCCCAGGGGGTGGGGAGGCAGCAAGCTCGCCCTTTTCCATCAGGAGTGTTTGGGGGTGAAATTTGCCTGGGAGGGGGACTGCTTTGGGTCATCATGACAGCCTTTGGGTCAGATTTCTGGACAAAGACAAGCAAGGCCATGGGGTCAGATGGACCTGTGGTCTGAATGGACAGTGGAGATAATGTGCCATTGACCTTGTGTGGGCTCTCAAGCCTCCCGAGAGGATCATGGGTGGACAGCGATCTTTTCAGGGCCTGGGACAGGTGGACAAATGGGAGCTCACACACTCCATGTCTGACATCAAGGCTACAAAACTTAACTAAAATGCTTTCTATTCTCCTGCCACGACAAATGGACTTTTATAAGGACCTGGAAGGCTGGTTTCAGATTTTTCAGATTCTTCAGCGTTCTGCGTTGAATGGGGGGACACAGGGCCATCCTGAACCGACCCCGTGGCTTGTCACCCTACTTTTCTCTCAAACAGCCCCGTGGCCATCCCAGCCTTCCTGCCCACGCACTGGCCATCTCACACGCCCACCCACCCCCCTCAAGCCCTCCAGCTTGTGGACACGTACTAACTCCATTTCCAGAAGCAGAGCCAGCCTGTGAGTGGAGAGCTATGGGAAGAGCCTGTCTATACAGGCAGCACAAGCAGGTGAGAGGCATGAGGACAGGGAGCCCGGGCGTCAGGTATCTGGAGCAAGAGGTGGCAGGAGATGTGGGCTTCAGGTCAGCACAGCCTTTGACCCTGAAGACTTCTCTTCCGTGAGGAGGGAGGAGGCTAGAGTGGGGCTAAGGGCACAGGTCTCAGGGCACTTCCAGAGGCAGGCTGGACCATCTGAGGGCCCATGAAAGGATGCACCCAGGTTCCACCACTGCTTCTGGGCTCCTCCCACTCTCTCCCACCTTTGTTTGCACAAGTGTAAAGTGCAGTCCCCAAGGGCCTTGTGGCACTTGGAGAAAACACACAGGCTGGGATTCAATAGCCCGAAGGCATCCTGATCTCTCTTCTGCTTTTATTCCACTTTACAAGGCCTCCCCCTCTCCTTGGAAGCAGCCCGGCTACTGTGCTCTGGGTCTGCCTTCTCTCCTTGTGCCGCTGTGCTGAAACCTTCACTAGGGGCCACCACTTTGGACTCTTCCTCCAGTCCTGTCTTAATCCTAAACCGGCTGCCTTTTCCAACCCAGCATCCTCACCTTGGAGGTCAAAACACACCAGTGAGGGGAGTTCCCGCCATGGCTCAGCGGGAACGAACCCGACAAGCATCCATGGGGATGCAGGTTTGATCCCTGGCCTTGTTCAGTGGGTTAAGGATCCAGCATTTCCGTGAACTGTGGTGTAGGTCACAGACGCGGCTTGGATCCTGCGTTGCTGTGGCTGTGGCATAGGCCGATGGCTACAGCTCTGATTGGACCCCTAGCCTGGGAACTTTCATATGCCTTCAGTGCGGCCCTAAAAAGAAAAAAAAAAAAAAACAAAAAAAAAAAACAAAAAACAAAAAACCACCAGTGAGCACTGAAGAGTATTCCTGTTCTGTGTCTGAGATCAAGGTCCCCTATACACACTCTCTTTGGGGCCGGGGACACTTTGACCCTATAGTCAGCTTCTATCGACCTCGATTTACTGCAGAGAATAGAAAATTGCATAAGTGACTGAGAATCAGCCCCGAGCTGGTTATCTTGGTCAAACAAGGCCTCCCTCTCTCAACACAGGGAAAGCTTATGGAGTTCCCGTCGTGCTCAGTAGCTAACAAATCCGACTAGGAACCATGAGGTTGTGGGTTTGATCCCTGGCCTCTCTCAGTGGGTTAAGGATCTGGCGCTGCCGTGAGCTGTGGTGTGGGTCGCAGACGCGGCTCGGATCTGGTGTTGCTGTGGCTGTGGTGTAGGCCAGCGGCTATAGCTCCGATTGGACCCCTAGCGTGGGAACCTCCACATGCTGTGGGTGTGGCCCTAGAAAAAGACAAAAATACCAAAAAAAAAAAAAACCACAAAAACACATAGGGGAAGGTTAGAGGTTACTGCTTGTATCTTCCTAAAGCCCCTCTTGCTTTTCTCCTGAAGGATGACAGGGTTTTCATCAAAGCCAGGTAAGCAGTTTATATCTGCTTCAATGCTGGGCCAAACCATCCTTCTGCCAGTCCCCTGTGGCCTAACCCAAATGGGGCTGGGGTCTGGCTACATCAGAGCAATAGCCCCATGACCGTGGGGGCAGGGACCCAGCCGGTGTTGGTGTTTTGCTTTACGAAGGGCTTTTACCCACATATTCTCATTTTACCCACCTGCTCTGGCATCACACGTCTATGGCTCCCGATCTACAAACGCGAGGCTTCCCTGTGGCCGGAAGCTTCTTTTCTAACCAGGGCTTCTGCACAGACCCTGTTCTCAGTACAAGCTCGAGTGCTTCCTTTCCCTTCCTGTTCCCTCTTTTTGATTATTTTCTAGCCCTTTATTATTTCACTGAGGTGCACAAAGAGCATGGACAGAAGTCAAACCGTTCCATTGGCAGGCTTGTGCCTAATTTCTGGATCCCAGCTCTTTGTTTTGTCTGCTCCCAGTTTAGGAAAGAAAACAGCAAAATCAAACCATTTGTGGAGCCCTAGTCCTCCGTCTCGACCTCCTTTCCTGAATTCAGATCTGCCTACAGTAAAGTACAGAAGGAAGCCCTCTTTTGGTTTCTGTCTCGGAAACACAGCTTCGAAAGCTGACTTTCCACTTAACATTCCGTTCCTCTGAAGTCCTCTGCTCCCCTTCCCTTAATGACAACTCCAGGCCCGGATCCTCAGCACCCCGCCCCCCCTTCACTCTGCACATCAATCACCTCCAGGCCTTTGGAGTCTCCTGTCCAAACCTCTGTCGTCCTCCTCCCCATTACACACATCAATTCAGGCCTAGGGCCACAGCACCCGGAATGGTTTCAGCAGCTCCCTGCCACCTTTGGTCCCCACTGCCTGCGTCTGCATCTCTCCATCCCGCAGCCCTCGCCCCCAGAAAACGGGGGCGGGGGGGGAGGCGGAGTTCCCATCGTGGCTCAGTGGTTAACGAATCTAACAAGGAACCATGAGGTTTCGGGTTCGATCCCTGGCCTCGCTCAGTGGGTTATGGATCGCGTGTTGCTGTGAGCTGTGGTGTAGGTCATAGATGTGGCTTGGATCCCGAGTTGCTGTGGCTCTGGTGTAGACTGGCAGCTATAGCTCCGATTAGACCCCTAGTCTAGGAACCTCCATATGCTGTGGGAGCAGCCCTAGAAAAGGCAAAAAAAAAAAAAAAAGACAAAGAAAAGGGGGCGGGGCCTCATTCCAGCACTCTGCTTCCTGTGTGTTACATGGTGCACAATCCATTTTTAAGAATCTAATGTCTGTGTTCTCTGGTAGGATATTCAGGGCCCCTTTTTGATTTGTTTCCAACTCAATGTCTTTCTTTTTCTCTTTCTCTCTTTCCTTTCCTTCTGCCTGAAGCATGCAGAAGTTCCCAGGCCAGGGATTGAACTTGTGCCATAGCAGCAAGCTGAACCACAGCAGGGACAACACCAGATCTTTAACCCATTGAGCCACCACAGAAATAACTCCCCAACCTGATTTTCCAACCTCCACGGAGATGTGTATGGACCGGCCCTGTGCCCTCCAGAATAAAGCTCCCACAAGAATGGAGAAGGAGCATGGGCCTGCCTGGCACCCCCTAACCTTGTGCATTTTCACACCTGACATTTGCATGCTGGCAGCCATGGCACCAAACATGTACCAGTGAGCTGTAGAGGCTTGAGCTGGCAGCCTTGGGCAGGAGATCCTGAGGGCACGTGATGCCCGGTGAAACAGGGATGTGCTTGTCTCACCTGACCCAGCTCCCTCACTGCCCCAGGTGCTATTCTGAGCTGTCCCCCAGGTTCCCTGTGAGATCGGGCTCCAGTTGCCCCAGCTGGGGCTGGATTGGTAACACGTCTCTTCCCCCTTTCCCTCCTGACTTCGCATCCTCTGGCCAGAGGACAGGCTCAGAGATCAGGCAGAGATGTTGGCCGGAGTCGGGATCAATGCCTAAGCCTCGCCCCTCAGTCCTTGCTTGGTGTCCATGTGACAAGGAAATGAAGGCTCTCTCTGCTGAGAGATCTGAACACAGCCACGGGAGATCCGAACCTCAGTTTTCTTTTCTTTTCTTTTTCTTTCTTTTTTTTTTTTTTTTGTCTTTTCTAGGGCCACACCCATGGCACATGGAGGTTCTCAGGCTAGGGGTCTAATCAGAGCCACAGCAACGCCAGATCCGAGCCGTGTCTGCGACCTACACCACAGCTCACAGGCAACGCCAGATCCTTAACCCACTGAGCAAGGCCAGGGATCGAACCTGCATCATCATGGTTCTTAGATTCGTTAACAACTGAGCCACGACGGGAAACTCCTGAACCTCAGTTTTCTCTGATTAGTTGTAATAAGAATCACAATTCCCCAAAACCTAGTTCTTTGAAAAGACTGACAAAATAAACTTTCAGAAATGGTGGTTGGAAAAAAAGATATTTTCAACTCCCACTGTGTCCCAGGCGTTCTTTATACATCTCCAAGATAAGGCTAAACACATCAATAAATCCATGACTTTGCAAAGAGAGAAATGCTATATTAGCAATCATTGTGTTGCACAATCAACTGAGGCACTCTGAAATAAGAAGGCTGAACACAGACATTATTACTGTTTTTGTCACTATTTTGGAATTAATGCTTCTTCTGGTCTATAGGTCAGGTAAATGATATATTACATATCCTCAAAAATGCACTTCTTGGTTATTTATTTATTTATTTATTTTTGTCTTTTGTTGTTGTTGTTGTTGTTGCTATTTCTTGGGCCGCACCCGCGGCATATGGAGGTTCCCAGGCTAGGGGTCGAATCGGAGCTGTAGCCACCGGCCTACACCAGAGCCACAGCAACGCGGGATCCGAGCCGTGTCTGCAACCTACACCCACAGCTCACGGCAACGCCGGATCGTTAACCCACTGAGAAAGGGCAGGGACCGAACCCGCAACCTCATGGTTCCTAGTCGGATTCGTTAACCACTGCGCCACGACGGGAACTCCAAAGGTAGAAATAAATAGTCACAAAGGTGATTTTTTTTTTTCTTTTTTATGGTCGCACCTGCGGCAAACGGAGGTTCCCAGGCTAGGGATCTAATCAGAGCTACAGCTGCTGGCCACAGCCACAGCCACAACCACACAGTATCTGAGCTGAGTCTGTGACCTACACCACAGCTTATGGCAACGCCATATCCTTAACCCACTGAGCAAGGCCAGGGATCGAACCTGCAACCTCATGGTTCCTAGTTGGATTCCTTTCCACTGAGCCATGACAGGAACTCCACTTCTTGGTTATTTAAAAAGAAAAGAAAAGAAGAGAAAAGAAAAGGAAAGAGCCTAAACCCATGTCTGCACCTCTTTGCAACACTTTCCCGGGCCTGTGAGCTCTAGGACTTTCCCTGCCCTCTTGTTAGGACAATCAGCCTGCTGCTTGTTTTTGCCCTGCTGAATGCCTCCTTATCTGTACCCGTGACATGCTTTAATATGCTGTTTCTATGTCCCAAAGAGATAACTGTGTTCACTTTCAGAGTTCTTGGTTCTCGCTCTAGGGGGGTGAAGGGAAGCATCTGTTATGCCCACTAGTAATGCATTGGGATGTCCTTGAAATATTAAAGTTTGGTCCTTAAAGAAAAAACCTTTCTCCCCCCACCCCAAGCTATCTGCTCTTGAATCCTTATCTTGGGATCTGCTTCTGGGGGCACCCAAACTAAGCCAATCACAATCACAGATTGACACACACACACACACACACACACACCGCAATACACTTTAACTGCTGCTTCCCCTTCCCTGTGTCCTGTCCCCATGTTGTTAGCTTCCAGGTGACAGCTTCTACACGAACCCTTGTCTCAGAGTCTGGTTCGCTACTTCCCTCAGGAATCCTGCTCAATTTGTACTGAATTCACAATTAATGGAAACAGGTTTGCCAATAGAAAAATCCAGAAAAAATGCATTGACATATTTTGAATAAAATGTCTGTGTCCCTGTAAAGAACCACTGCTACAGAGCATAACTCACACTTTCCAGGTAAAAATGGAAACAAGAGACCTATTTTGCCAACCATTGCAAATTTGGAACAAACTTGAAAGACTTATTTGCAGATAAATTGAAATGTTATATTATTCAGTGCAACTAATACATCCATTTTGAACTAAGGA
Organism: Phacochoerus africanus; assembly: GCF_016906955.1. NCBI lineage: Eukaryota > Metazoa > Chordata > Mammalia > Artiodactyla > Suidae > Phacochoerus > Phacochoerus africanus. The sequence goes on from NC_062546.1 coordinate 35,328,071, forward strand.
TGTGATTTTTATTAATAGAGAAATGTTCTTTTAGGGGGGAGGAGTCCAGCCCTTGCAAAATAAATTCAAGAATTAAAGTGTCACCAAATGATCAGTTTTCTCAGGATTCTCTCCCATTTAGTCCAGCTCCACCCCCATGTGACCACAATTAGAGCTTTTAAGAAACTCCTCTGATTTTTCTCATCATAATCCCTTGCTTGTTTCCCCACAATCATGAGCAATTAATCCCACAATATAAATAGGCCCTTGAATCAGTGAGGAGCTTTTATTTGTAAGTAACAGAAAACCCAATTCAAATTGGCTTAAGAAAAAACAGTCCTATCTCCTTAGAGATTGTCCATTAATTGCAAGAGGAATGATCATAACTAAACCATGGAGAAACCAAGCCACACCATGACCAGGTGAGCAAGATGAATGCCCCACTGAGGGCAGAGATGCTGTGATCCTCCAGACATGAGGCCCTGAAACGAATGCTTCGATCACAGGGTTGTTTAGACGGGGAACCTGAAACCAGTGATGAGGAAACATCACCTGCACTTCCTTGAGGGACATTCAATGAGAAAATTGGCCTGGATTCTGCAAAGGTATCAGTGTCATGAAGGACAAGGAAAGGCTGGGGAATCACCTCAGATTAAAGAGATTAAAGAGACCTGAGTGTCCCCCAACACCCCTCCCCCCGCCAGAACACATCATCCTGAACCAGAGAAAGAAACATGCTATAGAGGACTTAACTGGGAACATTGATTAAAACTGTGGCGTTCCCATTGCGGCTCAGTGGGTTAAGAACCCAACTAGTATCCATGAGGATGCGTGTTTGATCCCTGGCCTTGCTCAGTGGGTTAAGGAGCTGGCGTCGCCGTAAATTGTGACATAGGTCACAGATGTGGCTCAGATCTGGTGTCGCTATGGCTGTGGTGTAGGCTGGCAGCTGCAGTTCCAATTCAACCCTTAGGCTGGCAACTTCCATATGCCACAGGTGCGGTCCTGAAAAGAAAAAGAATTTAAAAATTAAAAATAAAAATAAATTGGTATCTGTGACTTAGAAACTATCATGTCAATGACTCAGCTCCAGTCCTGGATGATAGGATAGAGGGGATGGGAAAAGACACCCTGATCTTTCGACAGGAAGAAGTTGGTGACGCTCAAAGGGTGTGCTGTCTGCTCTCTGCTCTCAACTGGATTGGAGTTGACACAGCCTATGGGACAAAGCCAAACAAATCAGTGAATCTGCCTAGATGGTAAACAGGGGTACTCTAACTATTCTTGCCAATTTCTGGAAGTTTGAAATTATTTCAAAATCAAAGCAGAAATCACTAAGTAGTGGAGAGGATGTGGAGCAAAGGGGACCCTCCTGCACTACTGGTGAGAAGGTAAATTAGTGCAGCCACTACGGAAAATAGCAGGGATGTGCCTCAAAAAACTGAAAAAAGAGTTACCGCATGATCCAGCCGTCCCATTCCTGGGCATATATTTAGACAAAACTTTCATTCAAAAAGATACAACCCCCCCCAATGTTTATTGCAGCACTGTTCACAATAGCCAAGACATGGAAGCAACCTAAATGCTCACTGACAGATGAATGGATAAAAAAGATGCAGCATATATGTAAATATATATATTCATATAATATATGAATATGAGCCATAAAAAATGAAATAATGCCATTTGCAGCAACATGGATGGATCTGGAGATTATCATACTAAGTAAGTCAGAAAGAAAAAGACAAATACCATATGATATCACTTATATATGGAATCTAAAATATGACACAAATGGACTTATCTATGAAAGAGAAACAGACTCACAGTCATAGAGAACAGGACTTGTGGTTGCCAAGGGAAAGGGCGAAGGAGAAGGGATGGACTGGGAGGTTGGGATTAGCAAGGGCAAACTAATTTTTTTTTGGCCACACCCACTGCATGTGGAAGTTCCTGGGCCAGGGACTGAACTTGTGCCACAGCAATAACCTAAGCTGCTGCAATGCCAATGCCAGACCCTTAACCCACTGTGCCACAAGGGAACATCCTGCAGAGGCAAACAATTATATATGGAATGGATAAACAGCAAAGTCTTACTGTATGGCACAGGGAATTATATTTAATATCCTATGATAAACCATAATGTAAAATAATATGAAAAAAAATGTGTGTGTGTGTATGTATGTATAACTGAGTCACTTTGCTGTACAGTAGAAATTAACATAGCATTGTAAATCAAACTATTCTTCAATACAGTAAATTTAAAAAAAAAAGTCACTAAGAGGTGAAAGTGATTAGGGGATCCTGGAGCCAGTCCAGTGGCTCCATGATTTTTTTTTTTTTTTTTTGGCTGTACCTGCAGCATGTAGACGTTCACAGGTCAGGGACTGAACTTGTGTCACAGCAGTGACAGCACCAAATCCTTCTCCCACTGCCAGTGACTCTGTGATTCCAAGAAGGCCTTGCTCTCCTCACTTTCTTCTGTCTCCTGTTTCTGCCCTTCCTGGGTCAGTACTAGCCCATCCTCGGAGTGGCTGGTGGGTGGGGGTAGATGGCTATGGTGGGCCCAGGCTTCCAGCCCCAGCCCTGTTGTCTAGATACAAGTCAGCTCCCTCTTTCACCCAAGACTCTTCCCTCTCATTTGAGAAACTCTGTTCTACACACAAAATCCAATCAGGACTCCACGACACGTCAGACATGAAGTCCCCAAGCCCTCTGATGCAGCAGAACCACAGCATCTTAATTTGTATGGAAACACAAAAGGCCCTGAATAGCCAAAGCAATACTGAAAAAGAAAAACAGAACTGGAGGAATCAGGCTCCCTGACTTCAGACTTTTCTACAAAGCTACAGTTAACAAAACAATATGGTACTAGAGCAAAAATAGAAGTGTAGCTGAATGGAACAGGATACAAAGCCCAGAAATAAACTCAAGCACTGATGGTCAACTAATCTATGACAAAGGAGGCAAGAAAATACAGTGCAAGGAAGACAGTCTCTTCGATAACTGATGCTGAGAAAACTGGAGAGCTACATATAAAAGAATGAAATCAGAACACTCTCCAACACCACACACAAAAATAAATTCAAAATGGATTAAAGACCTAAATATAAGGCCAGATACTATAAAACTCCTTGAAGAAAGCATAGGTAGAACACTCTTTGATGTAAATCACAGCAATATCTTGTTTGAGCCACCTCCTAGAATAATGACAATAAAAACAAAAATAAACCAATGGGACCTAATTAAACTCAAAATCTTTTGCACAGCAAAGGAAAACATTCAAGAAACAAAAAGACAACCCACAGAATGGGAGAAAATCTTTGCAAACAATGCAATAGACAAGGGCCTAATCTCCAAAAGATACAAACAGCTCATACAACTCAACAAAAAAAAACAAACAACGCAATAGAAAAATGAACAGAAGACCTAAATAGACATTCCTCCAAAGAAGACATATGAACGGCCAACAGGCACATGAAAAAAATACTCAATATCACTAATTATTAGAAAAATGCAGGTCAAAATTACAATAAGATACCACCTCACGCCAGTCAGAATGCCCTTCATTAACAAGCCTGCAAATAAAAATGCTAGAGAGGGTGTGGAGAAAGGGAAACTTCCTACACTGTTGGTGGGAATGTAAATTGGTACAACCACTATGGAAAACAGCATGGGGCTTCCTCAGAAAACTAAACACAGAACTACCATATGATCCAGCAATCCCACTCCTGGGCATACATCCAGACAAAACTTTCCTTGAAAAAGATCCATGCACCCGTATGTTCACTGCAGCACTACTCACCATAGCCAAGACATGGAAACAGCCTAAATGCCTATCGACAGATGAATGGATTAAGAAGATGTGGGACATATACACAATGGAATACCACTCAGCCATAAAAAGGACAAAATAGTGCTATTTGCAGCAACATGGAAGCAACTAGAGATTCTCATACTGAGTGAAATAAGTCAGAATGAGAAAGACAAATAGCATAGACTATCACTTATTAGTGGAGTCTACTTAATATGGCACAAATGAATCTATCTACAAAACAGAAACAGACTCACAGACAGAGGACAAACTTCTGGTTGCCAGGGGGGAGGGAGGAGGAAGTGGAATGAACATGGAGTTTGGGGTTGGTAGATGCAAACTACTACATTTAAAATGGATAAGCAGTGAGGTCCTACTGTATAGCAATGGGAACTATATCCAATCTCTTGAGACAGAACATGATGGAAGATAGTATGAGAAAAAGAATGTATATATATGTATGACGGGGTCACCATGCTATACAAACTGACTCAACAATGTAAATCAACTATATTCTTAAAAAAAAAAACAAAACTTCATGACCATTCTCAACCGTCTCAGGAGTCCCCCTCACCTGCCACTCCCCCATTTCTGCAGTAGCCTCTCTGTCTAAAAAACACCCCCCTTGGGGTTCCCGTCGTGGTGCAGTGGAAACAAAACCAACTAGGAACCATGAGGTTGCAGGTTCGATCCCTGCCTTTGCTCAGTGGGTTAAGGATCTGGTGTTGCTATGAGCTGTGGTGTAGGTTGCAGACACGGCTCGGATCCTGAATTGCTGAGGCTGTGGTGGAGGCTGGTGGCTACAGCTCCGATTCGACCTCTAGCCTGGGAACCTCCATATGTGGCCCTAAAAAGATCAAAAACAAAACAAAACAAAAAACACCCCCCATTACCACTTGGTAAACACTTTGTCCCTCAAGACTGGGTTTGCTCACCTCCTCTGTGGGACCTCCCCTCCACCACCATGCAGGCTTCCTTTTCAGGTGGCCTGGCCCCTCCAGCAGCCTCACATGACATTATGATCCCGTGTTTCTGTGTCACTGCCCATGGGCCACATGCTTCTGCAGGACAAAGCCTGGCTACTGCTTAAGGTTTAGAAAGTGTCTGTTGCATTCATAAATCGTGGACCCATGCACAGCATCTGCCCGGCCGACACCAAGTGCTTCCTGCCCAAGAAACATTTGTGAAATGAATTTCATGAGTGAATCTGTGAAAGTGCTTTAAAACAGTGCTGGATATGAAATAATTCCCTAAAACAAAATGTTATCCAATGAAATACATCTTAATTAGTTTGGGTGTATTATGCTGGGAAGAAAAACTACCCTGTTATTTAAGTTGCATGGAACCGCTGAGAAACGCATCGTTTAGCCAGTACGTGGAAAGTGCGTTGTTCTAATTTCCTGTTTTTCTCTGCAAAGCCACTGACCCAGCCAGGTCAGACAATGCAAGGTCTGTGGGCGAGCACTTCGCCACCCTGGCTCTCAGAAGGAAAGACAGTCTTCATTTTATATGGAAAAGTGGGGAAACCTCAGAAAAGCCACAGATCACAAATACCACATCATCAAAGGGAGGCGGCAAAGCTCAGCAACCATCCTGGAGGCCCGGCTGCTGTCGGCTCTTCACATCCCAGGGCATCCCATGCCAGACACATGGGCACTGATGGCTTCTGCAGTCCTGCCACAAAGCAGGACTACAATAGTGCCTCACAGCGTAAAGGGAAGAGCAGCTCTGCTGGATGATGTTTTCCAAGCAACTTGGGAGCCACCATCCTGAAAGGTCTAAACCACCCCTGTTGGATTCACCCCTCATTTTTGGTCAAATCATGGCTCTCCCAAAACCTTCCACCAGAATGGAAGTTCCTCAAAAAAACTAAAACTAGAGTTGTCATAAGATCCAGCAATCCCACTCCTGGGCATTTTCTGGACAAAACTATAATTCCTAAAGATACATGCACCCCTATGTTCATAACAGTACTATTTACAACAGCCAAGACATGGAAGCACCCTAAAAGTCCATCGACAGAGGAATGGATCAAGAAGATGTGGTACATATATACAATGGAATACTACTCAGCCATAAAAAAGAACAAAATGATGCCACCTACAGCAGCATGGATGGAGCTAGAGATTATCATGCTAAGTAAGATAAGCCAGAAGGATAAAGACAATTACCATGTGATATCACTTACCTGTAGAATCTAAGACATGATGTAAGTCAACATATTTACAAATCAGACAGACTCACATAGAGAACAGACTTCTTGTTGCCAAGGGGGAAGGTGGGTGGGAGAGGGATGGACTGGGAGTTGGGATTGATAGATGCAAACTAGTCTGTAAAGAATGGATAGAGAACAAGGACTTATTATGTAGCACAGGGCACTCTAGTCAATATCCTGTGATAAATCATCACGGATAAGAATATGAAAAAGAACATATGTATGTATAACTGAATCACATTGCTAGATAGCAAAAATTCACAGAACACTGTAAATCAACTTAACTTCAATAAAATTCAGAACAACCCCTCCCACTGAAGGATGCCACCGTAGTCAGCCATCAGGGGTACCTGCCACCCGTGCCTCCCGAGACCAGGCACTGAGGAGGATGCAGCATCTCTTCTGGGGCCAAAGGCACAGGAGCCAAACCCACTCATGAGGAGCAGCAGACACACCAAGCTGAGGTTCTCTCCACAAAAACAGCTGGCCTGAGGTCTTCAGAAATGACCAGGTCTTGAAAGACAAACTAAGGCCTCATTTCAAATCAAGGGAGAAATGACAGATCTAAAGAGAAATGACGGTTAAATGCACGATCCCAGATTGGATCTCGAATCCAAAGAATAAAAATAAATTGCCCTAAGTGGCATTAGTGGGATAACTGGTGAAGCTGGAGTACCGTCTGCAGGTTAATGTACCGCATCAAGCTTAAGTTCCCTGAGATGCATGGAATTTACTCTCAAAGCATTTAGAAAAAGGTGTGTGTGTGTGTGTGTGTGTGTGTGTGTGTGTGTGTGTGTAGGAGAGGGAGAATGCTAAAATAGATGTGGGAATGCATTTAAAAATTTGACTAATCTTGAATTTCCCGTCGTGGCTCTGTATTTAATGAACCCGACTAGTATCCACGAGGATGCGAGTTCGATCCCTGGTTCTTGCTCAGTGGGTTAGAGATCTGGCATTGCTGTGAGCTGTGGTGTACGTCACAGACATGGCTTGGATCCCGAGTTGCTGCGGCTGTGGTGTAGGCCAGCAGCTACAGCTCCAATTTGACCCCTAGCCTGTCTTTTTAGGGCCGCACTCGCGGCATATGGAGGTTCCCAGACTAGGAGTTGAATCAAAGCAGTAGCTGTTGGCCTACACCACAGCCACAGCAACTCGGGATCCAAGCCGCATCTGCGACTACACCACAGCTCACAGTAACGCTGGATTCTTAACCCACTGAGTGAGGCCAGGGATCGAACCCGCAACCTCATTGTTCCTAGTCGGATTCGTTTCTACTGCGCCATGATGGGAACTCCAAAAAAAATTTTTTTTTTTTTACTAATCTGGGTAAATCAATAGAGTACTAGTATTCTCTTACTATACCTGCAACACGTATTAAATTTGAAATTGTTTTAAAATTTGAAAGTACCTTCCACAGCCTCCTCATATACAGTAAAACAAGATTCTTAGTGACAGTTTAATGTTTTGGAGCAGCTGACCATGCAACAGTGGACAACATTTATTTAAACACAGAGGATGGGGGCAGGGGCGGGGAGGACTTTATTCCATCACTTGGACAAAATTAATTAGCCTGGCAGCACAATCTGATGGCTGAGTGATTTTTTAAGATTTGGAATTTGAAGTAAAATGCATTCGTGGGTGTGTGTTTTCTTATGTATTATGCAAATTTAAGATGTACAAAAGGTTTTATGTTTTTGTCTTTTTTCCTTTTCTAGGGCCACTTCCGGCAGCACATGGAGGTTTTCGGACTAGGGGTCCAATCAGAGCTGTAGATGCTGGCCTACCCCAGAGCCACAGCAACTCGGGATCCAAGCTGCGTCTTCGACCTACACCATAGCTCACGGCAACGCCAGATCCTTAACCCACTGAGCAAGGCCAGGGATCGAACCCCCAACCTCATGGTTCCTAGTCAGATTCACTAACCACTGCGCCATGACGGGAACTCCCACAAAGGCTTTAAGATAGTATTACACACTCACCACCCCTGCGAACCAGTTCCCATCGCATCCTCTTCTCCCTTTCTTCAGAAGTTACAAGAATTCAACTTAGCGATCATCAGGATCCTGTATTTCTTTGTTTGCTACATACACGTGTATGTGTATATTATCTTTGTATTTTTAACATATAGCTTTTTTCATTTTTTAACTTTTTTTGTCTTTTTAGGGCTGCACCCACAGCATATAGAAGTTCCCAGGCTAGGGGTCGTGCTGGCCTACACCACAGCCACAGCAACACAGGATCCGAGCTGTGTCTGCCACCTACACCACGGCTCATGGCAACGCCAGATCCTTAACCCACTGAGCAGGGACAGGGATCAAACCCACATCCTCAGGGATACTAGTCGGGTTCGTTACTGCTGAGCCACGATGGAAACTCCATATTTTCTTAACATTTTACTGACGTGCAGTTGTTTTACAATGTTGTGATCATTCCTGCTGTACAACAAAGTGACTCAGTTATACAGGTACTCGTATCCATTCTCTTCTAGATTCTTTTCCCTGATGTACTATCACAGAATAGTGGGTAGTAAAATACAACTTTGAAAAGGAAATGAGGTTTGCGTAACTTCTGAGAGGCCCTCAAGGAATGTTATAGTTCCAGGGATTATAATCTTAGAATCAGTGGATGAGCGAATCTTTCAGGCTCTTCAGAGCTATTTACCTAGTGACCATGATTCCACACCCTTGGTAACTTGAATACCATGACAATAATCTATAAAATGTGTATCACAGCACACACCCCAGGAAGTGCTGGACCCAGAAAATACTGGCTCCTGGTAGTCACTGTAAACATCTCCCTCCAACTCTGCCTTCAGTGCCTTCAATGATACCACGTCGGTAGACTGAAATTCACCACAGCTGGAGTATTTACACCACAGAAATAGGCAGTATGGCACCTGAGGGTGTTGTAAACATTTGCAGCAAACCACGGAAGGCACTTAGCTCCAAAGTGCCTTTGATGTAAAAGCGACAAAGCTTTTCAGAGAGCCTTTCAGCTACTCAAAGGGGAACACCAAGAATTCAAGCTTGTAAGATTTCATAGCCCAGACAGACTGGTATAGAAAAATGTTAAGGTGAATCCAGATGATGATTTAAGAAAAATCGACCAAAATATACAGCTACAATCATCCAAATATAATTTACAAATTACATCTGTCCAGGAGAGAACCAAAAATTATGGTTTGGGAGTTCCCGGTGTGGCTCAGCAGGTTAAGAACCTGAGATAGTGTCCATGAGGATTCAGGTTTGATCCTTGGCCTTGCTCAGTGGGTTAAGGATCTGGCATTGCCACTTTGGCATAGATGGCAGCCACAGCTTGAATCTGGCGTTGCTGTGGCTGTGGCGCAGGCCAGCAGTTGCAACTCCGATTTGACCCCTTGCCTGGGAACTTCCATGTTACTTAAAAAAAAAAAAAAAAAAAAAAAGAGTAGTTCCTGTCATGGTGCAGTGGAAACGAATCCGACTAGGAACTATGGGGTTGCGGGTTTGATCCCTGGCCTCGCTCAGTGGGTTAAGGATCCAGTGTTGCCGTGAGCTGTGGTGTAGGTCGCAGATACAGCTCAGATCTGGTGTTGCTGTGGCTCTGGCATAGGCTGGCAGCTACAGCTCCAATTAGACCCCTAGCCTGGGAACCTCCCTATGCCTCGGGTTGCAGCTCTAAAAAGACAAAAAAAAAAAAAATAAAAATAAAGAAAGAAAAGGAAAAGAAAAAATAGAGAAAAAAGATTATGGTTTGATTGCCCTGTAAGATGGTTGCTAGTTAGGTATCTAAGTTACAAGCATAATTTAGCAGCCCTGGTTTGAATTGATTCTGTTTGCATCAGCCTCCTGTGCCCTTCTTTGAACTAGCTTGGCTCTCCTATGGATGGTTTCTTAAGGGGTGAAATAAATCTTCAGATCATTCATATTCCATGTCTGTCAGAGAGCTATATTTTAAAAACTCTTTAATGATTATGCTTTGACAAAGGAAACACAGACTGGAACTAAAATTTGGTCCATTTGGTCAAATTCAGTGCTGTTTGCCAGGAGGAGGAGAAGCTGCGGAGACGTGAAGGGATGAACCGGTCGCCTTGCTCCTCAGAGCCAAGCCTCATGGTTCTCGAGACATAACCACGTCTGGTTATAATAAGAACCAGGAAAATCTTAACCACAAACAGATGGATGTTTTGCCAAAAAGCCTAGTGCCTCGATGGGCAAACCTAACCAACCAAACCACTTTACAAACGTTCAGCTGTTAACTCCCCACTCCAGAAAAGAGGATGCGGACCCTGCGAACGAAATAGTGCCGCCAGGATGGTCCAAAGTCAGGGCCGTGTCAACTGTAATTTTCCTGCTTGTTAAAAGCCTGTGTGGTTTTTCTATTGTTGTTATTGCCCCCCCCCTTTCCAGGAGCCTTTTAGATAATGTTCTCCAGTTGACTCCCCTCATGAAATTTTAATACCACAGATATACAGTGTATTTGTTTCTATGCCATGTAGCTTTGTGATGTGTATACAAAAACAGTAAGATTTTTTCACACATATTCCCCCCCAAAAATTTGGCTTCATGGGACCCACAGAGCCCCCATTGAGAAGGCAGATAATGAACTGACCATCATTAACTGGGATCTCCCAGCCTGGTGATGCTCATTTAGGGCTTCTGCCTGCAGCGTGGAGATGAGCACAGTGTGTAGAAGGCGGTACCCCTGCCCGGAGGCATCTCCGTTTTCTACTGATGAACTTGATCATGGCAGACACAGCCACAGTTCTGAGCACCGGCTGGATGCCAGGCACTGGGCGGAGTTTTTCTATACTGTGCTTTCATTATTGGACATTCTATTAACAAAATGCTACAGTTGTTACAAACAAAAAATCTACCCCTCACGGTTCTGGAGGCTGGAGGTCTGAGATCAGGGGGGCCAGCGTGGCTGGGGGAGGGCTCCCTTCCTGGTTGCAGACTCCAGACTGTATCCTCATGTGGAGCTGCTTTACGAGGGCACTTGTCCCATGTAGGAGGGAGTAAGCATCTCCCAAAGGCCCTACCTCCTAACAACGTCACCTTGGACATTAAGATGTCAACATGTGATGGGGGCACGCAACACAAACATTCAGATCATAGCACATGAGTAAAGTGTGGGTTTCCCCAAAAGCAGATCTTAAGACAAGGATTCCAAGAGGATCCCAGGAGACACTGGGAGGTGAGTGGGGAACGAGGCAAGGAAAGAGTGAAATAGGGTCCATGCCGTTACCTCCATGGACACCTGGACTCTGATCTCACAGGAAAATGGGGGACAGTGAACACGAGTCTCAGTGATCCCATCTGAAAGGGGGCGGGAGCCGGGTTATTTACACATCAACTCTCATCACTGTTGGCTGAGGCTGCTCCCCAGGAGCATGCATTCCCAGGACTCTCTTGGCAGAGAGATGCAGATGCCAGGAGCCACGGTCAGGCTGGGAAGGTCCAGCAGTACAAGGCTGGACCACACACAGCGTCCCCTGTGATTCTCACACCCTCCATGAGAAGCTGGCATCCTAATCAAGTCGAAGTTTACAGGTACAGAAATAGGGGCTAAAAATATGCAGTTATGTTCTCAGTGTCAACCAGGAGACCACTGTAGAGATAAGGGATGACTCAGAGGCCACACGCTTCACACCACGTACTTACCCTGCCCCCCCCCCCCCACCTTGCACGTAGGTGCTGCTCTTCTTGATCTTTCCGATTCGAACTGATTCAACAAATTGACAGGATTCCCATGAGATACAGCGATCACCTTATATAAATCCACAAGGTGGTGAGGAAGGGGAGGTTTTAGGGAAGAGATACTGTGCTGAATTTGAGAGCTGCTGAGTTTGACTTGGCAGCAGGACATCCACGTGGAAAATTCAGGAGGCAGGAACATCAGCTGATGGTTGCTCTTGGGGGGGGAGGTGTTACATGCTAGAGATAGAAGCATGGGAGTTGTCAGCACGTACATGTGCTGTGGACTCGATTTTGCCCCCTACCCCCAAACTCATGATGCCCTCACCCCCAGAACCTCAGGATGAGACAATTTGGAGACAGGACCCTTCCAGAGGTAACTGGGTTAGAATGAGGCTGCTGGGGGGATGCCAAAGCAACAGGACTGGTGTCCTTATAAGAGGAGATCAGGACACAGGGAGGGACAGCAGGGATGTGCACACACAGAGGAAGAGGCAGCAAGAGGGTGGTCACCTGCAAACTGAGAAGAGAGGCCTCAGAGGAATCCAATCCCACCGGCAACCTTGACCTTGGACTTCCAGCCCCCAGAATCGTTTAAATCTCCCAGTGTGTCTAGGGCAGCTCTCGTCCACTGATATAACACGGGAGCTATTGCCATGGAATAGAGGGATCTATGCGAAGCCAAGGGGAGGTTTTATTTCAAGACATGGTGACTGTTCAATGGAGCCGGTGCTGCAACATGGGCAGCAAAAACGAGGCCTGAAAGCTTGGGTGAAGCAACGGGAAGGAAAAGCTAAAGAAAGGGGAGGAAAGTGTGAAAGTCAGCAATGTACGCATTCTATCCTGCATGACCTTCTTGTCAAAGTCAGGATGGAGGTGCCATCTTGCCCAGTGTCCTACCATGGTTCAAGCCAGGTGTGTTTGACTCCCAAGAGCCCTCTGCTTCTAGGTACCACATTCACCTACCCTGTCCCTCAGGGTGAAGGCCTAAGGCCATCTTTGCAACTCACCTGGCTCACTTCTCAGAAGTTCAGTGGCTTCTACCTATCATTTTTTGTCATGCAGAAGTTCCCAGGCCAGGGCATTCAACATGTACCACAGCAGGGACCTGAGCCCCAACAGTGACAATGCCAGCTCCTTAACCCACTGTTTCACCAGGAAACTTGCTATTTCCCATCCTGTTCCTGCAAATCACTGTCACCCAGGAGCTCCGCTCCATTCCCGTTGGCCTGATGTTCTAAGGATAAGACTCTTGAGATGGCCTAGTGTGTGGCTGAACCACACTGGCTCCATCCTGCCAGCTCCCGCTTATACCTGTGGTCCTACCTCCTCCCCTTCCTGGTGACTGGTCTTCAGCCTCCTCCTCAGGAATGCACCCAAGCCAGATGCGTTCCTATCAACTTGTACCTTTTCCTTCATCTGATATGAAAACTGGAAGAGTACCTTTTGCTGACACAGGTGGTTTAAGGGTCAGGGGACCCCTGGGTGGGGTGGAAAAGCCCGGATTCCTGTCCATGTGGATGTGCTTCTCACGTGGCAGTCAGATTGGATTCTTTGGCCCCTGTAAGCCTGCTGTGCCTCTCTTGGTAGCATGGAGTACAGCTTCAAATGCCCCAGGATCATCTGATTGCCAGACTGTTCCCGCCTGGAGGTGAGGTCCCCATGATAAAATTCATAATTGCACCATAAGGAGTTGCCCCCTTCATTTTTGGTCTCCAAGTTCCTGGTCAGTTCGGATAATGTGACTCAGTGACTCTGCCTCCCAACACCCGGATGGACAGATGCTCACCTAGCTGGATGGGTGCATACTTGGCTGGATGGATGCTCATCTGGCTGGACAGGTGCTCATCTGGCTGGACAGGTGCTTGCACTTACCTTCCCAGAAAAGCCTTATAGACCCCAGAGCCTCCAGGGTCCCTCTCCCCAGCTCTGAATCTCAACTCGGCTGCTTCTCCCTCATCTAACTCCACTTTGGGACCCAGGCTTCTTTCTGCCATGGAGTCCACAGTGGTCCCGCCTTCTCCCTGCATGTCTTATGTTCCCTCAAACTTCTATTTGGCTCTGGTCCCCACAGCCTGGGCAGTTCCGTCCCAGCCCTGCCAGGGTCTCATTACAAAAAGCAAACCCAAACATTTACCCTGGACTGTAGGAAAACAGATGAGATCATGGAACTATTGACATTGACCTTTTTTAGGAAAACTTATGGAGAACAGGGGAGGAGTCAGCAGATCAGGGTTGGGTAAATATTATTTCAAGGGGAGGTTTTATTTCCTGAATATAGTCAAGAAAGAATTATACGATGGTGGGTTTTGAGAATGCAGAAGAAAAATGATGGCCAATAGACATTAGCATGCTGTCCATAAAACACACAACCTTCACTGCCTTTTTAATGTTTCTAAGCAATAAATCATGGGCTGTGAACCTCTAAGTGTCTGACTTTATGAAGGAGTTTGACAAGCCTCTCAAAATACTCCAAGAGATATAATGTGGGCCAGACAGCAATAGAGACAATTTTCCAGCAATCCACAAAGTCTCTAGAGGATGTTTCCTTTTAGGTCCCTGAACCAAAAGCTAATGGTGTTGGGCCTCTTTCTGCTTCAGTTTATTCTGCAAATCAGCTGAATCTTCCTAACTTAAGGCATACTTCCTGCCTCATCTAGATTCAGCCTGACCTGATTTCCATTCCCCCCTACTCAAGAAAGTACACTGACTTTGACATGCAATGGAACTGTTAAGAGAAATAGGAATTTTCAGCGAAGGCCAATGCTAGATAGGCAAAGATTTTTTTTTTTTTAATAGAACATAAAAAGTAAGAACCATCTCAATAAAACATCTTAAAGGGACAAACCATTTAAAAGGGGATAAATTGGACTTCATTAAAATTAAAGACTTTGGAAAAAAAAAACAAAACAAAAATTAAGTAAATCAAGGTTTAGGTATTCAAGAGTTCCCATAGTGGCATAGTGGCAATGAATCCGACTAGGAACCATGAGGTTGCGGGTTCGATCCCTGGCCTTGCTCAGCGGGTAAATGTTCTGGCGTTGCTGTGAGTTCTGGTGTAGGTCACAGGCTTGACTTGGATCTGGCATTGCTGTGGCTGTGGCATAGGCAGCTGCAGCTCCGATTAGACCCCCCTAGGCTGGGAACCTCCATATGCTGCAGTTGCGGCCCTAAAAAGACAAAAAGATAAAAAAAAAAAAAAAAAAGGTTTAGGTATTCATTGCTCTATAGCATCCACATAGGTTTTACTTAGGTGCGTGGATAATTAAACTGAAGATTTTCTGTTTTGTTATGATATTTAAAAAATTAAAAACTTTATTCAACAAAACACAGCATTGAAGTGAATATACATCTAACAAAGAACTTATATTTTTTTAAAATGCTGAGTCAACAAGAAAAAAGACAAAACAAATTTTTATTTTTATTTTTTTATTTTATTTTATTTATTTATTTATTTATTTATTTATTTTGTCTTTTTGCTATTTCTTTGGGCCGCTCCTGCGGCATATGGAGGTTCCCAGGCTAGGGGTCGAATCGGAGCTGCAGCCACCGGCCTACGCCAGAGCCACAGCAACGCAGGATCCAAGCCGCGTCTGCGACCTACACCACAGCTCACGGCAATGCCGGATTAACCCACTGAGCAAGGGCAGGGACTGAACCCGCAACCTCATGGTTCCTAGTCGGATTCGTTAACCACTGCGCCACGACGGGAACTCCAAAACAAATTTTTAAAAGGAGCAAAAGATTGAATATAACCTTCACTAAAGAAAATATGCAAATCTAAAGCACCTGAAAAGGTGTTCAATGTTATTATTCATCAAGATAATCTGAATTAAAACCACAATGAGATTTATCCATGTTTGCAGCTGAATGGATAAAATTTAAAACACTGACCATATGGAGTTCCCAATGTGGTTCAGCACGTTAAGAACCCGACATAGTCTCCATGAGGATGGGGGTTCAATACCTGGCCTTGCTCAGTGGGTTAAGGATCCAATTTTGCCAAAAACTGTGGTATAAGTCACAGATTCGGCTCAGACCCGGCATTGCTGTGGCTGTGGCATAGGCCAGCAGCTACAGCTCCAATTTGCACCCTAACCTGGGAACTTGCATATGTCGCAGCTGAGGCCATTAAAAGACAATATTAAATTAAATATTGATCATGGAGTTCCCTTCATGGCTCAGTGGTTAACAAACCTGACTAGGATCCATGAGGATGCGGGTTTGATCCCTGGCCTCACTCAGTAGGTTAAGGATCTGGCATTGCCATGAGCTGTGGTGGGTCGCAGACACAGCTAGGATCTGGTGCTCCTGTGCCTGTAACTCTCACACACTGTGTGTGGGAGTAAAATTTGATCCAAGCACTCTAGAAAATTGGAATATCTACCAATATCTACGTTTACCCTGTAACAAGGAATTCCACGTCCAGGTATATACATCTAGGATAAATGAGTGTATATGTCCCCAAATAGACATAGGTACAAGAATATCACAGCAACCCAATTCATAATAGCTCAACCTAAAAACAGCTTAAATATCCAGGAACAGGGAGTTCCCATTGTGGCTCAGTGGAAACGAATCTGACTAGTATCCCTGGCCTCGCTCAGTGGGTTAAGGATCCGGCATTGCTATGAGCTGTGGTGTAGGTTGCAGACAAGGCTTGGATCTGGCATTGTTGTGGCATAGGCCAGCGCCTACAGCTCCAATTCGATCCCTAGCCTGGGAACCTTCATATGCCTCAGGTGTGGCCCGAAAAAGCAAAACAAAAAAAAATCCAGGAACAGGAAAATGATGGTATATTCATACCAAGAATAAGTACCCAGGAATTAAAAGGAACTTACTGATACATATTACAACCCAGAAAAACTTCAAAAACATTATGTTGAGCAAAAGGAGCCAGTCACAAACGTGTATATACTCCATGCCATGGATCAGGCAAAACCAACCTATGGTGACAGCTTTCCAAATAGCGGCCACTCTTGCACGAGGGTGATATTGACAAAACTATCTGAGGTGATGGAGAGCTTCTATGCCTTGATCTGAGTGGTGGCTACAGGGGCATGATGCAAAAAAGGTCACTGAGCTATACATACAGAATTTTACTTTTACTGTATGAAAATTATCACTCAGTAATTTTAAACATTTAATAAATATTTAAATATTTAAATTAATTTCCATATTTTAATATTTTCATAATTTTATTTGTAATTTTATTTATAATTTGTGTTTATACAAAATAATTAAATAATTTTTTTCAAACAGTGAGAGCAGACAGAGGCTAAACACTCCAGGAAAGGTCTTCAAAATCTATACAAAAAGCAGTCTCTCTTCCTATTTCTTCCTTACGAGCCATCCTGCAGAGTCTGGAGTCACTCCACTTACGGTCCCAGTTGCATTTCTGATGACCAATCATGGGGATGTTGCAGTGGAGAAATGCTCCATTTGAGAGCCTCTAAGTCACCGGTGACAGCAAAAGCCCCTTTACTTTACACCCTCCATCCCCTGGGCCAAATGTTGCCAATTAAACCATGACCTCATGCTTTCTCATCCCTCAGAATGTATTTCAGTCTTATTGAAAGAGGTCTCAAAAGCCAGAAGACTTAGTTAGATACACAATGCTATCATATATAATTTTTCTGCACGCATTAAAAGGGAAGTATAAGCCAAATAAATTAATTTGGTCCTAAACCTCCTTCACCTGCAGAGTCTGATCTTTCAAGAACATCACTGTGCAGGATCTTTTAAAAGAGGGCTCCTCTCTTGTCTCTGGGAATTTCTTCCCAGCCTCTGACATCAACTGTGCACATCTGATGCTGGTATTTTCCTGATCTTACAGAAGAGGTCAATGAAAGGTTTTCAGATGACAACCCAGATTCTTATTCCTTCCTCAAATGGTCCCCAAATGCTTTGTTGACTGAAGTGTTGAGGTTATGGGTGTCCAGTCATGCCCCCAAGAATAACAACACAGGAAAGGAAAACTACTGCCTGATCATGAGGCCAGTAGAGCCTGTAGGATGCCATCAATTGTGATACTCCCAGTTTCAGAGATATTAACAAGTCAACACAGCACCTTGTCCTAACTCATAGTCAGTAACTGAGTGGCTAGGGAATCTTGCCAACACCTTAATTCTCAATATGATGAGCAGTCTCTAGCCACAGATGAATAATTTCATTTGTATATCTAGAGCTATGGTTGAGTTACACCTAAAGAAAGAATGGAGATGAAGAATGGTTTGATATCCAAATGGCCAGCAGGCACATGAAAAGATGCTCAACATCACTTATTATTAGAGAAATGCCAATCAAAACTACAATGAGGTACCACCCCAAACTGGTCAGAATGGCCATCACCAAAAAGTCTACAAATAATAAATACCAGAGAGTTTGCGGAGAAAAGGGAACCCTCCTACACTGTTGGTGGGAATGTAAACTGGTGCAACCACTATGGAAAACAGTATGGAGGTTCTTCAAAAACCTAAAAATAAAATTACCATATGATCCTAGAATCCCACTCTTGGGCATATATCCAGAAAAGATGAAAACTCTAATTTGAAAAGATACATGCACCCTAATGTTCACTGCAGCACTATTTGCAATGGCCAAAACATGGAAACAACCTAAACATCCAATGGCACTTGGGATGGATAAAGAAGATGTGGTACATATATATACAATGAAATATTATTCAGCCATTAAAAAGAATGAAATAATTCCATTTCCATCAACGTGGATGCAACTAGAGATTCTCATCCTAAGTGAAGTAAGTCAGAGAGAGAAAGACAAATACTATATGATTACACTTATACATGGAATCTAAAATATGACACAAATGAACTTATCTACAAAACAGAAACAGACAGGGACATAGAGAATGGACTTGTGGTTGTGGAGGGGGAGGGGGAAGGAATGATTGGGAGTCTTGGGTTAACAGTTGCAAACTAGGATATATAGGATGGATCTACAACAAGGTCCTATTGTATAATGCAAGGAATATTCAATATCCTATGATAAACCATAATGGAAAAGAGTATGAAAAATAATATATATATATGTATGTATTTTGCTATACAGTAGAAATTAACACAAACTTATAAATCAACTATACTTCAATACAATAAATTTAAGAAAAAAAAAAGAATGATTGAGAAGAGGTTAGAAAAGAGTAGTACAAAAAAATAAGCCGACAATGTCAGTCAAATGGGGGTGGTCTTCCCAGTACCCCTGTGGTGGGTACTTTTCCGTGGTAAAGGCCTCTGGCAACCAGACCTGGATCATTTAAGCCATTTGGGTCATCTGACCACACCCCCAGCTCCGACATAAGCAAAATTTCAAGTATGATCTGGTGCTCTAAGTAGGTTTCCTACAGGAAGAGTACCCTGAGTGGATGGTAAGAGTGACCTATCCACAGCCTATTCCAGGTTCTCACTGCAAATCAATCCACTGGCATTCTGGCTCATGTGACCGAGCCTGAGTCTGGTTAGCAGGAGTTTATTGGAGCCACAATCTCCACCCAGACATGTTGGCAGAGATGGATTTGATCATGCCATCCACCTCCAATTCTTCATGCTTCTCTATCCACACCCTCTGCCACACGACTGTGCAGTTCCCCCTAATAGAGACAGAGTGTATTTCCTGGCTCCCATGATGCTAGGCTTGGCTGTGTGACCTGCTTTGGCCAACAGAACCAGTGATGCCAGCACGGGCCCTCAAAGTGGTTCTGCAGTGGGGTCTGTGCTCTAACGCTTCCGCCGCTGCACGAGAAGGACATGTCCAGAGAGCCCAGGGGGCAGAGGGGCATGTGACCACCTGAACCAGCCAAGGCCTGGGGGCCAAGTCCAGATGAATGCCAGCCAAGCTGAAGATGTGAGCGCAGGAAGGAAATGATAGTAGCTGTATGCCATTGAGTTTGGGGGTGCTTTGTTCAGCAGCATCCTTGAGCTTACAGCTGACTGATACACCTTCCTAGCCAGTCTCACTGCAGCTGTTATGACGCCACCAACCATGTGCAGTCGCCTCACCCGGAGCTCTTTGAAGCCCAGGGCTCTCTGGCCCTCTGGCTCTCTGACACTCAGGCAGGCCTCCCTGGGGCTGGAAACTTCTCCCAATCCCCTTCAAGGACCCCAGGCTCCAAGCTCCACCTGTGTCTGGACCTCCCGAAACTGCAGATCTTTCCTCCCTCATGGACTGGATCCCGCTTGGCCCAGTGTCACTTCCATACCGTCTGGACCTCTTCCCCAACTTCTCCATCTCATCTGCCTCAAGGCTTTTTTCTCTGCCTCCTTGCTCCCCTGTCCTCTCTCACTGCCCTGGCTCCCCGCAGGCTTGGAGATGGTGTCAGGGCACAATGTCACCAGGCAGCCTCCCTTCTGGGAGCCAACCCTAACCCCAACATGCAATCCCTTAGAACCTGCTCTTATAAGGGGACACGCTGCACTAGGAAAGAGCACCGGGTGACAGAAGGATAGGAGCTGAATTTGCGCTTCCCCAATCCCTTTAGGAGCCTGTAACACCCATTACTGTGAGGGCTGTAAAGAGAAGGTAAATGACAATGGCAGCCACACAGCCTGTGAGAACCACATATCGCATCACCCTTGCACTGATGCATCAGTGTGCTATGTCCCCCGTCCAGAATCCAGCCAGAGGCCACCCTGATGGTGGCACACACAGCATCTGTCCTCACCAACGCTCACTCTTAGGGGAAACAACGCATCCCCCAAGTCAGGTGGCCCGTGCTGGGACAGTGAATGGCCCCTCATCCTCAGGGACCTTACTCGACTCTGCACTGGGCAAAAGGAGGGATGGGAGGTGGGGCTAGACATGCGGGACCCGCTCAGAAAAAGAAATGCAGGGGATGGAGGTCCCTCTTAACGTTAGTTTATGGGATAGTAATCCATGATGTTGGATTAAGCAAATGTCAATGGCCTTTGTCCCCAGGCGCATGTTTCTCTAGGGTCAGGCTAAAAGCTTCCCTGTGGGAGGCGGCGGGCACAGCGTGGCCACTCAAAGAACTCTGAAATTTAATGAGAACGGTCACTTGCATAAAATCCAAAATAGAGGCAGGAGGAGATTCAGGAAAAAGGAACTTGTTCCTTTCGGATACATCACAAGGAACAAAGAGGGAAAATTTCGATCTTTTAAAAAATTGCTTTTTCTCGCCTCAGAGATTAAACTGCACATTTTCTGGAGGCTGCTGTTTTGAGGCATTAAGAGACTTGTATTTTAATATAAAAACCACACAACCCTTGCTTTTTCTGTGCTGTGCCATTATCTGGCTCTTGGCAGACTTAAAATTCTTCCTTTTAAAACTATTTCCTTTTGGAGGTCAGCTGAAAGGCCGGTTCAAGCACCACATTGATAGAACTGAACTCTTAAAAGCAGCCATTATGGGTCCCAGTAGAAAAACACTCCGTGGTGCCAGGCTTCTGAGACATCATGCCTCAAACGTGGCTTTGTGTCAATGCAGCTGGATCCACAGACGAAAAGTTAAAAGACTTCTTTAAAAATGTTTCCACTTCTGGGAGTTCCCTGGTGGCACAGTGGGTTAAAGATCCGGTGTTGTCACTGAAGCAGCTTGGGTCACTGTGGGTTCGATCCCTGGCCCGGGATCTTCCAGGTGATGCAGGCATGGCCAAAAATAAGTAAATCAAGGCAGGAAGATTCTGAACACATAAAAAAAATAAAGTTTCTACTTTTGTAAGCCCTCTCCCCATCTCTTCGATGCTAAGCAGGAGCCAAGAGCTGGGGTAGAAAGATGTTCCCTCAGCCCCAGGACAGTGGCACCCCTGGGGTAGGGGTGAGGTTCCCACACCCAGAACCTGGCCCATTTTCCAGGCTCTCTCCTCAGACCCCAGCAGACAGACAGGAGGCACAAGTGCCTTGCGGGTTGGTCAGCATCGAGGTTCAGAAGGAAAAAGACTTTTTGACTGTCCATTTTTAAATGACAAAGTATTAAAACTATTGATTCATTCTGCAGACAGGATGAGCTCACAGGGAACCATGAATTTTTTTTTTTAATTGGCACAATCTGGTGCTTTAAGTACATACAGCTTTAATATAGCTTAAGATTTTAATATCCAGTGAATTCTGTTCCCTTAAAACTTCCTCAAATAGGAGTTCCCATTGTGGCTCAGTGGAAACAAATCTGACTAGTATCCATGAGGCCTCGCTCAGTGGGTTAAGGATCCAGTGTTGCTGTGAGCTGTGGTGTTGGTTACAGATGCAGCTCAGATCTGGGGTTGCTGTGGCTGTGGCTGTAGCTGGCAGCTACAGTTCCAATTCGACCCCTAGCCTGGGAACCTCCATATGCTGTGGGTGTGGTCCCAAGAAAGCAAACAAACAAACATACAGAAAAAACTTCCCCAAATGGCCAGGAGTTTGGCTTTTCTCCCTGCACAATAACTCCCAAAGGTAGTGACCATTGTATAGGATGAATAGACAGTGAGACAGGCGTCACAGATACTTGGGGGGAAAGACCAAATTATCTGGATGATTTAAAGGGCTGACCACTGGTGGGCAAATGAAAAACTGGTTTCATTCTTGCTAAAAGATAAACTGAGGCATATCAAAATGTTTACGAGTTTGAGGAAAACATGATCCGAATTGGGCAGCACCCAATCCAGCAGTTAGAAAGGAGCTCAGAGGCACTGTACAAAATGAAAGCTTCTCCCAGGCAGAGGGAGAGGGATAGGGAAGCTATGCCAAGCAAAAAAGCGGGCTGGCTACTGCAAGGTCAAGTTCCTTTAGGGGATGAAAGGGGTCTATCAGGCAGGTGACCTCACTATTGATGAGCACAGGATTCCTGAGTGACTGGTTTAAGACTTCATTTCTGGGAGAGCTGAAACTATAACTCAGCTTGGTGATATGAGGCTTAGCATAAGTGACTCCATTTTGGGGCTGCTGTCCTGTTTTCAACACAAAGTGGGAAGAGGATTGTCAGGGATTGATAGAAGCAGACACACCTCTCTGGCTCTTGCTAAGTCAGCTCTTTTATTGACGTGTAATATACATATGCAGAAGTTGGCCAATTACACTTAAACAGCCTGATGAATTTTCAAAACATTAGCCCACCCAGGGAACCAGCACTCAGACCAAGAAGCAGAACACCACCCACCAGCCCCCCAGAGGCACCCTCATGCCCTCCTTCCCATTGGCTTTAATCTTTTCATCAAGCAGAAGTCAGTAAATCCACCCTCATCTGTTGTTTTCATTTGTTTGCTTGCTTTTTAGTGTTGCACCCACAGCATATGGAAGTTCCCAGTTACAGCTGCCGGCCTACACCATAGCCACAGCAATGTGGGATCTGAGCCTTGTCTGTGACCTACACCACAGCTCACAGCAACACTGGATTCCTGATCCACTGAGCAAGGCCAGAGACTGTCCTCATGTATACTAGTCAGATTCATTTCCACTGTGCCACAACGGGATCTCCTCCCATCTACTTTTATAAATAAAGTTTTATTGAAACAGAGCCATTCCCATTCATACACACACTGTCTGTGGCTGCTTTTGCACCAGAAAGACACAGTGAGTGGTTGTGAGCAAAGACCTTATGGCCTGAGGAGGCTAAAATATTTACTATCTGGACCTTTACAGAAAAAGTTTGCAGACCCTGTTCTAGGTCAGTGCTGTTCAGCAGAATATAATAAGTCACAGAAGTAATTTAAAATTTTCTAGTAGCCAGATTAAAAAGCAAAAATGGGCAGAAGACCTAAATAGACATTTCTCCAACGAAGACATCTAGATGGCCAACAGGTACATGAAAAGATGCTCAGCATCACTAATTAGTAGAGAAATGCAAACCAAAACTATAATGAGGTATCACCTCATACCAGTCAGAATGGTCATCATCAAAAAGTCTATAGATAATAAACGCTGGAGAGGGTGTGGAGAACGGGGAACCAACCCTCCTACACAATTGATGGGAATGCAAATTGGTGCAGCCACTATGGACAGCAGGATAAAGGTTCTTTAAAAAAATGAAAATAGAGCTAACATATGATCCAGGAATCTCACTCTTGGGCATATATCTGGGAAAGACAAAAACTCTAATTCAAAAAGATACATGCACCCAATGTTCATCTCAGCACTATTTACTATACGGAAGTAGCCTAAATACCCATCTGCAGATGAATGGATAAAGAAGATATGGTACACACACACACACACACACACACACACACACACACACACACACAAACACACACCCCTAACATGGAATATCAGCCATAAAAAAGACTGAAATATTGCCAACTGCAGGAACATGGATAGATTGGAGATTATCCTACTAAGTCAGAGAAGGACAAATATCATGTGATATCTCTTATATGTGGAATCTAAAAAAATGATGCAAATAAACATTTACAAAATAGAAACAGACTCACAGACCTAGAAAACAAATTTATGGTTACCAAGGGGGAAAGGCAGGGAGAGATAAATTAGGAGTTTAGGGTTAACAAAAACACCACTCGATATAAAATAAAAAACAAGGATTTGCCGAACGGCACAGGGAACTATATTCAATATCTTGTAATATCTTATAATGAAAAAGAATCTGAAATATATATATATTTATATTTACATATACATTTGTATGTATATATAACTGAATCACTGTGCTGTATACCTGAAACACAATATTGTAAATCAACTATCCCTTAATTAAAAAAGTAAAAAGAGGACAAATAAACCTATTTTATTTACCTGATGCATCTAAAATCCTATCACTTCAGCATGTTATCAATAGAAAACGTGAGGTATTGTCTCTCTTTTCCCTACAGTTTCCAATGTCTGAGTGTATTTTACACAACACAGCTCAATTCATTGGAGCCACACTCCAAGCTCAACAGTTCCATGTGGCCTGGGCCGACTCTGTTGCAGCACAATCTGGAACACCCTCGGGCCCTCAGAACCTGGAGCTCCAGCACCTCCACCCCCTCGCTGAGCCCCCTGCCAGTCTGGGCTCCTTCCCTTCAACTGCACGTCCAACTCTGAAGACGCTTCCCTGGTTCTTTAAAATGTGAATTGAAGAATCACATTCAGAAATCCTACAACTCTTAGTGGTAACTTATCCCCAGAACAAAAAAAAAAGGAAAGACTTGCTCAGACTCACAACCTTATAAGAAAGAGCAGGATGATCTGGTGGGGAGCATCAGAAACCTTCAGATTTTGTCAGGAGGAAAATAATGCTAATACACAAGCTAAAAGAAAGAAACGCTAAATGCGTCAGAAGAAGGACAGAAGGAAACGAAGTTTTGACGAGCATCCCTTCAGTATATCTTTGGCAATGTCGCCATGTGATGGTTCTATTTAGCAATAAAAGAATGTTGACTGCAGGGCAAAGCCTAATTTAATTTTGGTTACAGGAATAAACAAACAAAAGAAAAAAGGCATAGCAGCGAGTATAAGAATTAAGACATACCACTTACCAATGCATTTCTGTCATCACTGAAGAATCACAAGGGCTGGAAACAGGCCAGGTGACAACAGCTGGATGGATGGAAGAGTGGGTGCCCCAGCCCCCAGAGGAGGAGAGCATGCTCTCTAGCTGGCCACAGTTCCCATCATTCTGAGTCAGCACACACCCATCATGCACTTGTTCGCATCACTACCTGGTTTTGTAGTTTGTACCTCTGCAGCAGACATAACTTTGAGACACTGAGATAACTTTTTAGAATTAGGACAGGATGATGTTTAAAGGAATGCAGTCAGACAACCTACAGAATGAGAGGAAATCTTTGCCAACGATGCAACCAACAAGGGCTTAATCTCCAAAATATACAAATAACTCAAACAATTCAACAGCAACAAAAAACAAACAACCCAATCGAAAAATGGGCAAAAGACCTAAATAGACATTTCTCCAAAGAAGACATATGGATGGCCAGTAGGCACATTGAAAAAAAGGCTCAACATCACTAATTATTAGAGAAATGTAAATCAAAACTACAATGAGGTCTCACCTCAAACTGGTCAGAATGGCCATCATAAATAAGTTTACAAATAACAAATACTGGAGAGGGTGTAGAGAAAAGAGAACCCTCCTACACTGTTGGTGGGAATGTAAATTGGTACAACCACTATGGAAAACAGTATGGAGGTTCCACAGAAAATTATAGAACTACCATATGATCCAGCAATCTCGCTCTTAGGCATGTATTTGGACAAAACTATAATTCAAAAAGATACATGCAGCCATATGTTCATAGCAGAACTATTCACAATAACCAAGACATGGAAACAACCTAAATGTCCATCAGTGATGAATGGATTAAGAAGATGTGGTACATATATACAATGGACCATTACTCAGCCATAGAAAAGAATGAAATAATGCTATTTGCAGTAACATGGACCTAGAGATTATCGCACTAAGTGAAGTCAGACAGAGAAAGACCTAAAATATGGCACAAATGAGCCTATCTACAGAACAGAAACAGACTCACAGACAGAGAACAGACTTGTGGTTGCCAAGGGGGAGGGGGGGAGAGGGGAGGGAGCGGGATAGACTGGGAATTTGGGATTAGTAGATGCAAACTATTACATTTAAAACAGATAAGCAATGAGGTCCTGCTGTATAGCACAGGGAACTATATCCAATATCTTGGGTTGGACTATAATGGAAATAATATAAGAAAGGGAATAGCTAGCTAGCTAGCTAGCTAGCTAGCTAGCTAGCTAGCTAGCTAGCTAGATAGATAGATAGATAGATGGATGACTGGGTCACTTTCCTATACAGCAGAAACTGGCACAACATTGGAATCAACTATAATAAAAAATAAATTAAAAAAAAGTAATGCAGTTACATGCTATTGGCAATGGGGAAAATTTGAGCAGAAGTAAAAACTATTATTCATCAGGTGTATACTCTTGTGGTTTCCATTAAATCTTGAAGGGCTTTGAATCTTTTGCTTATATATTAGCAGAATAGTTGGTTCCCGATCAGAGGCAAGTGCTTTTTTTATCCTTTAATCATCTGAGATGATGTAGTGCTGGTGCAGCTTGCAAGAGCACAAGATTGTAATTACAAACTCTTTCCAATCTCACCAGCCAAAGTGGAAAAATACTCTACCACCATCATTTCTAGAGTTATTCTCTCTTAAATTATTGTGGCTTTGCCGTTTGACATCCTTGAGAAGTAATATGACTGACAATCAGGAAACAGTTTATTCTTTCTTTTTTAAAAAAATAGAGAACTTTACTACCTACATGTCATTTTTTTTTTTTTGTCTTTTTGCTATTTCTTGGGCCGCTCCCACAGCATATGGAGGTTCCCAGGCTAGAGGTTGAATCGGAGCTGTAGCCACTGGCCTACGCCAGAGCCACAGCAACGCGGGATCTGAGCCGCGTCTGCAACCTACACCATAGCTCACCGCAACGCCGGATCGTTAACCCACTGAGCAAGGCAGGGATCGAACCCATAACCTCATGGTTCCTAGTCAGATTCGTTAACCACTTAACCACTGCGCCACAACGGGAACTCCATTTTTTTTTTTTTTTTTGGTTGCACCCACGGCATGGGGAAGTTCCTGGGCCAGGGAACCCACACCATAGCAGAAAACCTGAGCCACTGCAGTGACAATGCTGGGTCCTTTATGCCCTTTGCCACAAGGGAACTCCCAGAGAGTTTATTCTTGGGGCATCCCCATTTAAGGTATTTGTACCCTGAATCATGTTTATTTATCTATGTCATGTTGTATTAAGTCACAAATAGTTTATGAGCCGTGGCACTGCATGTTTTATACAACCGTAAAATGTATTCTTTTTCTTTTTGACTGCACCCACAGAATGCGCAAGTTCCCGGGCCAGGGATCGAACCCAAGCCACAGCAGTGACAACGCCGGATCCTTAAGCACCAGGCCACCAGGGAACTCATATAAAATGTATTCTTTATAAAGTCAGCATCTCTTATTTGAAAATGTTTTGAGGACCGCAAGTTATGTTGTCAGAATAATTTCTACTCCTAACAAAAGTTCTTCTCAAAAGAAACCCAAAGAAAGTGACTCTATTTTTCATTGAGGATTTGCCATTTTATTTTTGAACATGCTGGTAGGGTGTGGCAGCATAAAGATTGCTGCATCAGACACAAGAGGGGCTGCCTGTAGCTGGACAACCTACAAAGCCTCAGCCTCATCCTCTGAGCCTCAGTTTCCCCATATTTCACATGGGGTAGAGAGACTGGCATGGCCAATTCCAACACTATTTATTTGCAGCAGAATCCCTTTCTCCAACTCACCTAAAAAGGGCAGAGCGGCCTTGCTGATGGGGGTCATGTGAAGTCCTGAGCTGGGACCCTCCCCACCCCTGCTTCCTCCCAGGCAGCCCTGGCTGGTCTGAACACCACAGGCTGTGTGGTGCGCTCATTCCCTTTCCAGGCTGCAGTTTCTGTATCAATCATGCAAAGTGCCAAGGGCAGCGTGGCCGCCTCCCAAACATTCCGCATCACCTCTGTCAGGTGCCTCCTAATCCTGAATCACCCTTGGATCCACTCTCCCCACTTCTTTCTGCCTCCAGAACCTCACCAGTCAAGAGCTTTCTCAAGACTCACCTTCCTTCAGAAAGCTCTAGCCTACACCTGATGCAATCCTATCCCCATTATGCTTCCCCCAGGTGCCTTCTCCACCACGAAGTGCTTGCATCACAGGGGCCTTAGTGTAGAATCGACAAACCCCTGCTCAGAGAAGGGACAGGGGGCCAGCCACGCATCCTGAGCTCCCATCACTGGTCCCCTGCTCTGGACACTGGGGCCCAGAACCTCCTCCTGATTTTTTTTTGTGGGGGCGTGTGTGCTTTTTCTAGGGCCGCACTGGCGGCATATGGAGGTTCCCAGGTCAGGGGTCTATTTGGGGCTATAGCCGCCACCTTACACCACAGTCACAGCAACTCGGGATCTGAGGCACGTCTGTGACCTATACCAGAGCTCATGGCAATGCCAGAGCCTTAACCCACTGAGTGAGGCCAGGGATCGAACCTGCAACCTCATGGTTCCTTGTCAGATTCGTTAACCACTGAGCCACGAGGGGAACTCCTGCCCCCTGATTTTTGACTGCAGAGGCTCTTAAAGGTTTAGCAAAGGGCACCTTCATCACGTGGTAAGTCCTTTTACAATGAGGATATTTAGATCATCTTCCAAAATAAATATGAATACCTGTAACAGAGAAAGAGGCAGGCGGCTCTGCCTTCATGGTTCAAATCATCATTCTCAACAGTGGCCTTTTTATCCCGTAAGTCAGCACAGTCTGTGAGGCTGCATCTGTGACTACTCACTGCAGGTGAAGTTATAGATTCACTTCACCTCAACGGAACTGAAAGAACAAAGGCACTCGTGTTCAAAGCAGTGACGCCAAACAATCATAATACAGTCCTTTTGCAAAAGCCCTTGCTTGGTATGGATGAGAGACTGAATACAGCCCATGCAACCAAATGCTCCCAAAACAACAGACATCTTTTAGGCAATGAAAGGAGCCAGAGAAGAAAGGCACAAGTGGTGTAAAAGCTCCGTGCTGGAGATGGTGGGCACGCTCCTGAATTGACTTATGTTTCAACAAAGTACCTAAACCAAATTTTAAGATTTTAATCTATGAGCATCTGTTGCTCAACCGCTTTGGACAAGGCCAGGCACCACCAGGTGCCAGATCAGGACCTGGTAAAATGTGCCTGGAAAAGGCTCAGTGGGGCCACAGGATTGTATGGATTTAAAGCTTGGTCCCTCGCTACCCATTCTGGACAAAGATGCTCTCCCAGTAATTCAGGGCATGACTGGACATGTACAGACATCTCCTTAATTGTCAGAAATACTTCTGGGGCTGGATGCAGAGGCACGGAGACTTAGCCTTGAGAGAAGCCTATAAGTGGGCTGTGTCAATGATTATAAAACATTCCTGTAAACTGTAGGGAGGGGACGTCTGTGGGAAGGGAATAACAGTGACAAAAATGAGATAGTTCCCACTGTGGCTCAGCGTTAATGAATTGGATTAGTATCCACGAGTATGCGAGTTCAATCCCTGGCCTCGCTCAGTGGGTTAAGGATCCGGCCTTGGCATGAGCTGTGGTATAGGTCACAGATGTGGCTCGAATCTGACATTTCTGTGGCTGTGGCATAGGCCGGGGCTCTAGCTCTGATTTGACCCCTAGCCTGGGAACTTCCATATGCCACAGGCGCAGCCCTAGAAAGATAAAAAAGAAAAAAACAGAGGGGTGCCTCTTTACTTCAATTTGTGTATCCCTAGACATTACTTGTTCCATGTCACAGAAGGGAAAAGGTACCTTATGAGAAACAAACAACAAACCCCAAACTCCTACCCAGGTAGGTGCTGAGAAGCTTAATGTTAAACTTCTCCAAGGCCTGGCACCAGGGGAGAGCCACAGGGACAGGAGCTGTGAGATCTGGATCTGGCCAGTTCCCCTGGTTTGACCTTGGACCAGGCATGTTCTCTTGGTCCCTTTGTTTATGAAATTTGAGGTTGAAATTGATGGCACTGAAAAATTCACTTTCTGTGTTTTCATTCCCTTGATTACAGAAAGGATACATGCTTACTGTAATAATCCGTGATTCATTCCAAGGATGGATGGAAAGGAGAAAATGCTACAGGCCACATCACACCAGAAGCTGGAGAGGCAGGAGGATGGGGAAGCAGAGGTGCAGAAAGAAAGTCAAGCAGAGCAGCCAGGACTGAGGCTGAACTAGATCTTCCTGCAGGAGGCTAGAAGGAGCAGAGGGACCAGGGTTTTCTGTCCTCAAATAACTCTCATGACACTGCAGACTCAGTAGTTATGCGGCCATTGGTAGAGGAAAGGCATTGGGCTAGAAGCCAGGGGACACGTCTGGCTCCCTCGTGGAACTGGTTTTGTGACTCTGGGTGGGTGACTGAACCTCCCCAGGTTTCCATTTCCTTGTCTGTAAAGCACTCCTACTTTAAAGTATGGGTGGGAGAGTAAAATAGATCAGCTCGTGAAAGCAGCAGGCAAGCCCTAAGCGTGTTCAGAGCAGTTCATTCTCACTCCCATCGAAAGGAAGCCCCTCCCCACTTTGGCCTTTGTTTTATTTCCACCCAAGCATTCAGGCAGCCAAGACCCACAGAAGGGCCTGTGTGCACAGAACTTTTCTCACCAGTTATGTAGTTCCTCCCGTGGAGTGCTGGTGAGGCAGGGGTTAAAGGAGACCCAGGTGAGAACAAACACCGGGACACATCAACCAGGCAGCGAGCACAGGCCAGCGCAGGATCAGACTTGGGGCTTCCCACCGAGGCGACAATCTCAGACCACAGTTCCTGCTGGAATCCTGTTCTTAATAAACAGGTTGGTCCACTTACGTACAGAATAAAAATGATCACAGAGGCCCAGCGAACTGAGAAGGCTTTGTTGTCAGGCCCTGGGAGGAGTTATATTGGTGTGAGGAGGCTTAGATCTCCAGAGATCCAGTGTATGGGATGGGGGTGGGCGGGTCACCCCCAGGATCAGCCCTGACCCAGAGCCACACCCCTCACTACAGAAACAGGTGCTGGCCAGTGGGTGTGCTACCTGCCTGGGGCCATACACAGTGCCAAACCTCTTCAGTGGACTTACCCAGGCCTTCAGTTTAGATCTGACCACGTCTGGGACTACGATTTCCCCAGCTGTGACATGAAAGAATGGAACAACCAGCGCCACACCCCAGAGTGATGCCCAATGGGGAAGGGAGTGGCCACAGCCACAGTCTGGCCCAAGAGCTGTGAAAGCCCCCTGCCCTTTGCACAACGGGATCTGCAGCACCAGGACACAGGTTCAATCCCCAGCCTGGCAGAGTGGGTTAAGGGTTCCGGCATTGCCACAGCTTCAGCACAGGTTGCAGCTGCAGTTCAGATCTGATTCCTGGCCTAGGAACTCTATATGCCACAGGGCAGCCAAAAAAGAAAAAAAAAAAGAAAAGGAAAAAATATATAATTTATATGCCGATATTAGCACAAAGAAGAGGAAACAGAACTACATGGAAGCAAAGCTTTAAGTTGATATTAATCCAAACTTGATTGCTGCAAATTAATGTTAATTGTAGTCCCCAGAGCAAACACTAATAAATGCAAAAGAAACATAACAAGGGAATTAAAATGGTACACTCAAAAATATCTATTTGATATATGCTGGAGAGGGTGTGGAAAAAAGGGAACCCTCCTGCACTGTTGGTGGGAATGTAAATTGGTACAACCACTATGGAAAACAGTATGGAGGTACCTTAGAACACCATACATAGAACTACCACATGATCCAGCAATCCCACTCTTGGGCATATATCTGGACAAAACTTTCCTTGAAAAAGACACATGTGCCCGCATGTTCACTGCAGCACTATTCACAAGAGCCAAGACATGGAAACAACCTAAATGTCCATCAGCAGATGACTGGATTAGGAAGATGCAGTATATATACACAATGGAATACTACTCAGCCATAAAAAAGAACAAAATAATACCATTTGCAGCAATATGGATGGAACTAAAGACTCTCATACTAAGTGAAGTAAGTTAGAAAGAGAAAGACAAATACCATATGATATCACTTATATCTGGAATATAATATATAGCACAAATGAACCTTTCCACAGAAAAGAAAGTCATGGACTTGGAGAATAGACTTGTGTTTGCCAAGGGGGAGGGGGAGGGAGAGGGATGGACTGGGAATTTGGGATTAATAGATGCAAACTCTTGCCTTTGCAATGGATAAGCAATGAGATCCTGCTGTATAGCACTGGGAACTATGTCTATTCACTTATGATGGAGCATGATAACGTGAGAAAAAAGAATGTATACATGTTTCTGTTTCTCTAGGGAACCCAGACAATGTACTCTCTATAAGAGATTTACTTTCTCTTCAAAGACACAAATAGTCTGAAAGCAGAAGAATGGAAAAACTTCAAAGACACAAATAGTCTGAAAGTAAAAGAATGGAAAATGTTATATACCATGCACACAGAACCCAAAACAGAGCTGAAGGTGCTATTCTAATATCAAGACAAAGGGGACTTTGAGACACAAATTATTACTAGACAAAGAAATTTTATAATGATAATGGGATCAATCCATCTAACAACAGAGCCTCCAAATACATGTAGCAAAAACTGACAATTGAAGGGAGAAATCAAAATTCAACAATATTTTCAGGTTTCAACACCCACTTTTAATAAGGAGCAGAAGAATGAGATGATAAACAAGGAAATAGAAAACTGAATGACACTAGGAACCAACAAGACATAACAGATAGCCATAGAACATTCCATCCAACAGCAGCAGAATACACGTTCTTCTTAAGTACACATGAATATTTTCCAAGACAGATCACATCTTAGGTCATAAAACAAGTCTCATGCCTAGATCATTAACCCACTGAGTGAGGCCAGGATTGAACCTGTGTCCTCATGGATACTAGTCAGATTCGTTTCCACTGAGCCACGACAGAAACTCCCAAAACATGTTCTCTGACAATATAGATGAAATTAGAAATCAATTGCAGGGAAATTAGGAGATTCCTATACATGCGGAAATTAAACAATATACTCAGGTAACCAATGGATCAATGAAGAAACATAAGGAATTTAGAAAATATTTTGAGATGAATGAAAACAAAAACAAGCGTAATACCCTCAAGTTAGATATATTCAATCATTGTACAAGTATTGACAAGGATGTGGAGAAATAGAAATCCTTATACACTGTTGATGGGAATGTAAATTGGTACAGCCACTATGAAAAACAGTATTGAGTTTCCTTAAAAGAAAAAAAAATAGAACTATGGTATAATCTAGCAATCCCACTTTTGGCTCTATATTCAAAGGAAATGAAAACAGGATATTGAACACATGTCTGCACCCAAATGCTCACTGCAGCCCTATTCACAATAGCCACAACATGGATACAAACTAGGTGTCCACTGATGGGTGAATGGATAACAAAGATATTACTCAGTCATGAGAAAGAAGGAAAGCCTGTTTGCAATGACAACCTGAGGGTACTATGCTACATGAAATAAGCAAAACAGAGGATGACACATACTTCATGGTATCACTTATATGTGGAATGTAAAAAATAGCCAAATTGGCAGGAACATAAAGTAGAAAATTAGCTGCAAGATGCTGGGGTGGGGGCAGTGAATGAAATAGGGAGAGTTTGGTAAAGGGTACAAACGTTCGGCTATATGATGAATCAGGTCTGAGGAGCTAATGGATGATGTGGTGACTGTGGTTAATATCACTGTATTGTATATGTGAATATTGCTAGGAGAAGAGAATTTAAATGTTATCACCTAAAGGAAGGAAACAAAGAAAAAGAAATGTGAGGTGCCAGAATAGAAGGACTGGAGCTCAACTTCTCTCCTAAACACAACACAATTCACAAGTAAAGCTGAGCATTCTTCACCCAAATGGACTGGAAACCTTAAGAAAGATACCCTGCTCCAGAAGAAAAAGAGGAAGCCACATCAAGAGGTAGGAGGGGTGATTTCATGATATAAACAACCCCATACCTCCAGGGTGGGAAGCTCCACAGACTGAAAACTAACTGGTTCACAGAGACTCACCTACAGGAGTGAGAGTTCTGAGCCCCACATCAAACCCTCACGTGTGGGGATCTGGCACTGGGAGAAAGAGCCCCTGGAGCATCTGGCATTGAAGGCCAGTGGGGCTTGTGCGCAGGAGCTCCATAGAACTGGGGGAAACGGAGACCCCATTCTTAAAAGGCCCACACTGACTTTCACGTGCACTGGGTCCCAGGGAAGAGTGAGGTCTCCACAGGAGTCTGGGTCAAACCTGACTGCAGTTCTTGGAGGACATCCTGGGAAAACAGGGGTGAACGTGGCTTGTTGTGAGGGATGGACATTGAAAGCAAAGCTCTCAGGAATATTCAGTAGCTGCCTTTCTCTGGAGGTGGCAATTTTGGGAAAATCTGGCCCCACCTGTCAGTCATCCCTGAGAAGCCCAGGGCAAACAATAACCCAGGTGGGCTCACAGCCCCGCCCTTCAGTAAACAGGCTGCCTAAAGACCCCTCAGGCACACAGCTGCCTCTAATCCCATCCACAGACAAAGCCCCACCCACCAGAGGGATTAGAATCAGCTCCACCTACCAGGGAGCAGGCATCAGCCCTTCCCATCAGAAAGCCTACATCAAACCCCCATACTGACCTCAGCCACAAGGGGGGCAGACACCAGAAGAGAGGCTACAACTCTATTATCTGTAAGAAGGTCACCACATCAAAAACCTATAAAAATGAAAAGACAGAGAACTATAACTCAGATGAGGGAGAAAGGAAAAACCCCAGAAAATCAGCTAAGTGATCAGGAGATTCTCAGCCTCCAGGAAAAAGACTTTAGACTGTTGATGCTGAAGATGATGCAAGACATTGGAAATAAACTGGAGGCAAAGATGAATAACTTACAGGAAACATTGAGCAAAGAGATACAACATATAAAACTTAAGAAGAGATGCAAAATACAATAACAAATAAAAAATTCACTAGAAGCAGCTAACAGCACAATACAGGAGGCAGAAGAACGAATAAGTGAGGTGGAGGACAGATTGGTGGAAATTACAGATGCAGAACAGGAAAGAGAAAAAAGATTGAAAACAAATGAAGAGAGTCTCAGAGAATTCTGGGACAACATTAAACACACCAACATCTGTATTACAGGGATGCCAGAAGGAGAAGAGAGAGAGAAGGGGACAGAAAAAATATTCCAAGAGATAATAGCCAAAAACTTCCCCTAACATAGGAAAGGAACCACTCACTCAAATCCAGGAAGCACAACGAGTACCATATAAAATAAACCCAAGGAGGAACACACCGAGACACATATTAATCAAACTGACCAAAATTAAAGACAAAGAGAAAATCTTGAAAGCAGCTAGGGAAAAGAAGCAAGCAACATACAAGGGAACCCCAATAAGGTTATCGGCAGATTTTTCAGCAGAAACTCTGCAGTCCCGAAGGGAGTGGCATAATATACTTAACGTGATGAAAGAAAAAAACCTCCAACCAAGATTACTTTCCCCAGCAAGGCTCTCATTCAGATTTGAAGGAGAAATCAAAACCTTCACAGATAAACAAAAGTTGAGAGAATTCAGCAATACTAAACCAGCCTTACAACAAATACTAAAGGAACTTCTCTAGGCAGAAAAGACAAGACAGCAACTGGAAACAAAAATTCCTCATATGACAAGGCTCACCAGTAAAGGTATATATATAGTAAAGATATGAAATTGTCCATGCACAATTATACCACCAAAATCAGAAATCATGAGAAGAGGTGGGTACAAATGCAGGACACTGGAGATGAACTTACAATTAAGAGAACAACAACTTAAAACAATCTCATATACATATAGACTCTTAAATCAAAACTTCAGAATAACTGCAAACCAAAAATCTACAATTGATACACAAACAAGGAATCTCTGGAGAAGAAATATATCTCATAGTAAATAAATAAGTGCATAATCCAGCATGAAGGGGGTCATTTGACATCATTCTTGGAATGCTGAAGTCTTCTTAGATCTGATTCTGATTTCCTCTCCATCAAAGAATTTATGATAATTATAATTAAATAATGCAACTGTACCATTAAAAAAAAGAAATATGAGGTGATGGATATATTAATTAACCACATGGAAGGAACTTTTTCACAATGTATATGTGTATCAAGTCATCATAAGGTACA
Organism: Phacochoerus africanus; assembly: GCF_016906955.1. NCBI lineage: Eukaryota > Metazoa > Chordata > Mammalia > Artiodactyla > Suidae > Phacochoerus > Phacochoerus africanus. The sequence continues at coordinate 35,364,428 of NC_062546.1, forward strand.
CTTTAAATGTCTTAAAATTGTATCAATTATACTTCAATAAAGCTGAAAAAAAATCACTGTAATATACCATATAAACAAAATAAAGGACAAAACCACATGATCATATCAACAGATGCAGAAAAAAGCAACTGATAAAATCTAATCCATGATGAAAACCCTCAAAACACTAGAACCATAAGGGAACTTTCTCAACCTGATAAAGAGCATTTATGAAAAATCCACAGCTGATATTACATTTAATGGTGAAAGATTGAAAGTCTTCCCCTAAGATCAAGAAGAAGACAAGGATGTCTGTTTTTGCTACTTCTGTTCAACACTGTACTGGGGGTTCTAGCCAGGGAACTTTAAGCAAGAAAATGAAATAAATCACCACACTGTAAATCAACTATGCATCAAAAAGAAAAAAGAAAAAGAAATAAAAAGCATACAGATCAAGAAGGAAGAAATAAAGTTCTTTATTCAGAGATGACATGCCCTTATATACAGAAAATCCTGAGGAATCCACACACAAAAAACAGAACCAATAAATAGGTTTAGGAGGATAGAAGATCAATGAACAGAAATTAACTGTATTTCTATACACTAACAATTAAAATGAAATTAGGAAAACTTAATTTGCAATAGGATCAGAAAGAATAAAGTACTTAGGAATAAAGTGAACAAAAGAAGTATAAGGCTTATACAGTGAAAACTACAAAATATCCTTGAAAGGTATTAAGGCCTATCGTGGCTCAGTGGAAACGAACCTGACTAGCATCCATGAGGACGCAGGTTTGATCCCTGGCCTTGCTCGGTGGGTTGAGAATCCTGCGTTGCGGTGAGCTGTGGTGTAGGTTGTGTAGGCCAGCAGCTACAGCTCTGATTTGACCCCTAGCCTGGGAACCTCCATATGCTGCAAGTGCGCCCCCTGCCAAAAAAGATGCAAATGAGTGGAAGGACATTCCATGTTTATGAATTGGAAAACGTTAGGATGGCCATGCTCCCCAAATTGATCTATATGTTCAACACACTCCCCTTCAAAACCTTTTTCTCCCATAAATTGATAAGCTGATCCTAAAGTTAAAGAGATGCAGAACAGCCAAAACAATCTTGAAGAGAACAAAGCAGGAGGACTCGACTTTGAAAACATCCCAGTTTCAAAATGTACTACAAAGCTACAGTACCAATTATATATCTGATTATGGACTTGTACCCAGAATTTGTAAAAACTTGTATAATTCTTACAAGAGAGAAATAATCCAATGGGGAAAAAAAAGTGGGGAAGGGATCTGAATAGACATCTCTCCAAAAAAGATAGTCAATAAACACACGAGAAGATGTTCAATATCATTGGTCATTGGCCAAAGGCAAATCAGTACCACAATGAAATATCATTTCACACACAGGAGGATGGCTATAATCAAAAAGAGGGGATTTCCCATCATGGCTCAGCAATAACGAACCCAACTAGTATCCATGAGGACCCAGGTTCGATCCTTGGCCTCTGGGTTAAGGATCCGGCATTGCCGTGAGCTGTGGTGTATGTTGTAGACTTGGCTCAGATCTGGCGTTGATGTGGCTGTGGTGTAAGCTGGCAGCTGCAGTTCCAATTCAACCCCTAGCCTGGGAACTTCCATATGCCTTGTGTGTGACCCTAAAAAGACCAAAAAAAAAAAAAAAGAGATAGTAACTATTGCTGGTGAGGATACAAAGGAATTGGAACCCTCAAATTGCTGGTGGGGTTGTAAAATGGTGCAGCTACTAAACAGTGTAGCAATTCCTCAAAAGCTAAACAGAGTTACTCTCTGATCCATCAATTCGACTTGACTGGAGAGAACTATGTGCATATCCACACAAAACCCTGTACGTGAATCCATATACCAGCATTACTTACTGTGGCCAAAAGTTGAAATAACCCAAATGTCCACCAGTTGATGAACAGATAAATGTAATGTGGTATATCCATACACTGAAATATTATTTAGCACTAAAAAAGAAATACTGACATATGTCATATAAACAAATATACTAATTAAAAGATAGACACAAAGGCCACACATCATATGATTCCATTTATGCAAAACGTCCAGAATAGGCAAATCTATAGAGAAACAGAGTAAATGAGTGGTTGCCAGTGGCTGGGAGGAAGGAGGAATGGAGAACGACTGCTAATGGCTATGGGTTTTCTCTTTAGGGTGATGGAAATGACCTAGAATTAGATGGTGATGATGGTTGCAAGACTCTATGTATATACTGAAGACCACTGAATCGTATGCATTGCAAGAATGAATTTTATGGTGTGTGAATCATATCTCAATTTTTTTACTTTAATATGCAAATTTAATGACGACCTCATATCACTCCTATTAAAGCTTTTCATTTCTCAGTATGATCTTTGACAAAGTTAATATATCATTGGTAAATACAAAGGGCTGTATTTTATGTTTGTGATCTTTGGCACTTTTGTCAGGAGAATCTCAAAAGAAAAATATGGAACACTTCATGAATTTGCACATCATCCTTGCGCAGGGGCCATGCTAATCTCCTCTGTATCATTCCAATTTTAATTTATGTGCTGCCAAAGAGAGAACATATCTCAATTTTTAAAAAGTAAAAAAAAAAAAAAAGAAAGAAAAAAATGGTGTTATTAAAGTCAAGGCCACTGTCGGTTGAGTAAATTAGTTAATTACCCATAGCATCTAGTCTATTCCTCCAGAGCAGACTTCTACTCCTTAAGACACAGAACAAATGCCAGCTCATCTCACATTGTGTTACTCTGTGCCATATGTTAAGACCAGCCTCAGACTGATAATGCAGTTTAAAGGTAAGTTAGGAAGTTCCTGCTGTGGTGCAATGGGTTAAGAATCCAACTGTAGTAGCTCAGGTCGATACAGAGGCGGGGGTTTGATCCCCAGCCCGGGAACTTCCATATGCCGTAAGTGCAGCCATTAAATAATAAATTAAATAAAAGTTAGAAAGTAACTAACATAAGTAACTTCATGCTAAAAGAAGAACAAAATAGCTTCCCAAATGAGAGAAAATGTGATATTATTTTCAAGCTAAAATCCCTGAAGATCTTTTAGAGTAAAAGAAAAAAACATTCTTATGAAGTGACTGTGTAAGCCAGCTGAATAAAGTGCTTTCTTTTTGTTATCCTCAACTCAAAATACATTTCAGATATATTATAGACTTAATAAGTGAGTTAATCAAACTAGATGAAAATACAGGCATACATTTATTTCACCTCTGGATGGGGAAAATCATTCTCAGTATATACCCTGATGGGGGGGGGGGGGGGGGAGGAGATTCAAAAAGAAAAAGATCGATGGGCTTGATTACATATAAAAATAATTAAAGTATCTGGACATTAACACAGACCATAAAGACAATTAAAAGGGAAAGAAAAAGGATGATTTCATCTTTGCTAGGAATTTGACAAAGAATATAATTAATTCAAATGAGTCAGTAAAAAGCCTGACTTTCCCAATGGTGAATTTAGAAATTATGAACAAGAAAAAGAAAAAGCAAAAAAGAAAAACCACAGGACAGAAAAAAAGATGTGTGGTTAATTTGAATATGTTGAAACTTCCTAGGGATAAAAAATTTAAAAATGCAAGTAAAACTGATAATGAGAGGCTGTTTCTTACTTGTGAAATTAGCCCAAATTAGGAAAAAGACAAGGCTCAAATGTGTTGACTTCTCAGAGCCTTTATTTTCCCTGAGGTATTTTAATTTTCTCTGAACAGTTCCCCATGTTTATTGAGTTAAATTCATCCTCAAGTAGTTCCTTTTTTGCTGCTAGAAAATGCAAAGGCTTTTGACTCAAGAGTTGGGTTAAAACCCAACATTTAATATACTGCGTGTGTGTGTGTGTGTGTGTGTGTGTGTGTGTGAGAGAGAGAGAGAGAGAGAGAGAGAGAGAGAGAGAGAGAGAGAGAGAGAGAGAGAGAGATCTATGTTCTGTGGTACTTTACCTCTCTGAGGCTCAGTTTCCACATCCATAAAATGGGGACAAATAAATCTTTAAGGGAAGTACCTTCATATGACAGGTGATAACTGGTAGTAATGACAACAGTGGGATGGCCTCGAAGAACCTCTTAATATCTTCCAATTCCTCTAAAATGAACATCTACTGCTTATACAGCTACGAGACTCCATTATGTTGTTGTTATTTCTATAACAATGTGATTTATATACCTTAAAGTTGCACAAATATCAACAGAAAATTTCTTTGAGAAAATATTTAGGTTGAGGAAAAAATTACAGGATGTTACCCATAAATGAAAAAAAAAATTCAAGTGCATTGCTTAATCTTAGTAACAGAACAGAAACGCACTACCTTCCTTCATCATCATAGCTAAAAAATTAACTAGAAAAGAATTCTGCAATTCAATAAGTATAAGAAACATTTAAAATTATGCCACCCTAATGGGAAAAGTCAAGAAAGATTTAAATAATAGGGAAAGATATCACAGTCTCCTTGCTGGCAGTCTAGAAATACTACAGATTAGACTACTCCTTAATTCAACAGAAATTTAATATAATTCCAATTAAAGTACCAACCTGTCAGGAATGAAGTTAAACTAAATTAGCTCAGTTTTTCCGAAGAACAAGCTGGTAATACACAATGAGAATGACAAATCTCTTTATACTGTAATTTTTAAATTGCTGATTTGAGAGTTGAGGATAAATCCTTTTAATTTAGGAAAACAGCCACTTATGAATTCACTTAAATCATAATTAATTGAAACTAGAATTAACCTGGAAGAAGGAGAGAAGGAAATCTCTTATGCTCAGTGTTAGCATGGTAGAGCATTAAATGCATTTGGGTTTTTTTGCTTGTTTGGTTTTTGTTTTTTGTGTTTTTATTTTTTTTTTATTTTTTATTTTTGGTGCCTATGGTTGAATGTATTGTGCTTTTTAAAAAAAAAAAACTAAGGTGTAATTGACATAGTTTCAGTTGTAAACATAAGGATTCAACAACATCTGTTTAAACTGCAAAATGATCACAGTAAGTCTAGTTAATATCCGTCACTATATATGGTTATAGATTTTTTTTCTTGTGATGAGAACTTCTAAGATCTACCCTCTTAGCAATTTTCAAATATGCAACACAAGATTATTAGCTATAGTCACCATGCCATTATATTCCATGGCAATTTATAACTGGAGGTTTGTACCTTGTGACTCCTTTCTGACCCACTTCTCGTACCCAACACCCCACCTCCAGCCTCTGGAAACCACTGATCTGTTCTCTATCCATGAGCTTGGATTTTGTTCTTGTTTTAGATTCCATACATGAGATCATATGGTACCTGCCTTTCTCTGTCTGACTTTCTTTCTTTCCTTTTTCTTTTTAGGGCTACACTTGCGGCATGTGGACATTCCCAGGCTTCAGGTGGAATCCAAACTACGGCTGCAGACCTATGCCATAGCCACGTGACACTGGATCCAAGCTGCATCTGTGATCTATGCCACAGCAGGCAGCAACGCCAGATCCTTAACCCACTGAGTGAGGCCAGGGATCGAAGCTGCATCCTCACAGTGTCGGGTTCTTAACCTGCTGAACCACAATGGAAACTCCCTGTCTGACTGATTTCACTAAGAATAATGCCTTCAAGTTCCATCCATGTGGTTGGAAATGCATTCCTTCTTTAATCCACTTTGCCTGGGAGACCTCAGGATGGATTGTGCAGGACGAAGACATCGTGGGATAACATCACAGGAACAGGGAACAGCCACATTTCAATCTATGGTCTGCAGTGAACTGCCTGGTGCAGAGCTTAGATATCACTCTGGGTGTGCAGGATGAGGGGGCTAGTCTGTTGTAGGACTGGTGAGTTTGAATAATGTCCATGGGCTCTGGATATAGGGATGGTCCCTGTGGGTCTGTGCCTGGCCCTGAGGTGGTCAGGGCAGGGGGAGAGTGGTCCAGAGTGGGAGAGGCCCCTAAAGGAGGTGGTGGGGGCTGGGGGTGTTGTCTCTGGATGGGTCAGTTTGCATTTGAAAAGTACTCTCATCAGGTCCAGTTTACTATTTCTAGGATGTTACTAAATCCGGGGTCAGCAAGACACATCAGAATGCAGAAAACACAGGACATGGTGGATGCAAAGGCCCCAAACCTGCACAGCCAAGCCTAATGGCCAGCAGCACCTGAGCAGCCCAAGCAGCTTGTTAACAGGAGGGCCCTGGCTAAGCCCCCTGTCCTGCTTTTGCTGCCACCTCTCTCCACATCCCCAGGGCCCCAGGCCCCTAGGCCCCAGGTTTCTTACCTCAGCTAAGCAGGACAGCCCAAGAAAGGGCCAGCCATACCCTCAAACCTGATACCCTAGCCTGTATCCTTCCTTAAGCTCAGACCCCACCCCTAACCAACAAGTCAAAAGTTGGAAGAGCTGAGGCTCCACCAGCACTGCTCTTCTCCTGCCTCTGGTCTTAAAGGGGCAGGTCCTAATGATCAGATCTCTCCTTAGAAGTGTGGGCTGCACATAGGTCAGGAGTAAGACCCCAAAGCAGAGTCACAGGGGAGAAGCCTGCCCTGCCTTTTAGCACAGTGTGTGATGTTGGTGGAGATAATAATACCTACCCACAAGGTTGCTGTGAGGGTTAAACCAGACAAGGATTGCAAAGCAATAAGCACGATGCCTGTACCATTGACCTTGGAGTTGTCATCATCATTATTATCATTATTAACTATTACCCCCTAGATGCTGCCTTTCCAACTTATGACATTCAAGACCTGCCCGAGAGCATCCCTCGGCAGGTGATGTTGCCAGAGACACAGGTCAGAGTTCCGGCTTAGCTGGGTGACCTTTTGCAAGTTACTCTCCTGTGCCTCAGTTTCCTCATCTGTAAAATGAAGATAATAATAGTACTGCTCAAAGGACAGAAGTGGGTTTGCCCAGGTCCTCTGAGATGAAAGTGCCAGGATGGGATCATTGGTTCGAAGACTGTCTTAGAGGAATGGCTGCAGGAGATGGGAAGAGGTGGCAGAGGGAGGCTGGGAGAGTCATCAGGCTGAGATGCAGGTCTTATCCTGTGAAGCAGCGAGGGAAGGAAGAGAGGAAGGAGGGTAGAGGAAAACCCTAGAACACTGAGAGCCTGAAGATGGACAGGAAGGCCCCCAGGGAGCCACAAAGGCAGCAATGGCTGTCACAGGAGTCCCCCGTCTCTCAGCAACAGGCCTGACTCAGATCCCTGCTGGGGTCATTCACCAGGTGGGAAATTCAGTGACAGATGACAGAGCACAGCAGCTGGGACCTTGGTCAATCGTGTCCCCTTAAGTTGGAAATCTGCACAGCCTCACAGCCACACAAGTGTAGAGATGAAATGTATCAAAACTCGTGAAGCTCTTGGCATGCCACCAGGCATGCCATGAGCTCTGGGTAAATGGCTACTATTATTATTAAATATTATTGTCAATTGCTGGACAATACAGTAGAACCCATAAACAAATTTTAAAAAATCTATGTCAAGGGAGTTCCCATTGTGGCTCAGTGGTTAACGAATCCGACTAGGAACCAGGAGGTTTTGGGTTCAATCCCTGCCCTTGCTCAGTGGGTTGAGGATCCCGCGTTGCCGTGAGCTGCGGTGTAGGTTGCAGACACGGCTCTGATCCCACGTTGCTGTGACTGTGGCATAGGCTGGCAGCTACAGCTCCGATTCGACCCCTAGCCTGGGAACCTCCATATGCCGTGGTAGCGGCCCAAGAAATAGACACACACACACACAAAATCTATGTCAAGGATGATACGACATGAAATTTTATATTTTTATCAAAAAATCTGTCAAGGATGATACGACATGAAATTTTATGATATGTTTTTGTATTTATGTTTCATCTACTAGAGCACTTGCAGAATAAAGCTTTGCTATTTGTTTATCCTCCCTGGAACATCTGTATATACATGTTCATGGTAAATGTTCAATAAATGTTTGCTGAAGAAATAATGAATTCAAAATATCAGAGCAATTATACTGATACTATCTTCAGTGCTAGATGGGCTTAACCTTATCTTTAAAATAAATTCATAAAATGTTCCCAGTCAGCCCTTCCTATGAAGGTTATTTTTCATAAACAGTTGTTTCCCTAATAGTTTATGATTTAAAAAATCAGAGCAAACTTGAAAGAATTTTTCAGTGAACACCCATATGCACACCATCTTGATTCTACCATTAACTTTGTTGGTTTTTTTTTTTTTTTTGCTTTTTTTTAGGGCTGCACCCATGGCATATGGAGGTTCCCAGGCTAGGGGTCCAATCAGAGCTATAGCCACTGGCCTACACCACAGCCACAGCAACAAGGGATCCAAGCCGCGTCTGGGACTTACACCACAGCTCAAGGCAACGCCAGATCCTTAACCCAATGTGTGAGGCCAGGGATCGAACCTGTGTCCACATGGATGCTAGTCGGATTCATTTCCTCTGAGCCATAACGGGAACTCTTACCATTGACATTTTACAATTCCTTTTTTTGTTTGTTTTTTTCCTTCTTAGGGCCGCACCCACAACATATGGAGTTTCCCAGGCCAGGGGTCAAATCGAAGCTGCAGTTTCCGGTCTACACCACAGCCACAGCAATGTGGGGTCTGAGCTGCATGTGTAACCTACACCACAGCTTACAGCAATGCCAGATCCTTAACCCACTGAGTGAGGCCAGGGATCAAACCCTCATCCTCATGGATACTAGTCAGGTTCGTAACCTGCTGCACCACAATGGGAACTCCCTACAATTCCTTCTTTTATCACACATGTATCCATCTATCTGTCCCTTTACTTATCCATTGGTCCATCTTATTTTTGGTGTATTTCAAAGAAAATCATAGACATCTGTACTTCCCTTAAATACTTCACCAATACTTCCAATCTTTTTTCAGTTTTTCTTCTTTTAACATAAAATTTACATGAAGATTTTAGATGACGAAATGACTTCCAAGCACAGGGATGTCACCTGGTTGAGAACAGATGGCAGCTGTTCATTTCTAGGGGACACTGAATATCCCTGGTGGGCAGGGCACTTGCTTTTTTAGTACATGGTACTCAGCCTCTGTTTACCTGCTTCTTGCAGATGCTAACTGCTGCAGGTTGGTGTCTCCAGGTAGCAGGAAGTTTATGAAAGAGCAGCTATGGGCCCAGTGCCTGTGGGCTCCAGGGGCAGGAAGGAGTCACAGAGAGGAGAAGTAGACTCGGGTGCAGCCTCAGCCACCCCCCAGGGAGCCAGAATAGCATTCAAAGCTGTCCTGAGTTGGGCTGAGATGGAGGGGCTTTTGCATCCCCATGGCCATCAGTCCTGGATGTGGGTCCCCTGGGAATGACCATGACCTTGGATTAGGCACTCTCTGAAGTTGAAGCACCCCCAAAGGGGCGAGCATTGAGGTCTGCTGGTAGTGGAGAGGAGGAGAATGCCCTGCAGCCAGGGGACAAGTCCCTCCTTGAAAGAGGTCTGGTGGCACATCATGGCATCCACCACACTGATAACACTTGGCTCATTTTAGGGACCCATCATGGAGCAAATGTACAAGCTTTATTCCATAGCAACAGGAAATTCCAGCTAAACCGCATTTAGTGTTCTGGGGACTGAATTAGCATCCATGATAAACATTTGCTTGTATGTCATGGCCAGTGGGAATGAGTCTGCAAAGGGCTAGGGTTTGTGGCTGATTGTTTTATTATCGGGGGATTCCTCACATGACACAAAAGGTACTCCCCCAATTGCACAAGAATGACATATGCGAGAGGGACCAAGAAAGGATTTCAGTGTTGTGCCACGGAAGTAAAAAATGATTGGAGGGAGTTCCTGTCATGGCTCAGCGGAAACGAATCCAACTAGCATCCATGAGGACGCAGGTTCAACCCTTGGCCTTGCTCAGTGGGTTAAGGATGTGGCATTGCTGTGAGCTGTCATGTAGGTTGCAGACGTGGCTCGGATCTGGAGTTGCTGTGGCTGTGGGGTAGGCCAGCATCTGCAGCTCTGATTCGACCCCTACTGGGAACCTCCATATGCTGCAGGTGCAGCCCTAAAAAGATCAAAAAAAAAAAAAAAAGATTGGAGACCTGAGATCAAAATTCATGAACCACTAACTTGGATTTAGAGAACTTGTTAAAATGAAATGTGAAGCTAGCTAAAGAAGCCAGCAGTCACAGACTTTATACACAATCGCCAGGACTGGCTTTGGCTGGGAAAACAAATGGTCTCATCAAAGTGATATTTTAAAATGAAAAGTCCATCTCCAATATCTTTTTTTTTTTATGGCCACATCTGTGGTATATGGAAGTTCCCAGGCTAGGGACTGAATCCGAGCCACAGCTAGGACCTACACTGCAGCTGCAGCAATGCCAGATCCTTTAACCCACTGTGCTGGACCAGGGATCAAACCCTCACCACTGCTACAGCAATCTGAGCCACTGCAGTCAGACTCTTAAGCTACTGCGCTATGGCAGGAACTCCCAAATGTCTGTGTCCCCCAAAATTCATGCCGCAAACCTAATGCCAAGGTGGTGGAGCTAGGAGGTGGGGCCTTTGGGAGGTGATCAGGTCAGGAGAGCAGAGCCCTCATGAAAGGGATTTGTACCTATGTCAAAGAGGCCTTAGAGAGCTTCCCTACTCCCCCCACCACATAAGGACACAACAGAAATCTGCAACCAGGAAGACCCTCCCTGGACCATCCTGGCCCCTGGGCTCAGACTTCTGGCCCCCAGAACTGTGAGCGGTGGATTTCTGTTACTGCCAAGCCATCCAGGCCCTGGTAGTTGGGTTCAGCAGCTTGAATGGATTAACGTCACCCTCTACACCTGCCTTTAAAAAAGTGCCTTCCTGAAGTGGACACCTGTCATTTGTGTATGTCCCAAACCTCTGACTGTACTCCCCACACAGTTAACATCTTATAGGGTAATTTCCTTCTTTCCAACAGAGAATGAGCCAATGAAACCAAACCCTCCTGGTCTGGCCTCTGTGCTGCTGCAATGCAGTTGTGTGACTTAGGTTCTGCCCGGCAGAAGGGCTCCCTCAAGGCTTTGCTGGGAGCTAGTGGTGTGGCTCTGAGCAGCATCAGGGGAGGGGCCCCCAACTCACCAGCCTCCGGACCCTTGATTGGCTGACTCTGCTGTGTCGTTCTGGGTATCACCTGGGAAGCTCCGCCCACTTCTTGATCCATCCCAGGATTCTTTTTTTTTTTATTTTTTATTTTTATTTTCCCACTGTACAGCAAGGGGGTCAGGTTATCCTTACATGTATACATTACAATTACATTTTTCCCCCAGCCTTTCTTCTGTTGCAACATGAGTATCTAGACAAAGTTCTCAATGCTATTCAGCAGGATCTCCTTGTAAATCTATTCTAAGTTGTGTCTGATAAGCCCAAACTCCCGATCCCTCCCACTCCCTCCCGCTCCCACCAGGCAGCCACAAGTCTCTTCTCCAAGTCCATGATTTTCTTTTCTGAGGAGATGTTCATTTGTGCTGGATATTAGATTCCAGTTATAAGTGATATCATATGGTATTTGTCTTTGTCTTTCTGGCTCATTTCACTCAGTATGAGAGTCTCTAGTTCCATCCATGTTGCTGCAAATGGCATTATGTCATTCTTTTTATAGCTGAGTAGTATTCCATTGTGTATATACACCACATCTTCCAAATCCAATCATCTGTCGATGGACATTTGGGTTGTTTCCATGTCCTGGCTATTGTGAATAGTGCTGCAATGAACATGCGGGTGCACGTGCCTCTTTTAAGGAGAGTTTTGTCCGGATAGATGCCCAAGAGTGGGATTGCGGGGGTCATATGGAAGTTCTATGTATAGATTTCTAAGGTATCTCCAAACTGTTCTCCATAGTGGCTGTACCAGTTTACATTCCCACCAACCGTGCACGAGGGTTCCCTTTTCTCCACACCCCCTCCAGCACTTGTTATTTGTGGATTTATTAATGATGGCCATTCTGACTGGTGTGAGGTGATATCTCATGGTAGTTTTGACTTGCATTTCTCTTATAACCAGCGATGTTGAGCATTTTTTCATGTGTTTGTTGGCCATCTGTATATCTTCTTTGGAGAAATGTCTATTCAGGTCTTTTGCCCATCTTTCCATGGATTGATTGGCTTTTTTGCTGCTGGGTTGTATAAGTTGTTTATATATTGTACAGATGAAGCCCTTGTCGGTTGCATCATTTGAAACTATTTTCTCCCATTCTGAAAGTTGTCTTTTTGTTTTCTTTTTGGTTTCCTTTGCTGTGCAAAAGCTTTTCAGTTTGATGAGGTCCCATGGGTTTATTTTTGCTCTAATTTCTATTGCTTTGGGGGACTGACCTGAGAAAATATTCATGATGTTGATGTCAGAGAGTGTTTTGCCTATGTTTTCTTCTAGGAGTTTGATGGTGTCCTGTCGTATATTTAAGTCTTTCAGCCATTTTGAGTGTATTTTTGTGCATGGTGTGAGGGTGTGTTCTAGTTTCATTGCTTTGCATGCAGCTGTCCAGGTTTCCCAGCAATGCTTGCTGAATAGACTTTCTTTTTCCCATTTGATGTTCTTGCCTCCCTTGTCAAAGATTAATTGACCATAGGTGTCAGGGTTTATTTCCGGATTCTCTATTCTGTTCCATTGGTCTGTCTGTCTGTTTTGATACCAGTACCACACTGTTTTGATGACTGTGGCTTTGTAGTATTTCTTTAAGTCTGGGAGAGTTATGCCTCCTGCTTGGTTTTTGTTTCTCAGGATTGCTTTGGCGATTCTGGGTCTTTTGTGGTTCCATATAATGTTTGGATTGTTTGTTCTAGTTCTGTGAAAAATGTCATGGGTAATTTGATAGGGATTGCATTGAATCTGTAGATTGCTTTGGGTAGTATGGCCATTTTTACAATATTGATTTTCCCAATCCAGGAACATGGAATATCTTTCCATTTCTTTACCTCTTCTTTGATTTCTTTGATTAAAGTTTTATAGTTCTTGGCATATAGGTCCTTTCCCTCCTTGGTCAGGTGTATTCCGAGGTATTTGATTTTGTGAGGTGCAATTTTAAAAGGTATTATATCTTTGTATTCCTTTTCTAATATTTCATTGTTAGTATACAGAAAGGTGACTGATTTCCGAATGTTAATCTTATATCCTGCTACTTTGCTGAATTTATTCATCAGTTCAAGGAGTTTTGGGGTTGAGTCCTTAGGGTTTTCTATGTATAGTATCATGTCATCTGCATACAGTGACAGTTTGATCTCTTCTCTTCCTATATGGATGCCTTTGATTTCTTTTGTTTGTCTAATTGCTGTGGCTAGGACTTCCAAAACTATGTTGAAGAGCAGTGGTGAGAGTGGGCATCCCTGTCTTGTTCCAGATTTGAGGGAGAAGGCTTTCAGTTTTTCCCCATTGAGTATTATATTTGCTGTGGGTTTATCATAAATGGCTTTGATTATATTCAGGAATGTTCCCTTTATACCCACTTTGGCGAGGGTCTTGATCATGAATGGATGTTGGACTTTGTCAAATGCTTTTTCTGTGTCTATTGAGATGATCATATGATTTTTGACTTTTTTTTTGTTAATGTGGTGTATGATGCTGATTGATTTGCATATGTTGAACCATCCTTGTGAACCTGGGATGAACCCAACCTGGTCATTGTGTATAATTTTTTTGATATGTTGTTGGATTCGGTTGGCTAAGATTTTGTTGAGAATTTTTGCATCTATATTCATCAATGCTATTGGGCGATAGTTTTCTTTTTTGGTGGTATCTCTGTCTGGTTTTGGAATGAGGGTGATGGTGGCATCATAGAATGTCTTTGGGAGTATTCCTTCTTCTTCAACCTTTTGAAAGAGTTTAAGGAGGATGGGCACCAATTCCTCTTTATATGTTTGATAGAATTCACCTGTGAAGCCATCTGGTCCTGGACTTTTATTTGTAGGGAGTGATTTTATGACCTCTTCAATTTCATTTCTAGTGATCGGTCTGTTCAGTTGGTCTGTTTCTACTTGATTCAGTTTTGGCAGGCTGTAAGATTCTAGAAAATTTTCCATTTCTTCCAGATTGTCAAACTTGTTGCCATATAGTTGTTCATAGTATTCTCTTATGGTTTTGTGTATTTCTGCTGTATCCGTTGTGATTTCTCCTTTTTCATTTATAATTTTGGTTACTTGGGTTCTCTCTCTCCTCTTTTTAGTGAGTCTGGCCAGGGGTTTGTCAATTTTGTTCACCTTTTCAAAGAACCAGCTCTTGGTTTTATTAATTTTCTCTATTGTTTTTTGAGTCTCTATTTTATTGATTTCTTCTTTGATCTTTATAATTTCCTTCCTTCTGCTGACTTTAGGACTTTTTTCTTCTTCTTTTTCTAATTCATTTAGGTGGAGGGTTAAGTTGTCCATTTGGGATCTTTCTTCTTTTTTGAGAAAGGCCTGTATTGCTATAAATTTCCCTCTGAGCACTGCTTTCGCAGCATCCCATAGATTTTGAGCAGTTGTGTCTTCATTATCATTTGTTTCAAGGTAGTTTTTAATTTCCTTCTTGATTTCCTCATTGACCCATTGGTTTTTTAGTAGCATGTTGTTTAGTCTCCATGCAGTAGGTTTTTTCTCTTTCCGTTTCCCATGGTTGATTTCTAATTTCATGGCATTGTGGTCAGAGAAGATACTTGAGATAATTTCTATGCTCCTAAATTTATTGAGATTCGCTTTGTGTCCCAATATGTGGTCGATTCTTGAGAATGTTCCATGAGCATTTGAGAAGAATGTGTATTCTGCTTTTTTTGGATGTAGGGTCCTGAAGATATCAATGAAGTCTAACTTTTCTATTGTTTCCTTTAGGATCTCTGTTGCTTTATTGGTTTTCTGTCTAGAGGATCTGTCCATTGATGTGAGGGGGGGTATTAAGGTCTCCTACTATGATTGTATTCTCATCAATATATCCCTTTATGTCTGTTAATATTTGTTGTATGTATCTGGGTGCTCTTGTATTTGGGGCATATATGTTGACGATAGTAACATCCTCTCCTTGGATGGATCCCTTAATCATTAAGTAGTGTCCTTCTTTGTCTTTCTTTATGTCTTTTGTTTTAAAGTCTATTTTGTCTGATATGAGCGTTGCGACTCCTGCTTTTCTGTCATGTCTATTGGCATGAAATATTTTTCCCCACCCTTTCACTTTCAATCTATATGTATCTTTTGTCCTAAGGTGAGTTTCTTGTAGGCAGCATATTGAAGGTTTTTGCCTTTTTATCCACTCAGCCACTCTGTGTCTTTTGACTGGGGCGTTCAGTCCATTGACATTTAAGGTTATAATTGATAGATGATTATTTATTGCCATTTGAACCTGTGTTCCAGTTGATTCTATGGTTCTCCATTCTTCCTTTCTTTTTTTTTTTTTTTTTTGGTTGGATGGTCTCCTGTGATTATCTGCTTGAGTGTATTTTTTTTTTCATTTTTTGCAAATGCAATATTTGGTTTTGGCTTGTGGTTGCCCTGTTTTTTAAGTATGCTAACCCCTTCCCATAATTGTGTGTTTTAGCCTGATGGTCCTGTAAGTTAAAACACTTCATTACTATATTAAAATTAAGAGAAACATACAAACAAACAAAAAGGGTTATTTACTTCCTAACATCCCTTGCCCAAATTTTATGGTTTTGATGACTCTTTTTAATTTTTTTCTTTTAAATTTTATTTTGTTTGAGGTCTGTTCATGATTAAATCTGTATGCTGGCTTATTTGAGTGACTGCTCTCTGATTGCGGTTTCCTCAGTCCTAGTTCTTCCTCTTCTTCTTTTTTTTTTTTCTTTTCTTTTTTCTTCCCTTTCCTTCCTTTCTTTTTGGTTTAGAGAAGCCCTTTCAATATTTCCTTTAACCTGGGTTTGTGTTGCAGTATTCTTTAAGTTTTTGTTTGTTGGAAAAAATTTTTATTTCCCCTTCTATTTTAAATGATATTCTTGCTGGATAGAGTATTCTAGGTTGCATATTTTTTCCTTTTAGCACTTTAAATATCTCTTGCCATTCCCTCCTGGCCTGTAGTGTTTCTGTAGAGAAGTCAGCTGATATTCTTATGGGGGTTCCCTTGTAGGTAACGTTCTGTTTTTCTCTTGCTGCCTTTAGGATCCTCTCTTTATCACTAATTTTTGCCATTTTTATTATGATGTGTCTTGCTCTGGGTCTATTTGGGTTCAGTTTGTTTGGGGCCCTCTGTGCTTCTTGTATCTTGAACCCAGTATCCTTTAGATTTGGGAAGTTTCCAGCGATAATTTCTTCAAATATATTTTCCATCCCCTTATCTTTTTCTACTCCTTCTGGAATTCCTATTATGCGTAGATTGGCCCACTTTATAGTATCCCATAGGTCTCTTATATTGCTTTCCAGTTTTTTGATTCGGTTTTCTGTCTGTTGACCGGATTGAGTGATTTCCATTATTCTATCTTCCATATCACTGATTCGTACTTCTGCATTATTCATTCTGGTTTTTACTGCCCTTAGTTCAGTTTGCATCTCTGCAAATGAATGTTCTAGTTTTTCTTGGCTCCTCCTTATATTTTCTAGTTCCTTTCTGAGGATATCTGCATTACTGTTCATATCTTCTCTTAATTCCTTCAGTATTTTCACTATTTCTCTTTTGAACTCCAGGTCTGTCAGACTGCAGAGATCTGTTTCATTGTTGACTGTTTTAGGTGAGTTCTCTTGTTGGTTTGACTGGGGGTGGTTTCTCAGCTTCTTCATCTTGCTTGTTGTTTTCTTTCTCCTGAGGGAGTTGTACTCTCCGTTATTGGGCAGTGTTTGCCTTGTCACTGCCATGGAATATTTCCTGAGGGCTGGCGTTGTTGGTCAATCTTTTTTGAGGCAGTGTGGCTTTTCTGGAGTGTTGATGGGGCTAACAGTGTTTCTTTGAAGCAAAGGAGGACTTCCTGAGGGAAGACAGGACTGGCCATCCCAGGATTCTGAGAACGCTTCATCAAAATCCCTTCCTGCCTCACCAGCTAGCGGCCATTCGTATGCATCCCCCTGATCAGCACATTTCCTGTCACCCACAACAGGGGAAAGTGAAGGACAATCTCTTTTGTTCTCTCATGCCTCCTATTGGACAGTCTTACTCAATTAACCCGCACTATAGGCCTTGCAGCTCTGGGTCTCGTAGCTGTTCGTCTCTCGTCCGTCATAGATTTGTGTGCCTGTGCCCTCTTCACAAACCTCTCTCCAGTGTTCCTTCTCATCCCGTGATGGGTCATTTTGACAGCACTTGGCATTCCCGGGCCCCACCATTTTCAGACGTAACCATTCTGCAGTGATGAGCCCAGGTGAGCTGCCACTGTGCAGAAGCACAGATCTGAATCACTAACACACCACGGCTGGTGAGTTGCCTTGGTTTTTCTCTTCCTTCCACCCACAACACCCATCAGTGCTCACACGGGCCGAACCCAGCAGGGGGCCAGATAGCAAAGGGGGCCGGAGGAAAAGTGGCTGGTGGGGCCAGTCCAGTCGCAGCACAGAGTCTGGAAAAAGCAAAATCAGACCTGGATCCGTGGAGATGACAGCTGCACAGAAGCTCACAGGAGGCAGCAGGACAACCCAGAATGGGCTCAACTAGAACATGATGCAGGGAGGACGCCACGCCATGTTCATAAGATACAGAGTTTGGTTGGTTTGGTTTGGAGTGTCAGTGAGCTGTCTCTCTAAGTCAGGAACCAATACATCTCTGCATCTACACATGAGTTTTCATGTTGGAAAATAATGGCAGAGTTCCTGTCATGGCTTAGCAGTTAACAAATCCGACTAGCATCCATGAGGACTCAGGTTCAATCCCTCACCTTGCTCAGTAGGTTAAGGGTCTGGCGTTGACTGCAGCTGTGATGTAGGTTGCAGACGCAGCTGGATCTGGTGTTGCTATGGCTGTGGCACAGGCTGGTGGCTACAGCTCCGATTGGACCCCTAGCCTGGGAACTTCCATATGCCTTGGGTGTGGCCCTAAAAAAGGCAAAAAAAGAGAAAGAAAAGAATGGGGATGCATAGAGAAAGTGCTTCTGTAATCCAGGACACCATGGCCACTGCCAAACACAAGAAATGCATGATCATTCCTGGCACAGAAATCAGGAAGAAACATCAAAGACAAAACTGGTGGGGAGGGAGGTTTGAAATGTGCACACCCATCTCCTAGCATCATTGTGATAAAAATGGCCCATGACACACCCCTGACCGAACCTGCTGACAGATCCAGGTCTTGGAAGATTGAGAAAGCAGTGGGAGGGGCTGCTGTTCTGGACTGACTTCCAATTAAGAAGGAGGAAGTGATGGGAGAAGTGGAAGTGATAGACACAGTGAGAGAAGATGCGCACGTCATCCTTGTGTCCATGACGGCCAGAAGAAAGAAACCTAGTCTGGTGAGAATCTCGTAGTTCAAAGCAGAGATTCCCAAGAATTGAAAGGTGAGCTGGAATCTAAAAAAAACCATCCTCCTTCTCAATTCTTGAAAATGGGGTTCTGACCACACAGATGAGTAATTGATGAAGAGGTAAGAGAACCACAACAAGCTGATGTGTCTGCACAGACAACGATGTAGTGAAGTCACAGCTAAAAAGGACCACAGTCCCAAGAAGGCTTCCAGAGACAGAGGTGAATCCCAAACTGTGAGACAGAGCTAAATGTTCATGTCCACAAGCCTAACACCCAGGAAAGGGTGTCTTGCAAACAAAGCTAAAGAAAACCATAGAGGAACTTTTTTTTAATTAATTAATTAATTATTTATTTGTCTTTTTGCCGTTTCTTGGACCCCTCCCGCGGCATACAGAGATTCCCAGGCTAGGGGTCGAATCGGAGCTGTAGCCGCTGGCCTATGCCAGAGCCACAGCAACGCGGGATCCGAGCCATGGTTGCGACCTACACCACAGCTCACAGCAACGCCAGATCCTTAACCCACTGAGCAAGGCCAGGGATCGAACCCGCAACCTCATGGTTCCTAGTTGGATTCGTTAACCACTGCACCACGATGGGAACTACCAAGGAAGTTTTGAAATGTGTTTCTGGAACAAGATAAGGTTGACTGGCAGCAGAATAAAAGAAAAGCAAACCTACTCAACTCCTGTCCATTGGTATGTTTAACACCCCTGTCAGGAGCAAATAAAGAAAGAAGTAAGACTTTATACCGGGGGAAGAGGAGGCCAGAATTAATAAACCGAACTGGATCCTCAAGTCCACAGCACAGTTGTAAGAGGGTACCTGAGTATTC
This sequence comes from Phacochoerus africanus, assembly GCF_016906955.1. Classification (NCBI taxonomy): domain Eukaryota; kingdom Metazoa; phylum Chordata; class Mammalia; order Artiodactyla; family Suidae; genus Phacochoerus; species Phacochoerus africanus. Next base: position 35,383,581 of record NC_062546.1, read on the forward strand.
CATGGGCATTTCCATTATCCAACCTGGAGGGGTCACATGCACTGTTGGTGGGAATGTATATTGGTACAACCGCTATGGAAAACAGCTTGGAGGTGCCTCAGAGAACTAAATATAGAACTGCCATATGATCCAGCAATCCCAATCCTGGGCCTATATATGGACAGTAATTAAAAAGATGCACGCACCCCTTATGTTCACTGAAGCACTATTCACAATAGCTAAGACATGGAAGCAATCTGAATGTCCATCAACAGATGAATGGATTAAGAAGATGTGGTACATATACAAAATGGAATATGACTCAGCCATGAAAAAGAATGAAATAATGCCATTTGCAACAACACGGATGCAACTAGAGATTCTCATGCTAAGTGAAGTCAGTCAGAAAGAGAAAGACAAATACCAGAGGATTCCACTTGTATGTGGAATCTAAAATATGGCACAAATGATCCTATTAACAAAACAGAAACAGACTCAGAGACATGGAGAACAGACTTGTGGTTGCCAAGAGGAGGGCAGAGAGAGTGGGATAGACAGGGAGTTTGGGGTTGGTAGATGCAAACTATTACATTTAGAATGAATAAGCAATGAGGTCCTGCTATACAGCACAGGAAACTATATCCAGTCTCTTGAGATAAACTGTGATGGAAGGTAATATATGAAAAGGAATGTGTATATATATGTGTGTGTGTGTGTATATGACAGGGTCACTTTACAGCAGAAATTGGCACAACATTGTAAATAAACTATACCTTAATAAAAAATTTAAAAAATTAAAAAGAAAACAAAATGCATGAGATGAATGGCAGATTTTTTTTTTTTTTTTTTGCCTTTTCTAGGGCCACTCCTGCGGCATATGGAGGTTCCCAGGCTAGGGGTCGAATCGCCAGCCTACGCCAGAGCCATAGCAACACGGGATCCGAGCCATGGCTGTGACCTACACCACAGCTCACGGCAATGCCGGATCCTTAACCCACTGAGCAAGGCCAGGGATTGAACCCGCAATTCATGGTTCCTAGTCAGATTCATTAACCACTGCGCCACGATGGGAACTCCTGATTTGCAGTTCTTATCAAGTTTTCATGGGAACTGAAGAGGGGCTGGGACAAGGTTGGTAGATAAAGTTGACCCCCAGTTTCAAAACCAGAGAAGACAGTGGACCCTTCCCTCTGAAGATGTGGGTCTGAGGATTATCTAACTCATGACCATAACTGGGATTATGGGCAAAACTATCTTTGGCCAAAGTCTTTATCCCCAGTGGTCAGCTTGGGTTTCCAAAGCCACACTTGCTTTTTGGCAGGGCTATCCGACCAGGAAATAAGTGAAAACCTATTAGCCTTGGACCTGAATTTCAAAAAAGGATCTGACAAACAATGATACCTTTTCACCAGATGGAAAATTGTGCGTAAGAGTGTGACAAAGCAGTAGTTAAATGTCCACACACACAGAGTCCTGGTTGATCAACAGCTCTCACATGGGAGCAGGCCCCCGTTTCTTCCCCTGCCCGTTCTGCTCAGGATGTTCATTAAACAGAACAAAGGGTGGGGAAAAAAATGTAATTGTAATGTATACATGTAAGGATAACTTGATCCCCTTGCTGTACAGTGGGAAAATAAAAATAATAATAAAAAAAGTTTAAAGTAGAATCAGGACTGCATCAAGGTTAAGCTGACAAATGGCTTAAAGCAGAGAGAAGGGGTAAATTTTCTAAGACAATGTTTTCTAAACATCAATCACGAGGGAATTACCTTCATCATTCTCACCACTGTGTATCACACGAGCTTAAGGATTTTCTTGGACTCATTTTATTTTATTTTTATTTCTGTCTCTTTGCCTTTTCTTGAGCCGCTCCCTCAGCATATGGAGGTTCCCAGGCTGGGGGTCTAATCGGAGCCACAGCAATGCCACACCACAGCCATAGCAATGCCAGATCCGAACCGCATCTGCAACCTACACCACAGCTCATGGCAACACCGGATCCTTAACCCACTGAGTGGGGCCAGGGATCAAACCTGCAACCTCATGGTTCCTAGTCGGATTCATTTCCACTGCGCCACAAAGGGAACTGTGGTCACCCTATTCTAATCAATATTTCTTACTATTATATTCCTTTTTAAAATCATTTTTATTTTTTCCATCATAGCTGGTTTACAGTGCTCTGTCAATTTTCTACTGCACAGCAAGGTGACCCAGTCGCACATACATGTATATATTCTTTTTCTCTCATTATCATGCTCAATGAATTTTATTATATTTATAGTTGTACAACTATCATCACAACCTAATTTTAGAACATTTCCATCTACAGTTTTGTAACCTGCTTTGGAAAAATGGGACCTGGTGACCTAATTGGGATAGAAAATATACCTCCCCCACAGAGAAGACACTCATGGACTTGGAGAACAAAGTTGTGGTTGCCAAGGGGGAGGGGAGAGAGTGGGATGGACTGGGAATTTGGGGTTAATAGATGCAAACTATCGCCTTTGGAATGGATAAGCAATGAGATCCTGCTATATAGTACTGGGAACTCTTATCTAATCATTTATGATGGAGCATGATAATGTGAGAAAAAAGAATGGATACATGTATGTGTGACTGGGTCACCCTGCTGTAGAGCAGAAAATTGACAGAACCCTGTAAACCAGCTATAATGGAAAAAATAAAAATCATTATTAGAAAAAAAAAAAAGAAAGAAAATACACCTCCAACTGGTTAAGACAACAGGCTCACAAAAAGAAATTTTGTAGTAATCCTGGGGACAGGGGGACACAGCATCACAGGGGCACAGGCTGGGGAAGGTGCAGCCCACCAGGAGAGCACGTGAAAGGGACTCTGGGTTGGACTGAATCTGAGTGCAAGATGATGGAGCTGCCTGAGTCACAAATATGCATTTGGGCTCGTGGGAACCAATTTCCACAGGTTCTATGCCAGGGGAAGCCCTGCTCTGTGAGTTCCCAGCTTTCAGTGATCATGGGGGGCTCAGCTTCAGTGGGCACCAATGGTGGGATTCGGCTATGCTGGATTGAGGTGAGGAGAGAAACCAGGAGGTGAGGAGGCCACAAGAGGATGAGCAGACAGCCTGGGAAGGTTTTCTCAGAAAGACTAGGATGTGGGAGGGGCAGGAGGGCTGGCTTCTTACAAATAAGCTCCACCTGCCCGTACTCAGCCTACGAAAGGCTCACGTAATAAGGGTACCAGCTGCCTACAAATGGGATGGACGGCCCTGGAAAGCATCCCCCTGCCCCCAGTCAGGCCCAGGCCATTCAAGCCCCAGGAGGGGATGCTGAGAAAGGATTTGTCCTAGATTAGATGCCCCAGAAGCAGAGCCTGAGATGGGGCTTTAGATGCCCAAGGCTTATAAGGAGCCTCTTGTCAGAGCAGAGAAGGCTAAAGAGCCAGGCACAGCTGTGTCTGCAGTTAAGTCCAGCCTCGGACGGACCCCACAGGCAGCCCTGCAGCATGAATGGAACCACATGTGTCCCACTGGAGCCACAGGGCCTACCTTTGCACCTGTCGTCAGTCAGGGGGGCGGGGGCGGGGTGTCCTCCTATGTGTCACAAAGATCAGGTCTCTGGAGAAGGGGGCCTCTGAGAAGCCATGGGAACCCAGTACCCACCCAGCCTGTGGTTTAAGAGGGGGGCTTTGCATGTTCCTCTCTACCTGGAAATGACTGGTGGCACTTGAGTTTTGGAAATTCATGCCTTGAGTTCATTTTTAAAAGACTGCTTTCCTTCTTCTTGGCTCTGACTGTATCCCTGGCATCTAGAACACCCCAAGATCTTTCTCCCTGAGATTCTAAGCTCCTGTAATTGTCACCTAGTTCAAGTCAGGCGGGGCGGATCCAGGTCTCAAGGGGCCTGAGGCAGAGTCTATTTTGGAAGTCCCCCCCCCCACACCCCATGGGAAAAATACAAAATTACTAAAGCAAAATGCCCACAAGCCCCTAGCAGGGCTCAGGGCAAGGTAAGGGCCTCAATGACACTTGAGTGTCACTCAATACCCAATAAAACTATGTCTACCTTCATTCTTTTGTGTGTGTGTGTGTGTGTGTGTGTGTGTTTAAGGCCATACCCACAACATATGGAAGTTCCCAGACTAGGGGGCGAATTGGAGCTATAGCCTCTGGCCTATGCCACAGCCACAGCAATGCAGGATCCAAGCCACATCTGCATCCTACACCACAGCTCACAGCAACGCCAGATCCTTACCCCACCGAGCAAGGCCAGGGATCGAACCTATGTCCTCATGGATCTTAGTCGGGTCTGTCACCACTGAGCCACAAGGGCACTCCTGCCTGCATTCATTTTTGCCATATTCATGGAATACTGTACTATTATTTTTTTTAACTAATTCACTTAAAACCAAATATACCTAAACTCATTCTAAATATTAGTAATCATGGTAATATCACAATTTGATGTGCTAATTACATATATTTTAAATAATCTTAAAACAAATCCCTAAGCGCAATCCCCTGGCTAAAATCATCTCCTATTCAACCTAAGGGAGATGTAACCCCCTTCCTGTGGTAGTAAACAGTCTTGGAAGCTTCCTTCTCTGCCCCAGGCTTTTTCCAGGAAGTAAAGGGTCAGCTGGAGGGAGCCCAGTTTGGGCCCCTGAAGCAGGACCTTGATCAGAGGTCCAGCTTTCAAAGTACTCTGATACAGTTACTAACTCTGCGGATGCTCACCCAGCCCCCGGCAGCTGTGGGAGGGACCACACCAGGTGATCACACCATCACTGGCTTTTCCTCAGAGGTCACACAGCTTCGAAGGGGGAAATCGAGCCTAACTCCAGGTGTCAGAGCTTGAACATTTTCACCACCTTCCTCTTCCTTACCACGCTGACTATTCACTTTGATTTTAAGAAACCCCAACAATCAGCGAGATCTCCTTAATCGGAGCTGTAGCCACCGGCCTACGCCAAAGCCACAGCAATGCCAGATCTGAGCCGCATCTGTAACCTACACCACAGCTCACAGCAACACCAGATCCTTAACCCACTGAGCAAGGCCAGGGATCAAACCTGCAACCTCATGGTTCCTAGTCAGATTAGTTTCCCCTGCATCACGATGGGAACTCTGAGATCTCCTTTTTATAGATCTCCTTTTTATATAGTGCTCTGTGACCATTAAAATAGGGAAGGGTCCCTCCCAGGGAGTCACTAATTGGGAGGCTTTAAGCAGTTACTTAGTCTCCTTACAGTGCCTTAGTTTCCTCATCTGTGAAATGGGTATTCAATGAAATAATCTATGGAAAAGCATTTCTTTTTTTTTTTTTTTTTGTCTTTTTGCTATTTCTTTGGGCTGCTCCCGCGGCATATGGAGGTTCCCAGGCTAGGGGTCGAATCGGAGCTGTAGCCACTGGCCTATGCCAGAGCCACAGCAACGCAGGATCCGAGCCACATCTGCAACCTACACCACAGCTCACGGCAACTCCGGATCGTTAACCCACTGAGCAAGGGCAGGGACCGAACCCGCAACCTCATGGTTCCTAGTCGGATTCGTTAACCACTTCACCACTACGGGAACTCCTGGAAAAGCACTTCTTAGCACAATGCCCAGAATACGGGATGTCCTTCATGTATGTTTGCTATTCTAATGATTACCATTAATCACTAGAAATTCTTCTGATTTTTTTTTTTTTTTCTGTGCCCATGGCATACAGAAGTTCCTAGGCCAGGGATCAAACCCACACCACAATGGTAACCAGAGCCACAGAAGTGACAATGCCAGATCCTTAACCTGCTGTGCCACAAGGGAAATCCTAGAAACTTAAAAAAAAAAAGTTTTAAAGTCTATTTTCCTAAGTTAGTAGGCCAAGATAAGAAGGATTTATGCAAACAGCCTCTTCCTTTGATAAGGTACATTGTGGATAATACATTAAATGCACACAAAGCACTTTTCAAGTTAAATTATGTCAAAATGATGTAACCATAATAATGCATATATTAGCATGAGCAATAGTGAATGTAAATAATTAAAACTTCATTATGCTCCACCAAATAGATGTACATGGTGCTTTAGCATTCAGGATTTATAACTGTGTGTGTCTCTCTCATTAGCGTAAATCAGGGAGCACTGACTGTGCCCAGGAGAAAAGGCATCATTAGCAGAGCCATGCCCAGGGTTTTGAGTTAGGATAATTCTAACATCTGCCAGAACAAAGGTACCTAAGGAGATGCGGGGAAGGACGGCCCTGAGCAAGACAGCTTCAAAGATCAAATCAGAATATCCGTTTAGAATCTATTCTTGGCCTTAAAATTCCTTACTTCCCATGTCTCTTCATACTAATATGGGCTCTTGCTTCTATTCCACTAATGCAGCCCCTGAAAATTCTTGCTATTTTTTGGATTCATTGGAAGAAACTCATCTGCAAGCTCTGAGAAAGCACAGGAAGCCCAACAGAAAGACAGAGAATACTGCCCCACCCCACCCCCCGAGCTGCCACTAGTCAAATCTAGGCTATTCCCACTCCTTCAACTCAGTCCTAGAGAACTGGTCGACCTGCCCTGTACCCCTCCTGCAGCATCTCTAGTCTGCAAATCTCCCAGGAAGCTCAGACCTCTGAGCCACCTGTAAATAGAATACATTTGGGTCCATCTTAAAACTCGGTGGGTCTAAAGGTTTTGGAGACCATATTCCTGTCTGGTCTGAAAACATCCCCCAAAGACTTTGGAAGAGGAATGGGCCTGCTCTAGCCCTGGATTTCAGCTTGCCTGGTCTCCTTTTCCCAACCTATGCACCCAGGAGGGGTGTATCTTGCCCCACAACCCATTCGATTGAGGCAGAATAGTAACTCAGTCAGTGTAGGAGCATGGGCTTCGATGCATTCTTTGATATGGCTTTTTTTTTTTGTCTTTTTGCCTTTTCTAGGGCTGCTCCCATGGGTCTAATCAGAGCCACAGCAACACTGCATCCGAGCCACGCCACGTCTGCGACCTACACCACAGCTCATAGCTCATGGCAACGCCGGATCGTTAACCCACTGAGCAAGGGCAGGGATCAAACCCTCAACCTCGTGGTTCCTAGTCGGATTCGTTAACCACTGCGCCACGATGGGAACTTTCTGATATGGCTATTGATTAACATTTGTGGCTTAAGGGCTCCAGGGAGTAATTCCCCACAGGCCTTGTTTTATTACAGGAAATGTGCCTTCCCCACAGGCTTTGTTTACTATAGGAAGTGTACTTTCTCCACAGCCCTTATTTACTATAGGAAATGTGCCTCCCCCCACATGGACCTTAATCTCTAACCCACTCCTCATCTGATAAAAAAGGAGAGAGGAATGGTGACTCAGTCTAAGGACAGAGAAGGACAAAGAAATCATAAAACTGATGGGCCATCTCCACTCCTAAAACCCCCTATTGGACAAAGACTGATACAGGTAATTGAGCAAGGCCAATGGGAGAAAACCACATCTTTCTAGACCCCACGTTGGTACCCCCTGCATCTTTAAGGGATAAAAACCCCTATAGGACAATGGGGGAGGGGCTTTTCTCCCACTCCCAGCAGCCCTGGAAGCTATTTGCTTTTCTGAAATAAAGACTTTGCTTGCTTGCTGCCTGCGTGTTCACGGAGTTCATTCTTCGACTGCGTGAACAAGAACCCGGATTCCAGTAACATTTTTTCCGGCATCACAACCTCTCTTCCATTTAACTCATGCCACTGAGCATTTACGACGTACCAGGCAGTCAATGTGAGATAACAGACACATTAAAATGCTGCCCTCTGCACCCAGGCACTTACAACAAGATCACTGTTAAAGCTGAGATCTGTGTCTAGCACTAGGGCAATAGAAGATAGAAAGTATAAGTTCTTCTGAGAAAGACCAGAATTGCTTTACCAAGAAGGCCACCTCGGAGTCGAGGCTGAAGGATGAGGAGGCAGTGGAAGGATTCCAGGCAGAGAGCATGAGAAATGCCACTCAGAAGAGAGGGGTGAGCTGTGCCTTGGGGAAAACATAAATCCAACCTCACTCACTGTTGCTGGAGCCCCAGATATTCTGTGGAAAGGGAACTGGGGTCGCACAGAACAGATGGAGGTGTAGGCCGTGCAAACAACTGTCAATCTAACCCTATAGGTGACGAGGAGACACCACTGGATACCTCTGAGTAGGAGAGGGACATTTCGGGGGCCAACCAGGTTGGGAGTAGGGTGGGAGGATGATGCGTATAAAGGGTGGGGCATAGATGTGCAATTTATTTGATACATGTGGGTAGAGGAAAAAAGTCTCAGCTACCACTCAGGTTTCATCTGTAGGAAACTTGGGTAGAAGGTGGTACAGTTCATTAGAATAGGGTGTCTAGAAAAATAGCAGGTATAGTGGGAGGAACAAAATGGGTGAACTTTAGGGCAGCTGAATTAGAACAGACTGTGGTTGCCAAAGTGGTGATGACTGAGAGAGCTGGCTATGAGTTTGGAGCTTGGGCGCAGGGTCAGGGGGTGGAGACACAGCGAGAGTGTAGGCAGGATGGCCAGTGGATGACCCGGATGAAATCTGACGTGTGAAGCCAGAGGGTTCATCTAGATCTGAGGTCAGCATCACCCCAGCAGCGTTCCGGAACCAGCACACACCAGGTCCAGTCAGTTTCCTAAATTAAGTCCTGCAGAATGACTAAAATATGAAATCAATAAAAGGCTAAAGAGAATAAACACTACTGAAATTACATCGAAACAAACCCCTCTTCCTCACTGTACCAGCCAGGGGGAACAAGATAATTAAAACTGAACACTCCCTCCCACGCTACTGGTGGGAACACAAACTGGTACAGCCACTCTCGAGAACAGTATGGAGGTTCCTGAAAAAACTAAAGAGTGTTGCCATATGATCCAGCCATCCCACTTGAGGGCATATAACCATAGAAAACTGTAATTCGAAAAGAAATACATGCACCTCAGTGTTCACAGCTGCACTATTCACAAGAGCCAAGGCGTGGAAACAGCCGCAGTGTCCATCAACAGATGAATGGATAAAGAAGGTGTGGCATATATACATGATGGCATATTACTCAGCCACTAAAAAGAAGGAAATTACATCATTTGCAACAATATGGAAGGACCTAGATATTATCAAGCTAAGTGAAGTAAATCAAAGATAAATATCATAAGGTATCGCTTATATGTGGAATCTAAAGAAAGATAACGGATGAACTTATTTACAAAATAGACACAGAAAACAAAGTATGGGAGGGGGAGGGATACACGAGGAGTTTGGGATTAACATATACACCTTATACGTACAATAACCAACAAGGCCCTTCTGTATAGCACAGGGAACTCTACTCAGTATCTTGTAATAACCTACAGTGGAAAATAATATAAAAAAGACGAGATAGCTATGTATGTGGATAACTGCATCACTTTGCTGTACACCTGAAACTAATAACACTGTAAATCAACTATATTTCAATAAAAAATTTTGAAACACTGCACACTCCGGTGGGAATTGTAACTGAAACAAAAAAGCTTAATGGAAAGCAGTTTATCAGAGTTCCCCTGGATTGCTGGTGAGGGGACTGGTCAGACACCCAGCTGACCAGTCATCTATAGCTGTAGATGGCTGACTAGTCATCTACAGGAAATGATCACTAACACCGCTCACTTTCCAGTTCTAACCTCATCAAAGGCACCTTTGGGAAAAGCAGTGTGTTTTCTTTGGTCTACGCATTCCAACACAAAAGGGAAGATTCCAGTTTTCCCACCAGGTCTTAGCTCCCAGGGAAGAGCAACAGGCTGGCTCTGTGGTTCCCATGGGAGAAGCTAAGAGACCAGCCAGGAGGAACAAGCCAAAGTCTGGCCCTTGCCCTGCAGCTAACTTCGCGTCTATGCCTATAGTGATGACTGGCAGGTGCTCCGTGATGTCGGCAACAAGCACGGCTTCTAGACTTGCCCCAAGTCACATCTCAGAGAGCTGTTAGCCCCGGGGAAGCTGAGAGATCACTGAGGGTGTGGGTGGCAGGTATCGGAGGCTTCTTCCCTCCCCGACACTGCAGACCCTGAGAATCAGCTGGGATGCCATTTCCCGGTGGAGTGGCCAGAACCCTTTCCAACACAGCACTCCTGGCCTTCAGGCAGCGCTGGCCCTTCTCAGATTCCATCACTGAGGACAGTGAGGTCCAAAGCTTCCATTACCTACCCAGGTAGCGTGGCCAGCCAGCATCAGAGCTGGGGTGGAAGGTGGCTCTCCTATTTGCCTCAACAGCTGCCAACACTTAAGTTTCAACCGAGTAGGGAGGCAACTGTGCCCTGTGCTCCCCAGGGCTTCCAGATGATCAGCAGGACGTGTGACAGCAGACCTTCCAGACAAGAGCTCTGTGGTCTCGGAAGCCAGGGCTGGGGGTCCTTTTTACTGCCAAGGTTGAGGACTTAGACTTCCTGTGTGTTATCTAATACGTGGTCAGGCCGGTATGACCCAGTTCTGATTGCAGGTCAACCACGCCTAATGCTCAGCTGGATGCACTGTTTCTGTTGGCCTTTCTGTCTCCTACTGCTCCTGTTAATAGACTCATAGAAACCTGAGTCCCAGGGCAGCAAAAATAGTTCCCCAAAGCTGCCCTGGGCACAGAGCAGAATTTGATCTTCTGACACTTGGTTGGGTTTATCAAACTGCTTAACCCGTGGTCCCTGCTCTTCAGCTGCCCTAGTTCCTTCCAACTTGAAGAGGCTTCACTCTGAATAGGAACATTAGCGTCCCAGTGATGGTAGAGGTCACGGCCATGGCAGCCTTAGGCTGGGTGCGAGCAAGAGGGAAGAGTGGGAGTTTCTGTCGTGGCTCAGCAGAAATGAACCCAACTAGAATCCATGAGGGTGTGGGTTCGATCCCTGGCCTCGCTCAGTGAGTTAAGGATCTGGCATTGCCATGAGCTATGGTGTAAGTCACAGACATGGCTCAGATCTGACATGGCTGTGGCTGTGGCAGAGGCCAGAAGCTGCAGCTGCGATTTGACCCCTGGCCTGGGAACCTCCATATACCCTGGCTGCAGCTCTAAAAAAAAAAAAGGACAGAAGAAGGCATCTACACCCTGGGGACAGGTGGTCACAAGCTGTCAATCCTGATGCTAAAAGCAAGTTGAAACCTACCAACAATTATTGACATGATTAAGGCATCTTGAGAATGTCTTTATAAATCTGGCCTAAGAAGATAACTCCTTTGGCTTGAAAATTTCTGAAGTCAGTCTCTAGTGGATCAGATAAAGATACACTAGAGATAAATAAATGTTCCAAGTTTTTAAAACTCGCATCCACAAAGTAAGATTCAGCCCAACCGCAAACATGATGCACGTGCTACAGGCAAGGGGTTCTGATCAATTCAGATGTCTGATTCCTGAGGGCACATGGGTGCCTGAAAAGCTTCTGAATTAAATGAGACCCTCTGTCTTTCTTCACACCCATCTGTCTGTATGTTGTGTCATAAAGATCACTCTAGGGAGTGTGACAAGCCATGCAGACCCCCAAACTGAAGTCTTAGTATTTCCCCAGAGGAAGATACTACAGCGGCCTTCACCGTCCTCTTAAAGGCAGGGTTTGGAGAGGATCCTGGCCTTGACCTTCCTCCTGAAGGCAGGGTTTGGAGTGGATCCTGGCCACGGCACGAGAGGTACCCGGCTGGGCGGTGACTAATCCATTTCCCAGAGGACTCTGGTGTGGGAGCTCGGGGTTGGGGGGAAGTGAACGGCATGAATCAGGGCTCAAGAGCAGAAAATACAACGTGATTCATATTAACTAAAGGAAAAGGTTGAGGGAGAAAAAACAACTAGAAATGAAAACCACACGCACACTTACGCATCAGCAAATGCCACACTGAGCATGTCACTGGAACTTCTGCTTTTTAGAGTCCAAAGAAGAAAAAAAAAGGCAGATTTTCAAAACAAAGCCTAATAAAACCAGTTGTAGCCAAATTGAATGAGCATAAAGCACAATGCAGCTACATAAAAAAGAAACAAATTGCTTTTCATAAAGTTGGTATTTGTTATAAGAAAAAAGGAGCCAACATAGTATTTCTCACCCAATCTCAAATGTCCTTTATATCCCTTTGTTAATTTTTGTTGAATACTATCAGACATTAAAATGTTAAAGCTTTTAGAAGTTCTTTTTGTGGCTCAGTGGTAATGAACCTGACCAGTATCCATGAGGACGGGGGTTCAATCCCTGGCCTCACTCAGTGGGTTAAGGATCCGGCGTTGCTGTGAGCCCTGATGTAGGATGAAGATGCAGCTTGGATCCCAAGTTGCTGTGGCTGTGGCATAGGCCGGCTGCTGTACCTCCAACTTGACCCCTCGCCTGGGAATGTCCATATGCGGCAGGTGCGGCCCTTAAAAAAAAAGGTTTTCAGACTCACAGATTTTGAAATCAAACTGATGGTTACCAAAGGGGAAACATGGGGGGCCGGGAGGATAAACTAGGAGTTTAGGATTAATATATATACATTACTACATATAAAATAGATAACTAACAAGGACTTATTGTACAGCACAGGAAAATCTAGTCAGTATTCTGTAACAACCTATACGGGAAAAGAATCTGAGAAAGAACCGACATACGTAAATGTATAACTGATTGACTTTGCTGTACACCTGAAACCAACACATTATAAGCCAACTATTCTCCCATAAATTTTTTATAAATAAATGCCAAATGAAATGTTTAAAACTTTTGCTTAAAGTGCACATTATCTTTGCAACTAGGATGCTTGCTTCATTATAAGGCGTCTCTCAATTGGCATCATTGAATTTCTCAGTAATGAGTTATCTAGGAATGTAAAACAAAGGAGTGGAATTCAATCAACAAAGAAGTAAAAAATAAACAAATCAAGTTCCTGCTGTGGCTTAGCGGGTTAAGACACAGACATGGTGTCCATGAGGATGCGGGTTTGATCCCTGGCCTCGCTCAGTGGATTAAAGATCTGGCGTTGCCATGAGCTGTGGCATAGGTCACAGATGTGGCTCGGATCTGACTGTGACATAGGCTGGAAGCTGCAGCTGATTTGGCTCCTAGCCTGGGAACCTCCATATGCCAAAGGTGTGGCCCTAAAAACATAAAAAATAAAAAAAAAATTTTTTTAAAATAAATAAAAGAAAAAAAAAAGAAACCTCAAAGCTACTGGGATCAGTCACTCTGGAACAATGGAAAACCCTGGAAACAATGGGTAGAGCCATAGTTGTTCTGAACTGTGCTTTTTTTCTACTCAAAACTGTAACTTGATGACAGCTTTGTGTCATCCAGCGAGTTCTTTTTCAGTGGTTGTACAATGTTTCATCATATGGCTGTGATAGTATTTAAGTAAATAGCCATGCCAAAAAAAAAAAAAAAAAACATGCTCTCCTTTTCCCATTCTGTCCAAAGGCCTCAGAGGGATTTAGCTTCAGCTGTGCACAGACTTAAAAGTCACAAATTCCCTCCTTCCATTCCTCAAACTGTCTGGCACACCCTGTAGCAGATGCCCAGGGTGCCTCACCCAGACGCCCTCAGCATCCACCCATCTCCATCAAGGGTTTCCTACTGCAAGTACCTACCGCTCTCCTTGATCTGAAGACTGAGGGCAGGAGCAGGCGTGGCTCACTCATGGGTGAACCAAAAGACCAAGGAGCTACTGCCTCCTGGAATGGTCCTCACCAGTGATGGATGGTTGCCCCTGGAATGGTCTTCGCCAGTGATGGACGGGGTTTGATGGATAAATTCCTGGGGGTCCTCACTCCCTGGGTGAAGTAACTCTAAGGTGAGCTCCTCATGGGCCTGACCCAGCTGTCCACAGTGGCAAGAGGCTCATTAACACAACCGCTTCCCTTCTCTGTCTCATCTCTCCACTCCTCCACCATCCTTCCCACCCAGACCTGACACACCAAATGGCTCACACCTCTGGTACTTTCTGCCCAATCCTTGCACATTTACAAAGATGGAAACAAGCCCTGAAGTCCACAGGCATTTCAACAGCATGGACAAGGCCCATGCTTGCAGTGATGGGTTACTTAGACTGCTCTGTTGGGCCTAACAGGGTGCCATCACGGAGACACTAGATCAGGGTCTTGCTTGCCTGGCCAACGCATGAACACAGCATAAATAACTTAAGAGTGTTTGGAAAGACGTTTAATCGTTCAGGGCTTAGGTTTCTTCCATAGACCTACGGGGCCAAGAACACAGCAGTCAAGCTGCCCTCAGCATATGGTTTATGACTTAGAACTCACAAAAAGCATAAAATGGCAAGTCTTTTCCATGCTAGCTTGGAAAAAGTTCTGTAGATTCTGCTAATTCCAACCAACATAAAAGTGATGCCTCCTCTTCCAGCTAAGCCTTGTTCGTGCCAGATGAGAGAGCCAAGTTACTGCGCGAGGCAAAGAAATGACATTTTCACAGCACTCAAAGCGTCCTCCGGAACTGTAGGAAAATACACACAGCAAATAGAATTGACAATTTCTTCAGCCCACTGGCTGCTCTTATTTCACTCTGACGCACTTGAGCAACTGGGGCTCTGTGATGCCAAGTCAAGCCATTTTAGGCAGCTGCCGGGAACATAGCAGGTTGTCACTGAGGGAGCCTGACAATGCCAGACACCTCCTGAGTCCACGAGGAGCCAAGCCATGACACAAGATAAGGCAGAAACCCCTGCGAAGGTCTGAGATAGCAGCGGTTTTTGCAAGCTGAGCCTGTGTAGCTTTTAATGACCATGTCGTCTCCAGTTAAGAACAACTGAGACTATCATTTAAGATCTGGGGGTTTGCCCCAAGTTATAACTAAGGTGCCACTGGTAAAATGCTTTACATTTCACACTGTATCTGCCCAATTTGGTAGCAGCTGAGTGCCTTCTGGTTCCTGCCCAAGGCCAACAGCAGACACCTCCCCAGGACAGGCGGAGATTGCCTCTCAGCCCCTCACTTGGGTCTGACCACGCAACTTGCTTTATCAATACAAGAGGCAGGAACATCAATGAAGAGGCCTCTGGGTTTCCACCTGCACCCCCTGCCCCTGCCATGGTCACAAGTAGAGCTGCCCTTGGGCCACCACTGCCCACTAGCCTGGACTCAGAATGCAGCCAGGTGGAGAGCGAGAAGCCACACCTAGCTGGCTAGCTGGACCCCGGCCAGAAGCAGCCGCCCAGCCCAGCCTGGATCAGCTCCCACTCCCCACCCGCATGTGAGCTGGCTCAGCCAAGGTCAGTAGAGATGCCCAGCTAAGCCTCAAGTTGCAGCCAACCTTTACTGCAAGAGCGAAATAAATGCTTAGTATTAATTTTTCCGCTGCACCTGGGGGTGGTTTGTTGCATAGTGAGAGCTGACACAGAGGACAAAGAGAAAGTACAGGAACCTAGGGGAATCGTGCCCAGTAGATTCTCCCTCTTTCCTGCCCTGGACAAACAGGATATAATCATGACGTTTACAATGGCTTCAAAAGGTCCCCACAATTCTTCTAGAAATACACCTGCTTCCGTGCGTCTTGGTGGGACAATCTCAGGAGACATCCTACACAGTCTGTCATAGGTCCCCAGAGGGACTGAGCCCCAGTTACACCCAGGGGTCACCTGCTCATGGTCCTGCCCTGCATGGCCTCCCAGGTCCCTGTCCACTCCACACTCCCTCACTGTGTTTCTAAGCATCACAGCTCCATAAACACTTGCACTGGGATTCTCAACTTAAAGACAGGGTTCCTTTCCACAAATAACAGCTAACGTTCATCAAGCACTTTCACGTGCCAGACACCACGACACACAGGTGACTTCACCTCTCTGTCCCTCAGTTTCCTCATCTCTAGAATGGGGGTAAAAACAGTGTCCCTCAAGGCTGTTTTGAGGAAAGAACAGGCAACATGCCTAGAACAGGACCCAGCTTGTGGCAAGTCTTCCAAAACACCACTATTTTCTTTTTTCCCCTCTTCTTCCCCCTCCCCCCTTTTTAGGGTCACACCTGTGGCATATGGAAGTTCCAGGGCTAGAGGTTCAATCCGAGCTACATCCATGACCTACACCACAGCCACAGCAATGTCAGGTCTATAGGACCTATACCACAGCTTGCTGCAATGCCAGAACCTTAACCCACTGAGCCAGGCCAGGGATGGAACCTGCATCCTCACAGACACTGTGTCGGGTAATCCACTGAGCCACAATGGGAACTCTGAACACCACTATCTTCAAGCAAGCCGTGCTTCTCATCACCATCACGTTTCCAATAGGCATCCACCTATTGCTAAGAATGGAATGAGGAGGACCGAGACCGAGGCAAACAAGGAGGAAGAAGAGACAATGAAGAGAAAAGGAAATTCCACCTCCAGGATAGCACTAAAACTCTCAGCCAGCTGATGGCAGCACTAACCTTGAACTCAACACTGAGCAGAGCCATCGACGTGCACCTTCCAGGATTTGCTTAGGGACATTCTGCTCCCGGGGGCTCCGGGCTGAGAACCAGAGACAGGAGGGGTGTCCAGGGGGAGAGGCCAGTGGGGTCTCTCTCCTCTGTGTGCGTGGCTGAGGTATGCGAGCCACTCCGGGAGGAAGTGCCCTGAGCAAGGACCATCTCAAATGGGCTCAGCAGGAGCCCGAGGATGTGGGTCTGCAGGCAGAGAACCAGGCTTGCCCAGACACAGCCAGAGCACTCCTGGGGGTGCTCACACCTGGCCTCAGGCGCTCAAGACTCCGCCAGGGGAGGAGAGAGGTCACCTGAGTGGGATGGAAGTTTCCCAGCTCCCACCACTGAGGGTCTGCCCAGGTAGCTGCTACTGACTGGTGGATCCCAGGGGAGCCGCCCTCCTAACACACCCTGATCTTGGACTTTCGACCTCCATCCGCGTGGTGCAGAGGAAGGGGAGGGACGACACTCATTTCCCTGGTGACACCTGGATGAGCAACCCTTTCTGTGACTCGCAGGCCACGCTGGCACAGCAGTGTTCGGGGCCCTGCACTGTGAGACCTAAAACACAGCCCGGCTTCAAACCCCACCTTGGCCACTGCCCACCTGTGGGATGCAGGCACATTCCTGAGCCTCTAAGCTCTCAGTTTCCCCATTTGAAAAGTGAGACCCACCCTTCCAGGGCCACTGTGACGAAAAAAATGTAACAATGAATGTGCTGGTGTCAGAAGGGTGGGGGAAGTGGGGGCAGGCAGTGGAAGCTGAAGCCTTCCTGAAATTCCATGAAAAAAGGGATGCAGGAGACAGACCAGCTGACCCTTCCCCCACCCCCACCGCCGCTGTACCCCTGCCCCTCCACGAAACAAACCCATCAGACGAGCCATGTGCCCTTGAGCCTTCAGTGGCAGGAAGCAGGCGGAAGTAGTGATGCTGTCCAGGTTTCTGGGGTTCAGCGCAGGCCCCTTCTACTGACTCTGACAGGTAGGTGGCTGCTTACTCTTTACCTGTGACCCATCTGCCACCCCCAGCTGACAGAGGAAGAGAAAAGAGCAGCAAAGGAAAGAAAGCCTTTTCACTATCAACTACCCACCCCATGCGCTGCCTCCATCTTCCCCACTTGTTTCAATCTCCCCTGCCCCCCCCGCCTTTCCAGACAGTGGATGGAGAATGAGGGGCGCCCAGGGCTCTTCTCTTCTCTTCCGTGTCCATCTCAGCCTCTCCTGGCATCCTCTCCCCTCTCAATCCAGTTCTGTTTTGCTCATAATTTATAAACCATGCAAAGGTTTCCTTTCCACCGCCTCCCCTGTAGTGTGGCCAACACCCTCAGCACAGTATTGCATCTTGCTGGGTGTGTGGGTTGGAGCGACGGCCACAGTTCATCCCCTTCCTGCGTGTCTGTCCTTTGCAAGGTGGCTTTGCACTTCCTACCCCAAGGCCTGGAGTCTACATCTCATCTCTCCGATCTAGAATGGCCTGTGACTTGCTCTAGCCAACAGAATGTGGCAGAAGTGGCCCTGTGTCATCCCCACACCCTAGCTTCAAGAAGCCATACCCGTGTGCCCTCCTGGAGCCCTGATTCATCTGCTGGAGGAGGAGGGCGGAGCAAAGGTGAGTCACCCTGGCTGAGGCTTCACCCATCAGTCAGCTCCTGGCCAGTCTGGCAGCTGATGGGAGATGTGCCAGTCAGTCCAGCTAACCCAGCTAGACCCAGCCTAAACTGCCAATCCACAGCATCATCCACTAAATATATGGCTATTATTTGAAGTAACTAAGCTTGCGGGGGGCAGGGGGCAGGGGGGAGGGTGTTTGTTAGGCAGCAACAGCTAACTGATAGATCAGGCACTAAAAAGACAATTAGAGATTTAAACTTACTTAATTTTTTTTTTCATTTTTGGCCACCTCACGACATATAGTTTTCCTGGGCCAGGGGTCAGATGTGGCCACAGTTGTGACATATGCCACAGCTGTGGCCACACCAGATCCTTTAACCCACTGTGCCTGGCCAGGGATCAAATCTGCCTCCTGGCACTACAAAGACACCACTGAGCCACAGCAGGAATTCCAAACTTGCCTAACATTTTGCATGCATTTATTTATACTTCTTTTTAAAAAAAATTCCTCATATTCTGGTCGTGCTGCTCCCCCCATTATTACTGGAGTCCTACACCTACAAAGCACAGGCTCAAGTGTTTGATATTCTGGACAACGTGGAGTGAAGAACTGTTCCCAGTGCTCAAGCAGCTACAGTGACAACTAAATTCAAGTTGAAAGACACAAAGCCACCCATCAAAGCCTGAACAGGCTGAGTGCAGACGTTACACGTCACATTTCCACATTTCCACATGCATACCAAAGTCAATTCTCCAATGTCGCACATCAGAAAATAGTTTCCACTTGAATAACTATTCACTGAGAAAGAGTGTCTCCTCTTCCTGTTATTGTTTAGTTTGTTGTTGCATTTTGTTGGAATTTCTTTATTTATCAAAGTCAAACCCAAAGATGTTTTATCTAACAGGAAAAGACAAAGAAAGTGACAAAGAAAACTTGACCTCAGAAGACAAACTTTTAGCAAGACAAGATTTCAGTATCTCTACCTGGAATTTTGCACGTCCTTACCCTACCATCATCCTTCTCAAGAAAATCCACACTTTCAGCTCTTTGGTATTTATTTAACTTGCATTTATTCATTGTCTATCAGAGGTTAGAGCCTGTGCTAAAGAATGAGGCCCTGGGCTCCCAGAGCCTGAAGTCACTCTGCAGGTGACCTAGAAACGTGGTTATTATTTTACATGATACGAATCTCCTGTAACGTGAGCAGATACCACGTGATCTCAGCTCCTGGGGGGAAGGCAGGCAGCTTCCTTTGGGAACTGAATGTTCAAGGCGGGACCAGGAGGGTTTAACTTGGATTCTAGTTAGGGAAACTGAGTCACAACAAACTATGTAAAGTTAGTTCTCCAAAATTGTGCTCTCTCGTCCTCCTACTCCCAATGGGCCTTCATCTCTGAGAGCAGTTATGTCTGCAGGGCAGCAAAGGCCCCAGCTCCTGGTCCACGAGGAATAGGCACTGGGGCACAGCTGGATCTCACAAGATTGGTGTCAGAAAGCCCTGGGTTCAAATCCCAGTTCACCATCACATGGCCTTGGGTGAGTCACTTCATCTGACTTGACTTCCATTCTCTAACCTATAATTTGTGTAACGACATCCACCTTAAAGGCCATCACAGGGGGTTTAAATAAGATCATTCAAATCAGTGACAGTGTTTATCCTCTCCTGCATCTGCGGAAGGGGCAGGACTCAGAGGGAACGGTTCACTGTCCGGGCAGCACTCCACTGGCACCAGTGGAGCAGCTTCAAGGCTGGGGGGGCTGCAGCCGCCACCCCTCTCACCAAGTCTCCCTTATATGTCAGTGGCACCTTGGGGGGCAGGAGTAAGGGGGGGCTTCCTGGGGGCCTGGGCTGCCTTACCACATGGTAGCTGGTCTCACATGTAGGAGGGCCCGGAGCATGAGGGCCAGCAGGGAGCTTCATCTGCTTCGCTGATCTCTGCTTTGAGGTCACTCAGTGTCACCTCTGCCACCTTCTCTGCGAAGGCGGTCCCCATCCCTGAGTCCTGCCTGATGCAAGAAGAGGGAAAGCAGACGCCCCAGGTTGAGAGGACAGGGCAAGGTTCTGGAAGAGCCACGACACTGTGATACCATTTAGGTCAATGATCCGCCACAGTGACCTATGCAGACATCCCCTTGGTGCTCCTTCCCTTTCACACAGAGACTTGTGATTCCATGAAAAAAAACAGAACATTTTGGAAGATAGTATGAGAAAAAAAACATATATATGTATGACTGGGTCACTTTGCCATACAGCAGAAATTGGCACAACACTGTACACCAACTATTCCTTAATAAAAAAAAAATTGTAAAAATTAATAAATCAAATTTAAAAATTTTTTAGAAGAGGAGTTCCCATTGTGGCTCAGCAGAAATGAATCTGACTAGGAACCATGAGGTTGCAGGTTCGATCCCTGGCCTCGCTCAGTGGTTTAAAGATCCGGCATTGCCATGAGCTGTGGTGTAGGTCACAGGTGTCGCTTAGATCTGGCATTGCTGTGGCCGTGACTCAGGGAACCTCCATATGCTGCAGGTATGGCCCTAAAAAGCAAAACAAACAAAACAATTTTTTTTTTTAAGAAAAAAATAGATGGAACGTTGGGACCAGAAGAAAGGCAAGCGGGAAATGTTGGAGAAGAGAGAAAAGGCTTTTACATTGGGATGGGACCCATTATGACCATCCTCTCAGTGATCAGCCAGGTTCTTAGGGCTCCCTGGTGGCCCGTCTCTAAGATGAGAATTAAATGACATAAACCCATCGAAGTGCCAGGCCTGAACCATAGTCCATAAATGTGTGCGGTGATGGTTTACGCTCTGGGGCTCCCGAGGCATCCTGATCCTGGCTTGGCCCCACTGCCACTGCATTGTAACAGAATCCCTCAGAAACCTGGAAACAGGTAAGCATGCTCCAGAGCCCTGGCTGAGAGAGTTCACGTGCACAGCAGTACATCCAGAGCACACACAGCTTGCACACCGAGGAACGCGGACGTGAAAGAACCCGGCTGCCGAGCACCCGGCTTTAGTTCTCACTTACCCTTCACGCCAGCATCTCTCTGTCTCTCCCTCAGTCCAGCTCCAACTTTCGCAGCATCCCGAAGGGTTGCACAGTTATCTTCCCCTGAGGAAGCTCAGAAGTCTGGATGTCTTGTCTCCATCTACAACACACAGAGCTGGTGGCTCAGCATTTTGTATGCATTTTTAAAACACCACGAAAACCACCCAGGGACTTGCCCTTCCCCTGTCTGGGAGGAAGCATTGGGAGTGGAGATATCGGCGTCTCAGCATCCATGGGGAGGGGTGTGTGGGGGTGACTCCAGGACCCACAGGTACCAAAGCCACGATGCCCAAGCCCTTTATTGAAAGGGTGTTTGTAGTACATGAATATAGCTGACCCTCCATATTGGCGGTCTCGAATCCACAGATTCAATTGTCCGCAGATGGAAATTTTGCAAAACTGAATCCGCGGATGCAGAGGGCAGGCAGTACCATGAAGGGCCTTTTGCTCTTATTCTGATCCCTTAATCCCACCTCTGAGCTGGGTAAACTCAGAAGGCACCTGTTTTACCAGAATGTTCTCTCCATCCCAACACTCAGATTTCCAGAACTCCAAATAGTCTTTCGTTTTTAAAAAAGGAACAAATCAGCAAGGATGCTGTCTTCTCTTCCAATTAAGTGGCAGTTTGTTCCTTTACTCTGCATCAAACTGAAACGGACAGCACTAATGGCCTGAACCTAGGCACAACACAGACTGGGACTTGAACCCACATGCTGGGACTTGAACCCAGCCTAATCCCAGATTGGGACTTGAACCCATAGTTTTAAATTAGAATCACTCACTCAGTGTCTGGCCTCCCTGAGGTTCGGGTTCAAGTCTCTGCGCAGAAGGAATTCAGCGAGAGACAAAGTGATAGGCAAGAAAGAGATTTATGAGGATAGGACGCTTGGGAGAGATGCAAGCGGGCAGACATAGAAGCTCTGCCCCTGGGATCGGATCCAATGGGCTACAGTTTTATTATCCAAGGGGTGTGGGGGTTGGAAAAGACCTCCTCATTCTTCAAGTAGTAGCTCCTCCTTAGCATCCGGTAAAGTGTGTATTCAAATCAGCAAAAGGGTGGTCCTCAAGCTCTGGCCCCTGGTCTGAATCTGAATGGAGGGTTCATCCCATCTCCCACCCAGGACCTGAGGCAATTCTCACACTTCCACTAATCAAGCAAGCCTGCCTTGTTTTGGTGGCTTTTTGAGCAATTTAGTAATTTACAGTGATCTCCCAACATCCCTAGGTTTCCCTCTCTATCTATGATCCTTCATTGGGACTTCTACAGCCACCTGTGCCTACTGCATCCCTATCAAAACCAGCTCCATCGATTTAGAGTTCTGCAATCTACAAGCCTAGGATTTGGAGATGGAACTAATTTGAATATGAAACCCAAATGATTCTCCTATTTCTTTCTTTCTTTTTTTTTTTTTGTATCAACACCCTAACCTTTTCAGAATTACCTCCGCACCTGCCTGCAGTCATCCTGCTTACAAACAAACAGAAAACAAAGCACAAATATTAGATCAAAGCTCAAGTTGCCTTTGGCCATCACCACTCATACCTGAAGTCTACAATCTTGGCAGAAGTGGACACTCTCAGAACTTGGGAGGATATTTTTCCAGAACAATTTCTGTGCATTCAAGCATCCAATCTCAATCTCTCTCTCTCTTCCTCTCTTTCATGCGCATTTCTTTTCTAAATAAATGTTTGTGTGTCATCCTGCACTTTGTTTGTTCCATTCTCAAGATGTCTTATGTACAGTCCCCACATCAGTATAAAAAGATGGTCTCATCCTTTTTTTAACCCCTTCATTAACATTTCATAGTCTCATGGCTCCATCGCACTGCATAACTAGACCCTGACTTCCTGACCAGCACCTCCCCTGGTACCCTCCCCAACGGGAGGTCACACACACCTCTCTTTTACTCCCTTGAACCCCTTCTCTGGCCTGGAATAGCCTCCCCTCTCCATGTACTTGAGAAGATCCAGCTCTCAAGCCTGGAGGCAGCAGAGTCAGCCTTGAATCCCAGTTGAATCTCTCAGCCAAGTTACTTGTTACCTCCTTGGGTTCCATCTGTAAAGGGGGGTGTTTGTAACAGCACCTGCCTCAAAGGGTTGTTCGAAGGACCATGTAGAAGGAGCATGGACAGCAATGGCCTATGGCAGGTGACATAGCAAATGCTCAATAAGCGTTAACGGCCACCTCCACCAATGGCAGTTATCGCCATCACTGTCCTCACCTTTTTGGAGGGTGGGGGGGTCATAATTTAAATCCCGCTTTCCTTCCAAACTCAGATTTTCCTCTGAACGCCTATTTCACATTGCAGAGAGGGCTACTGAAAAATCATCCCAAGAAGTTTCTGTCCCATTTACATCCCTTCACAGTGTCTTTTGAGATTTGCTAACACATAGATGAGAGGTTGGGTTGATTTACTGCCCACTGTCTCCAGGATGGGCAGCACAGCTGCACAGAGCAAAGGGGGCCAGTGAGCAAAGGAAGGGACAAAAATTCTACTGCTTCCTCCATCACATTGTTTACGTTATGATTAAATAAGTATGGACAGGAGTTCCCGTTGTGGCTCAGTGGTTAACGAATCTGACTAGGAACCATGATGTTGCGGGTTCGATCCCTGGCCTTGCTCAGTGGGTTGAGGATCCAGCATTGCCATGAGCTGTGGTGTAGGTCGCAGACACAGCTTGGATCCTGCATTGCTGTGGCTCTGGTGTAGGCCAGTGGCTACAGCTCTGATTAGACCCCTAGCCTGGGAACCTCCATGTGCCATGTGCCATGGGAGCGGCCCTAGAAATGGCAAAAAGACAACAATAAGTAAATAAATAAATACGGACAAATAAAATAACGGTGTAAATACCCTGTTCTCATTATCTTGTATCATTACACAACAAGCCACAATTATAAAGTCTGTAAGAACAAGAATGTAAACCAATATGACTAGAAGTAACCAGATTAAATTTAATGTAAGGGATGATGTTGTTTTGCTAAACCCATCCATCCCTTGTCATAGGAATAGAGTGGAGTTGCATCTTCTGGGAGGGGAAGGGCTAATGCAAGAAAATCAGCCAGGAGTCACCCTTAAGGTAAATTGCTAGGGAGGCTCTCCGGAAGGAGAGGCATCCACTCACAGACTGCAGACTCTGGTGCCCCCTACTGTGCCAACTCTGAGGGGAAGGGCCAGTGGAATTGCTCACACAACTGACATGATTCCTCTCTTCCACCCTCTGCATTCTCTCTTCACGTTGTCTCCACAGGATCCACTGGGAACTTTCATCCATTCACCCCACTGGACTGCACCTGCCTTTCCCTAGGGCAAAGCATTATCTATGGCCTCAACCCGCCTGCTTCCTCCTCAAACCCTCTGACAATTCCAATTCCAATCTGCAGGACAACTTGGCCCTCCAGGCAAACCAAAGAAACACAAACCAGAGGCAGGACTGAAGTTACCCGGCAAGGCTTGGCTACAAGGCTCAACTTTTCATGGGTTCATACCCCCAGCGACATCGTTGAGAAGTTTTAAGCAAGCCCCACACCTCAAATCCATTCCAGCAGAATTTCTGGGGGTGGGACCCATGCAGCCTTAATTTTCAAATCCCATTGGGTGACTCCAAAGTGCAGTGAGGCTTGAGAACCAGTGACCTGTGATTAACGGCTTTCAAGCTCTTTGGACATCTGCCCACAGTAATAAACCCAGTTCCCATCAGGACCCAGGCCCCCTTCCCACATACATACAAAACAGAAACAAACATTTTTCAAAACAATACCTGACTCTTACATCCTGCTATTTTCCATTCACTCGATTGAAATCAATGCCCAACTTCACCCATTAATGAGTCTACTAGGGGAGTTACAGCCACAGTTTCATAAACATTGCCTGAGATGACCCCAGAGTACAGTTAGATGAATTATTAACTATTATCTTTAAAATAAAAACACACTTTGAAAATTCCCGAAGAGATACGTGAAGCCCTGAGAATACATCCATACTTCAGAGATACCTATTTTGAAAATCTTTATTATGCTGTGAATCTTTCATTCAACAAGATAGGAAAAGCCAAACGCCTATGTTCATGCCCTCAGTGTGCCCAGAAGCCTGGGTACGTTATGCTTTGCCCACTGCCCATGATTTCACGTCAATGTTATTCAGCATTTCATCTATTTGAAAGGATTACACTGTGGACTCCCAACTGCAGAGCTTTTACAGCTTAAGTACATTGTTTCAACGGGTGTTGCTCAGGGATGCAGGTCTTTTTCCTTTGCCCATAATCCGCTGGGCATCACACAGTATGGAGCATGAAGTAGGCATCTGCACTAATACCTGCTGCCTGAGGTTGAGCATTCGGGCATCTATTTCCAACTTGGATGTAACAAAATACACCAGGGAGGTTGCTAAACCTACCTGGCCTTTCAGGAAAGGGGGTTTGTTGCCACCAGCAGTATTTCAGTAGTCACTGTGCTTCTAACATTAGACTCTAGTTTTAGGTAGCTGGTGCTCTGAACACATGGGCAAAACAGAGTATTAGATGTTGCGGCCAGCACCCAATTTTCACTAATGTTGCTGCAGTGGCACCTCTAAGTGTTGAAGGCAGGTTTTTGAGCATCCAAGGGGAAAAAAAACCCACCAAGTAAAAAGCTATTAGTTAACTTCCAAAGAGTTTTGGTGAGGGTTTTTTGGCCACCCTCCCAGCATGTGGAAGTTCCTGGGCCAGGGACTGAACCCAAGCCATTAGCAGTGACCCAAGCTGCTAGAGTGGCAATGCCAGATCCTTAACCCACTATGCCACAAGAGAACTCCCCAAAGGGGTTTTGATTTTGAAAAATACAACCAGCCAAACCCTGACCAATCCACAGAATAGATTTTAACCAAGCTAACAGTGGGCATTTATGATGTTATAAAATCTTATACACAGAAACTTATAACACCAGCACGGAGTTTCCTTCGTGGCTCAGCAGTTAACGAACCCTACAAGGATCCATGAGGATGTGGGTTTGATCCCTCGCCTCGCTCAGTGGGTTACATCCGGCGTTTCTGTGAGCTGTGGTGTAGGTTTCAGATGCGGCTCAGATCCTGAGTTGCTATGGCTGCAGCGTAGGCTTGGCCACTGTAGCGCAGATTCAGCCCCTAGCCTGGGAACCCCCATATGCTGGGGATGTGGCCCTAAAAAGCAAAATCATGATAATAAATAAAATAAAATAAACATCAGTAGTATAAAAATTGTGTCTTTATATAAGAAAAATATAGCTGTATGTTAAAAAGAGGAGCAGACTTTCTGAGACTTCCCTTTGAGTCATGGAGAACAGGTGGAATGGCCTGGGAAGCTGACCCAACCTTGCTGTGTTGGTCTCACAGTGTGTGGACACAAGAAGCATTTCCCCAGCAAAGAGCGTCAGTTTTCCATTGGTTACTGCTGTGTTTCTAAGGGAAATGCAAATTCATTTCAAAATTACATTGGTTTCCTAAGCCAAATGGATTTGCTCTAAGGAATATTAAAGTGTTTTTAACCTTGACAATTTTAAACTATCTTAACTTTTTGCTTTGTTTTTGGAGAAAAGCTAAATTTATAAAAGGGGGTCTTGATCAAAACTATTCATTGATTAAATGGGTATTGATTAAGCACCTATTAGATGCAATGCACTGTGGGAAATACGGACTCATTATTCTCATCAGAAGCTTAAAAGCCCTTAGAGATTTTAAACTAAGACCCTCAGGATAAAAGCAATGTTGTACAGGACGCCCTCTTGCTCTATGACAGAAGTTGTTATACACACACACACACACACACACACACACACACACACACACAATACATATACACAATGGAATATTACTTAGCCATTAAAAAGAATGAATGCCATTTGCAGCAACATGGATGGACCGCCAGATTATTCTACCAACTGAAGCACATCAGAAAGAGCAAGACAAACACAATATGACATCACATATGTGGAATCTTAAAAATGATACAAATGAACTTATTTACAAAATAGAAACAGACTCATAGAAAACAAACTTATGGTTACTAAAGGGGAAAGGATGGGGAGAGGGATAAATTAGAAGTTTGGGATTAATGTGCACAAACAACTACATATAAAATAGATAAGCAATAAGGATTTACTGTATAGCATAAGGAACTATATTCAGTATATTATGATAACCTATAATGGTAAAGAATCTGCAAAAGAATATGTATGTGTATGTATATAATTGGATCACTTTGCTGTATGCCCGAAACTAACATAACAGTGTAAATTTTCTTTAATTTAAAAAGAAAGAAGAAAGAAAATACCACTTGAAATTTTTTTTAAAAAAAGGCAGGTTGAAGACAGTAAGCTGACAACAGACATGAGTTAAGTATTAAAGGAAAACACGGTTCCATAACCCTGATAAACTGGGGAAAGTGGAGTTACAAGGGGTAAAACAGGTTTCTCTGTCACAAGATTTCTAGAGTCTCTATGTGAATACCATTGAAAAGGGTTAAAGTATGTTCCAGTGTGTCGGTCCCCAGTTTTTTGCCCAAAGACTTTTTGTTAGTGAGGATTAAGCCAGATGTGAAAGATGGTGCCCTGGAGTATTTTTTTCTCCCTCTCTTTTTCCTGACAATTCTTCCTTCCTCTTCCTTTCTTTAATGGAAGAAGGCATTGCCATCCACCTCTAGGGGAGAGGGCAGAAAGAGGGGGCTACAAAGGAAAAGGTGCTACTGCTATCAGAGTAAGACCCTCCATGGCTGGGCTGCCCCGTACAGCAGAAACCAGCCCCCTGGCTGCTCATCACTTGGAATAGGGGGCATCCACACTGAGATGTGTAGAAAACACACATCAGGTTTTGAAGACCTACTACAAAAAAAAGTAAAATAGGAGTTCCCTTGTAGCTCAGAGGAAACAAATCTGACTAGGAACCACGAGGTTGCAGGTTTGATCCCTGGCCTCACTCAGCAGATTAAGGATCCGGCGTTGCCATGAGCTGTGGTGTAGGTCACAGACAAGGCTCAGATCTGGGGTTGCTGTGGCTCTGGCGTAGGCTGGCGGCTTCAGCTCCAACTGGATCCCTAGCCTGGAACCTCCATATGCCATGGATGCAGCCCCTAAAAAGCAAAAAAAAAAAAAAAAAAAAAAAGGTAAAATTAAAAAAAAGTAAAATACCTCATTAACAATTTTTTACCCTGACATGTTGAATACTTTGGCAATATTGAATTAAATAAAATATATTATTAAAATTAATGCTTCTATTCCTTTTTTAATGGTTTCCTTTGTTGTGCAAGAGTTCTTGAGTTTAATTAGGTCTGATTGGTTTATTTTTGTTTTTACTGTCATTATTGTAGGAGGTGGATCAAACATGATGTTGCTGTGATTATGTCAAAGAGCATTCTGCCTATATTTTCCTCTAGGGGTTTTATAGCATTTGGTCTTCCATTTAGGTCTTTAATCCACTTTGAGTTTATTTTTGTGTATGGTGCTAGAGAATGTGCAGCAACATGGATGCAACTAGAGATCGTCATACTAAGTGAATTAAGTCAGAGAGAGAAAGGCAAATACCATGATATCACTTAAACATGGAATCTAAAATATGACACAAATGGGGAGTTCCCATTGTGGTTCACCGGGTTGCAAACCCAACTAGTATTCATGAGGATGAGGGTTTGATCCCTGGCCTTGCTCAGTGGGTTAAGAATCCAGTGTTGCTGTGGTTGTGGTGTAAGCTGGCAGCTGCAGCTCCAATTCAACCCCTAGCCTGGAAACGCCCATATGTCACAGGTGCAGCCCTAAAAAGTAAAAATAAAATATGGCACAAATGAACCTAGTTATGAAACAGAAACAGACTCAAAAACAAGAACAGACTTGTGGTTGCCAAAAGGGGCGGGGAGGGGGGTACTGGATGGATGCAGAGATCAGGGTTAGTAGAGACAAACTATGACATTTAGAATAGATAAGAAATGAGGTCCTACTATGCAGCACAGGGAAATATATCCAGTCTCTTGGGATACAATGTGATAGAACTAGTAGGAGAAAAAGAACGTATATATATATATATGTATGACAGGGTCACTACGCTGCATGGCAGAAACTGACACAACATTATGTCTACTATAAGAAAAATTTTAAATTTTTTTAAATTAAAAAAAGTTACTTATTTCTTCTAACATCTTTAAATGTAACTACTAGAAAATTTAAAATGACATGTGGCTCACATTGTATTTCTACTGGACAGCAAGCATTTCTCTGTGGAATAACCCTCAAATCTTCACTGGTCACTAACCCCACCTGGATGTCCCCTGCTCTTTGGCGTACTTACTGTATTCTGAACACATGTGCATGCACACACACGTGCACACACACACGATGCTTAGCCTAGAACTAAAGTCTGCTGCCCCCTCCTACTACAATACAGCCTTGCCTTTCAGTTCCATCTCCACATACAGCAGCTACCTGCCGGACCATATGAAGAAATGATGCTATGCCAGGTACTATACCAAGTTCTCTCTCCATGACTCCTGTTAGCCAGCCCAGCACTGATGAATCAGTGGTAGCGGGACAAGGCGAAGTGACCTGCTTAGCACCATGAGCTGCTCGGCGGCAAAGCCCCGATTCGGCACCATTGCCGCTGTCATTAACCCCCTTGGTCTATTCTGGGTTCCCATGTATCACGTGTCTCTCAGCCCTGTGAAGACCCCCTGCACTTAGTTAGTAGTTTATGTATATTTTCATAGCATGTAAGATTGCACTGTGTTCTCTCTCTCTCGATTTTGTCCTATCCAGGATGAACTCTGCTCTTGCTTAAGCCTTCGTGAAACATGGCACTATGAAGCTTCTATCAGTGCTCACCTAATCTACAGCGTATTATATATCTGAATGTCCTCCTCTTACTCCATTCTACAAAGGCAGACTTCTGCTGTTGAAAAGGGACTTGGGGGCAGTTCCCATTGTGGCTCAGTGTTAACGAACCCACCTAGTATCCATGAGGGTGAGGTTTTGACCTCTGGCCTCACTCAGTGGGTTAAGGGTCTGGCAGTGCTGTGAGTGTGGCATAGATCACGGATGCAGCTCCAATTCAACCCCAAGTTTGGGAACCCCCATATGCCACACGTGCAGCCCTAAAAAAAGGAAAAGATGGAAGGAAGGAAGGAAGACAGAAAGGGAGACGGAAAGAAAGAAAGAAAGATGGACGGAAAGAAAGCAAGCGAAAGAAAGAAAGAAGAAAAGAGAAAGGAAAGAAAAGGAACTTGGGGAAATTGATGTGGATGACCACTGCTGACAGACAAAACCAAAGACAGCAAGTGGGAAGGAGCGTGGCTGGATGTCTAATGTCCCCTTGGGTGGGGCCACCTCTGAAGACCTGTAGCTTCTCTTTTAGCTCATTCTGCCAAGTTGACCCTGTCCTTGACCTTGTCCTTTAAGGGCATCCAGACCCCCACCTATCCAACCATAGAAATCCACCCAAGAAGAAATTGACTGGGAGAGAAGGAAAGAAATATGGAAGGAATTAGGATAGTAATTACGGGTATTTCCAAAACATGAACATTTCTGGTAAGTTTAGAAAATTCTTGATCCCTTAGCTATTTAAATGTCTGAAATGGGCATCAAAAAAAAACCAGAATGGGGTGCATGCATCTTTTTAAATGAAAAGTTTGTCCAGAGGTAGATATATACCCAGGAGTGGGGTTGCTGGATCATATGGTAGCTCTATATTTAGTTTTCTGAGCAAGTTCCATACTGTTCTCCACAGCGGCTGCACCAATTTACATTCCCACCAACACTGTAGAAAGGTTCCCTTTTCTCCACACCTGCCCCCCAGCATTTTTTTTGTAGATTTGCTAATGATGGCCATTCTGACCAGTAAGAGGTGGTACATCATTACAATCTGGATTTGCATTTCTCTAATAATTAGTGATGTTGAGCATTTTTTCATGTGTTGCTGGTCATCTGTATGTCTTTGGAGAAATGTCCATCAACAGATGAAAGGATTAAGAAGATGCAGTACATATACACAATGGAATACTACTTGGCCATAAAAAAGAAATGAAATAATGCATTTGCAGCAACATGGATGTAACTGGAGATTCTCATGCTAAGTAATGTAAGTCAGAAGAGAAAAACAAATACCATATATCGCTCATACATGGAATCTAAAAATGGCACAGATGAATCTATCTATAAAACAGAAACATACTCACAGACACAGAGAACAGAATTGTGGGGTGGCCAAGAGGGAGGGGGGAAGGAGTGGGATGGACTGGGAGTTTGTGGTTAGTAGATGCAAACTACTACATTTAGAATTGATAAGCAATGAGGTCCTGCTGTATAGCATGGGGAACTATATTCAATTTCCGGGGATAGACCATGATGGAAGATAATACAAGAAAAATATTGTATATATACGTATGACTGGGTCACTCTGGCTGTACAGCAGAAATTGGCACAACACTGCAAATCAACTATATTTTAATAAATAAATACTGTCTTGGATAGTATCATTACTTTTCAATTCCATTTGAATTTTATAGTAAACTTGTCAATTTATTAAAAAAAGAAAAGAAAAAAATAATGCTACTGGGACTTTGGAATTTCAATGAATCTAGGTTTTTTGGGAGAGAACTGACACCTTTAAAATATTTCCTATTCCAACCCATGATCATGGTATATCCTTCTGTTTAGTTAGAGGTCTTTGTCAATGGCTCTTGGTGTTGTGTAGTTTGCAGTGTGGTGTTATGGTACATCTATTGTTTTGTTTTTTTTAACTCAATGATTTTTATTACATTTATAGTTGTACAATGTTCATCACAACCCAGTTTCATAGCATTTCCCTCCAAAACCCCAAGCCTACCCCCCACCCAACTTGTCTCCTTTGGAAACCATAAATTTTTCAAAGTCTGAGTCAGTGTCTGGGTTCTTTTTTTAGATCCCACATGTAAGTGACAGCATATGATGTTGGTGTCTCACTGTCTAAATTCACTTAGCATGATAATTTCTAGGTCCATCCATGTTGCTGCAAATGCCATTATTTATTCCCTTTTTATGGCTGAGTAATATTCCATTGTGTATATGAAGGAACATCTATTATTAATTTTTCTCTGTGTTTGTTTTTTTTTTAATTATTACTCAAATGAATTTATCACATGTATGGTTGTATAATTATCATAACAATCCAATTTCACAGGATTTCCATCCCACAGCCCAAGCACATCCCCCCACCTCCCAAACTGTCTCCTCTGGAGACCGTAAGTTTTTCAATGTCTGCGAGTCAGCATCTGTTCTGCAAAGAAGTTCAGTCTGTCTTTTTTTTCAGATTCCACATGTTAGCGAAAGCATTTGATGTTGGTGTCTTATTGTATGGCTGACTTCACTTAGCACGATAATTTCCAGGTCCATCCATGTTGCTGAAAATGCCATTATTTCTTCCCTTTTTATGGCTGAGTAATATTCCATTGTGTATATGAAGGTACATCTATTATTAATTTTTCCCTGTGTTTGGTTTTTTTTTATGATATTGTAAACCATGTTTTTATTTCCTTCCCTAATTGTTGCTAGCATATTAATCTCCAAATGGACAGTTTTCATCTTTATTTTTTCATTTTAGTAATTTTTATTTGTCTTGCCTTGGTGCCCTGACAAGACCACCAGTACAAGGTGGAATAAAAGCAATAGAAAGCATGGTCCAGGGACAAGATTAGCATCTGCAAACTGAAGTTCGTGTCCTCTCCTGGGTTCAGCCCACTTGCATTTCACATATTCCTGGGCTTTGTCCATTTTAGTCCTAATTCTTTTTTCTGTCTTTTCTAGGGCCGCACCCGCAGCATATGGAGGTTCCCAGGCTAGGAGTCTAATCAGAGCGATAGCCACCGGCCTACACCAGAACCACAGCAACGCGGGATCCAAGCCACATCTTTGACCTATACTACAGCTCACAGCAGTGCTAGATCCTTAACTCACTGAGCAAGGCCAGGGATCAAATCTGCAACCTCATGGTTCCTAGTTGGATACGTGAGCCACTGAGCCACTATGGGAACTCCAGTCCTAATTTTTAAAATTTTTGATTCAAGGCTGTCATATATATATGGTATGAGTGAAGTAAGTCAGAAAGAGAAAGACAAATACCATGTGACATCGCTTATATCTGGAATCTAATATATGGCACAAATGAACCTTTCCACAGAAAAGAAAATCATGGACTTGGAGAATAGACTCGTGGTTGCCAAGGGGGAGTGGGGTGGATGGGGAGCTTGGGGTTAATAGATACAAACTATTGCCTTTGGAATGGATTAGCAATGAGATCCTGCTGTGTAGCCCTGGGAACTATGTCTGGTCACTTATGATGGAGCATGATAATGTTAGAAGATAGAATGTGCACCTGTATGTGTAACTGGGTCATCATGCTGTACAGTAGGAAAAAAATTGTATTCGGGAACTAACAATAAAAATTTTTTTTAAAATAACTTTATGTACAAAAATATATATATGGTATGTATATAGTTGATACACATATACCAATTTTATCAAATTTTATAAATTGTATATATATTTTATATACATCAATTATATCAAAATTTTATAAAATAAAATGTTCATCTCAAGACATTCAATTACCTAATGTTGGAACACTGTATGCCCTTGCTTCTGCTTTGGGAGAAGGGTGAACATTTAGCCCTGGAAAGATTTTGATTCTCAAACTCTGTTTTCTTCTGATTGCAGCTCTGTGTGCAGGTTGCCTGCCACATTCTGCTCCTTTTATAATGGATTTTCTTTCCTGGACCAGCAGTGAGCTGACCAGACAAAGCACAGGGCCCAGGGTGGCTAACCAGGTTTCTTGATTCAAACGCGCCCTCTGCCGTTGATTTGGTGAAGTGCAGTTTCTTTATTACATTGGGTGCTTCTTGGGGGTGGGGGGACGGATTATGAATTCGTGATGCTCTTTTATCGCTGCAAGAGTCATACTATTATCCTTTTCAGTTGTTCTTTCTCCACATTGTCTCTAAGGGGTAAGTGCGGCTCCAAGGTTTCTCTTTCTGTCTTAAAGCCTCTGGTCCCACATGCATCCCAGTATTTCCACTCAGGGTGGGACCTGTCTTTCTAGGGTGATGCTGAGCTGGGTCACTCCAGGCTCCCCAGACTCCTGTCCTTTTCTCCACCTGTTCTCTGCTGTCTTCTGCCCAGCACTCTGACAGGGGTGGGCTCTAGATCCACCCAGCTTGTCTTGGGTGTATTACTTACAGGTAACTTGGAAGTAGAATTGTCTCCTAGTAAAACTGAGGGCACATGTAAAGGATGGTTTTCTTTGCTCTATTTGTTGACTTGGTTTGTTTTTTTTTTTAATTATGCAAAGGTACTGGATCTAAGCAACTACGATTATTTTACTGTAACTCAGAGCTCTATATGTTGAAATAATAATGCCATTTACTGCATTAAATAAATCCATTTCACCCAAACCTATTTACTCTTCACAATGCAAGAATGTCTCAGGAGTTCCTATTGTGGCTCAGGGGTAACGAATATGACTAGTATCCGTGAGGATGCAGGTTCAATCCCTGGCCTTGCTCAGGGGTTTAAAGGATCCAGTGCTGACATAAGCTGTGGTGTAGGTCGCAGACATGGCTCAGATCCTGCATTGCTGTAGCTGTGGCATAAGCTGGTGGCTACAGCTCCAACTGGACCCCTAGCCTAGGAACTTCCATACGCTGTGGATGTGGCCCTAAAAAGACCAAAAAAAAAAAAAAAGTTTCAGTGCAACAGCAATATTAACTTTTTAAACAAGGAACTCGTAAACATGAACGTGCATTAACTTTCTCTCTCTCTCCACACACACACACACACACACACCAATTGTTTAGAATACTTTCTGACAACTGAAACATACCCAAAGCTGAAATTCTTAAATATCATCAGCCATCCCCTCCAAACAGCCAAAACTGTCCGGACCACATCAGCAGAGGGCAGAGCCCTGCCACCCCGAATGAAATGTCAGGGAGCACAAGTCACTGGAAAAGCCACTTCTGAGAGTCAAGCTACCTTGGGATTTACAAGTTTCTACCTAAATTCAGATAATCTGCTGGGAATTAGCCCCCTCAACCACCGCCCCCCCTACTCCAAACAGCCCTTCTCCAGGACAGCTGGGAGCTAGAGTAGGAATCCTGGGCCGCCCCACCCCTGACCCCTTGGGCAAGATTCCCCTGACCTTGTCCATGGGTTGACCTGATTGATAACACCCCCTGGGTCTGATGCCTCCTGCTCGACTCAGTCCCCACTCCCCTGCTGCCGCTTCCTAGGGTTTCCCCCCCATCCCGGTGAATTACACTGGACTCTTTGCTTAAGGCCTGCTTCTTGGGGTCCCCAGGCTGAGACAGCCCCCTTGGAGCCTCCCCTCTACCCTCTCAGAGCCCCCCACCCTCTGGAGCCAAAGGACAGCTCCCAGCAGTGCGAGAAGGACAAGGGCCTTGGATGTAACGCCCATGGGTCCGGGAGGCTCCCGAGAAGGTCCAGATGGAGTGAGTGGACGAGCACAGTGTGGGGTTTTCTCCGTTTCCAGAACCCTGGGTGTGGCCCTGGCTGGCTGCTGAGGGGGCGGTGAGGCCTTGGACCCCCAGCAGCTAGGACCCAGGCCTGAGGGCACAGGAATGCCCCTTCTGCAGAAGGAGGAACTCAGTTCCAGGAAATGACACCACGGTAAACCCCGTTCCAGTCCCCACAGAATCGAGATACCTGCTGTTTTTTGAAGTATCAGAGAAACCAGAGCAGCAAAGTGAGCTGGAGTTGATTCTGCAGAATCCCTCCCACTGCCACAGGGTGGGGGGGGGGGGCTCTGAAAACTGAACACTGTCCCCTCCCCCAGCATCCCCTCTCCCCGCCCCCCCAATTACAGACAGGAGCTGCCTTACCAGCATCCAGGATGCAGTGGAGCCTACGAGATACCTGCTGAGTGGCCGTGAGAAAAGCACACCTGTGCACCAGGTAAGGGCGCCTTTAAAGATTCAAACAAGGACAGTCAACCTGGGTGGCATTTTAGAGGAGGCCATGCAAGCTCATGTCCTACCAGGAGCGAGAGAGGCCTTTTTAAAGCAGGAGAAAAAGATGGACATTTATAGGCAAATTCACTGCTGTTTTGAATGCTTAGCGAGATCAGTGAATCATGTCAACAGTTATTTTTAATTTCCATTGTTTTACAATAATCAACACTTTTCAATACACATCTCATGCTTGGCATGGGATCCGGCGCTGGGCACACGGCCAGGAACAGGCAGGCCACCTTTCTTCAAGGAGCTTTGTGAGAAAGACAGCCCAATCTGGTGTGATCAATTCACGGAATATTTTACAAATAATTCTCCTGTAAATATCGACTTTGTCGGATGTGGGCATCTGGGATCTGCATGTAACCAGATCCCAGATACCTGACGCCTAACCCTTAGGCATTAAAACCAAGGAGAATTAAACAGCCTTTTTTTTTTTTTTTTTTTTTTCTTTCAGGACCATACCCACGGCATACAGAAGTTCCCAGACTAGGGATTGAATTGGAGCTGCAGCTGCCAGCTTCCGCCACAGCCATAGCAATGCCAGATCCAAGCCACATCTGAAAGCTACACCATAGCTCACAGCAAAGTGGGATACCCAACCCACTGAGCAAGGCCAGGGATTGAACCCAAGTCCTCATGGATCCTATTGGGTTCCTTACCTCTGAGCCACAATGGGAACTCCTCAACAGCCTGCTTAATAGGGCTTTAAAATGTGTCCTAAACTGCTCTCCCTTCGTCAGCAGCCCGTCAGGAGGAACGTAACCTTTCTGTGATGATCTACAACCATCACAGGCCCTTCGACGGTCAAAACGTTCAGTGCATGTGTCTGCATGAAGGCTTTGCACCCTTTGCTGCAAGTAGCATTATAAATGCAAGCACGGGTTAGGACTGGCCACAGATGTCCACCTAGAAATAACAAAACCCATCAGTATCCATCCTCCTCTGTAGCCATCAGCCTCTCATAAAAGCACAGTGACGGATATGCAGATGTAAAGTTTCCAGGTGATGCCACATGACTGCTATTCTAAACAGATCCCCAAGCCAGGACACCAGAAAGTCCCCTGCTCAATGTCACGGTCACAGTGCTCTCTACCATTATACCTAAGAGCCTAATAAGTAGGTGATTCTATGTCACTACACCCAGCACGGCAGCCCCTGTGGCAGAGGCCACGGCTGCTCCCCACACATCCACATGTGCTGTTTCTCAGAGCTTCTTGCATCTGGGGAACCTGTGTGATTGGGGTCCATCCTGCTAAATACAGGTGGAAGTGACATGTCCCCCTTCGATGTGGCATTTAAAACCACTCTGCTCTCTAGCCCCCTCTCCCCTCGTGCAGAAGAGCCACCCACCCCCCGACTGACCAGACATAAACCTTTGTGTCTTAAGCCCTGAAAGTCTGGGATTTATTTACTAACCTCTCCTAACAAATGCAACCATCGGGTCAAACTGCAGTCTCCCGTCTATTGAAGGACACCTGGGATAAAATGCAAAAAGGCCCTGCACCCCATTAAGCAAATCCCATTCCTGTCCTCACCTCACGGCCTGTGAAAATCATGAGAACAGACCACGTGCTGAAGACATGTAACCATTACGCACGCATAACTCTTTCTTAATCTTCTCCTCCGTGGTGAGGCTGTTTGCATCCCTATTTCACATGGGAAGAAACAAGCTCAGAGAGGTTAATTCATTGGCCTCAGTGTGCACAGCCAGCAAGTGGAGGCACCATGGCTTTAGACCACACGCTATTGTACATCGCGCTGCACTGCCTCTCCAGTGGCCTCCTGAGGCTGCTCACTTCCACTAACCGTGGATTCATGGGGGTCTCACGGGGACTTCCGTGTTCACACTGGGTTTGCTCTGAGATCTATGACTCCCTGGGTTCAGCAGAGGGCAGGCAACATGGCATCTTGGCAGCGAAGAAAACACCATCTCCCCTTGTGACTATATTTTAGGGAGACATTGCTTCTCCAAAATCCATAAATTCAGGATCATAATGGGATGCTATCTGTGCAAAGAACCCTGGGCCACAACTGCTTCCAAGCTATTTCAATGCTTTTCTTTTTCTTTAGGGCCACACTTGCAGCATATGGAGGTTCCCAGGCTAGAGGCCAAATCAGAGCTGTAGCTTGCCAGCCTATGCCATAGCCACGACCACTTGGGATCCGAGCCACATCTGTGACCGCAGCTCACAGCAATGCTGGATCCTTAACCCACTGAGCATCCATCGATTTCTTTCTTTCTTTTTTTTTTTGTCTTTTTGTCTTTTTGCTATTTCTTGGGCCACTCCCGAGGCATGTGGAGATTCCCAGGCTAGGGGTCCAATCGGAGCCGCAGCCACCAGCCTACGCCAGAGCCACAGCAACGTGGGATCCGAGCCGCGTCTGCAACCTACACCACAGCTCACAGCAACACCAGATCGTTAACCCACTGAGCAAGGGCAGGGACCAAACCCGCCACCTCATGGTTCCTAGTCGGATTTGTTAACCACTGCGCCACGACAGGAACTCCCCATCGATTTCTTTTTTTGCTTTTTAGGGCTGCACCTGTGGCATATGGGGGTTCCCAGGCTAGGGGTCAAATCGGAGCTGTAGCGGCTGGCCTACACCACAGCCACAGCAACGCCAGATCTGAGCCGAATCTGCCACCTACACCACAGCTCATGGCAATGACAGATCTTTAACCCACTGAGTGAGGCTAGGGATCGAACCTGTATTTTCATGGATGCTAGTCAGATTTGTTTCTGCTGAGCCATGACAGGAACTCCTTAATGCTCTTCTTTTAACAGAACTCTAATCTGATGCAGTCTTAAAATTTATATAGCTGCCTTCGTGATGGATGGAGTTTTTCAAGAAATTCCTTTCCATTGCCAGCTCAAGTCCTGAATCACATCACACTTGGGACCGAGAATTGCACCAGTGGGCTTTGGTGTTTCGTGTTTCCATCTCTTGCATTTTTCAGAATCATTCCAATTATGTACGAGGGGGTCCTACCTTTAACATCAGAAATGAATTCCATTATCCCAGGGAGAAGGATGACCCAGCTACAACAGAGCCATGATTGGTTCCTTCTAGAGCAAACGCTCCGACTTACGGAGCTGGGCTGGCTTTGCTAGGTTTTGGCAGACCTGAGATTGATTTGGCGTGTTTTCCCTAGAAGCAGAAAATATGCTGGTACCAATGACAAAGCAAACCAAGTGCATGAACCTGAAGTCTGTAAATAATGGCTGTGATACTTCTGGAAGCACGGCATGGCTGGATTATCTCAGCAGCAAAGGATTTATTTTAGCAAATCTCTAAGCATCCGGGTATGTCAAAAATTCTCATAGTTCTACCATTTGGATCTGGGGCACATTGATCTGGGGCCTGCTGCTTGGCTACCGTTTGACAAGCGTGGCCACAGTGAATCTCTGTTTTTCATCCTGAGAGGCCACATGGGTCCTAGAATTCAGAATGAACTTCCTCCTCAAATCCCAGCTCCTAAATCCTCTCCTTTGGGATCCTGAGCCCATGAATGAACCTACCTGGAGTTCAGGCCTGGTGACCCATGAACGGTGGGCGGACACATGTCACCCTGAGGATGCAATGAGAATGGAGGGATCTGGCATCTAGGGCACGGCCAGCCCAGAGCCTGGCCTGGAGTAACTGCCCACTCTGTCCCTCCTCCCTTCCCATGAGTGAGCCTGAAAAAAACAGACCTCGAGTTTCCTTGCACACGGCTTCTCAGTATCTGGTTTTGCTGACTGTGCTCTTCTGAGGATCTACCACAATTCTTCTAGCTAATGACTGGAAGATTTAATAACATAATAGGAAGAGCTGGAGTTCCCGTTGTGGCGCAGTGGTTAACAAATCCAACTAGGAACCATGAGGTTGCGGGTTTGGTCCCTGCCCTTGCTCAGTGGGTTAAGGATCTGGCATTGCTGTGAGCTGTGATGTAGGTCGCAGACGCGGCTCGCATCCCGCGTTGCTGTGGCTCTGGCGTAGGCCAGTGGCTATAGCTCTGATTTGACCCCTAGCCTGGGAATCTCCATATGCCACAGGAGCGGCCCAAGAAATGGCAAAAAGACCAAAAAAAAAAAAAAAAAAAGGAAGAGCCCTTAGCCGGGTGGCATTGATAACACCTGGTGAAGAGTAACTACTGTTAATATTACTAATATTTAGAAGATTCTTTTTATCTGGTCTTTGAAGGCCTGATCTCACTTTGACACATGAGATGCAGCCTGTGTTACAGGACTGGCTGATTTCAGGAGTTTCCTCTGTAGATCAGCAGTAGCAAATATGACTAGTATCCGTGAGGTTCGATCCTTGGTCTTGCTCAGTGGATTAAGGATCCGGCATTGCTGTGAGATGTAGTTTGCAGACACGGCTCAGATCCTATATTGCTATGGCTGTGGTGTAGGCCAGCAGCTACAGCTCCAATCTGACCTCTAGCCTGGGAACTTCCATATGCCCTAAAAAGACTTTAAAAAAGAAGAAGAAGAAGAAGAAGAACTGCCTGACTTCAGTGCAAACTGAGCCAGAAATCAGACACCCTCTGCATCCCCACTACTGATATTTCTCAGATTGTACACAGGATGCTGAAATGAGGCCTCTTGATTGCTGTATGATTTTTTTTTTTTCTTGTTTGCTTTTTACGGCTGCAGCTGTGGAAGTTCGCAGGCTAGGGGTCAAATTAGAACAGCAGCTGGTGGTCTACACCACAGCCACAGCAATACTAGATCCTTAACCCACTGAGAGAGGCCAGGGATCAAACCTGCATCCTCATGGATACTAGTCGGTTCATAACTGATGAGCCACAACAGGAACTCTGATTTTTTTTTTGGCTGCACCCTTGGTGTGCAAGTTCCCTGACCAGGGATCAACCGTCCACCACAGCAGCGACCCAAGCCATTGCAGTGACAACGTGGATCCTTTAACTGCTAGGCCACCAGGGAGCTCCAGTTGGATGGTTTTAATTGGTATAGATGAAGAGCAGGCTCTCAGGTATACCATTGTGATCCTGCAAGTTCCTACGGTGGGTTTAAAGCCACTGCAGCAGGAGTTAAACCAAGTCAACCAGCTTCCTTGAAAAAAAAGTTAGAAGGAATTTGATTGGACATTTGAAAAGAGAGTGAAACTCATAATATGTCTGTGGACTGTTTCAGCAATTGACTGCAAACATTCAGAAGTTGATGGTAGTTCCTCTTGTGGTTCAGCGGGTTAAGGACCTGACACTGCCTCTGTGAGTATGCAGGTTTGATCCCTGGCCCCGCTCAGTGGGTTAAGGATCCAGCATTGCCGTGAGCTGCAACATAGGTCGCAGATGTGGTTTGTATCCCATGTTGCTGTGGTGTAGGCTGGCAGCTGTAGCTCCAATTTGACCCTAGCCCAGGAACTTCCGCGTGCCACAAGTGTGGCCCAAAAAGAAAGAGAGAAAGGGGGGGGGAGGGAGGGAGGACGAGGGACGAGAGAGAAGAGATGAGAGAGAGAGGAAGAAAAGAAAGAAAGAAAAAGAAAGAGAAAGATAAGAATAAGAAAGAAAGAAAGAATGAAGAAAGAGAAAAGAAAAGAGAAAGAAGAATAAAGAAGAGAAAAAGAAAGAAAGAAAGAAAGAAAGAAAGAAAGAAAGAAAGAAAGAAAGAAAGAAAGAAAGAGTTGTAGTAGTGACAGCTGAAAATCCCAAACTCAGGATTCTTACAGAAGCAGAGATTGAAACCCACTTCGCTGCTTTATCAGAGACTAAGCACTATAGTTAGTTTACCAAATCCACGGGGCCACCTGCCTATGTGTTTGGTGACACAGACCAATCCTGTGGAGACCCCTGAATAGGAAGTGGACTGTTCCCATCCTCCTGCCACTAGTAGGGTGAGGACTCTGTGTACACGAAGTGCTTTGCAGTGACCCAAGGGATAGATCCATCAAAGCACTGCCATTCCTGCCCTCATGGGGTCAGCTGCATGGTCAACACTTTGCATTTTCCCTTGGATATTCACACCTTTTGACTTGGTTAGCTTCCCAGATTCAAGATCCTGACTCCCTGCGGTGGCTGGTCTCTGACAAAGCCTGGGACACCATCCCAAACACTAGCAAGGTAACTCTGTGGCTTCTCTGGGCCTCCGTTTCCTTTCCTGCACCCCAAGAGGAGCCCCAGAAGCTCCCCAGCTCTCTGAACAGATGCCTTCCCTCCAAATGTCCCAACCTAAGGACGCCACTGCTCTGATGTGGCCCAAGCCCTGGCGATTGGGACCGGGTAATTCCCTGTCTCCTTGTCCCCATGGGGCTTGAGGTTCTCCCAGCATCTGCCCTGAGCTATGAATGAATTAGAGTTGGAGTGGGGGAGTGGGGGCTCTAGGCCTGCGTTTGGGATGTGTCATGGGAAGTCCACTCCTGGATTCAAATCTTGGCTCTGGCCCACCCTACTAACTCTGTGACTTGGGACAAGCTCATCACTTAACTCTTTTCAGAGCCTCTGTTTACCCATCTGTAAAATGGGGTCAAGGCACCTACTTCCCAAAATCTGGCAGGGGGGTGTGAATGGAATAAAGCAGATGAAGTTCCCAGCTGAGTGGGGACTCTATTCCATTTATTTATTTATTTATTTATTTATTTATTTATTTATTTATCTTTTTAGGGCCACACCCACAGTATATGGGAGTTCCCAGGCTAGGGGTTGAATCAGAGCTGTAGCTGCTGGCCTACACCACAGCCCAGCAACACCAGATCTGAGCCACATCTGTGACTACACCACAGCTCACAGCAATGCCAGATCGTTAACCCACTGAGCAAGGCCAGGGATCAAACCTGCATCCTCATGGATACCAGTCAGATTCGTTTCCACTGAACCACGATGGGAACTCCCTATTTTCCTTTTAATCAGAGATGTTTTTACTTGATTGCATCAGAAGATCACCATTTAACTTAGATATGCCTTTAATAAGTCATCACCACTTTGGGTTATCCTACAAAAAGACACCTGTGAGCGAAGTTAGTTCTTTAAGGTTTCATTCAGTCCAATTCCTCTGGGTCATTGCTCCAAGCAGGCTTTTCCCATGTACATTGTCCTCTGTGCTACCCAGAGAGCAAAGATGATGCTCTTTGTTTTCTGTTGTGGGCATTTTTTTTTCACTTGTTTAATTTGAAAAAAAAAATTAAAGAAATGATCAGTTTGAAATTACAGCAGGTAACACACTAGGAGCAATACTCTAAAAAAAAAAAAAATCCAAATGGCTAAAAATAACTTAGTCATAATAGCACAATTTACAATATCACTTCTCTTAGAAAAACAAAGAAAAACATGAAATGTCTTTCCTTCTAAAGAAGACTGTTTTCTCTCCAGAAAGGGGGGAAAAGGCAACTCACGATGTGAGGTTAAAATCAAACATAACGCTTATTCACCCCAGCCACAACTAAATAAATGGCCTGCACGGTACAGTGACAGTGCACAGCTAACAGCCCCCAAAGGTGACATGTACGAGTTACAAGAACTTGGGCACATGATTTAACTTTTCTAGGACTCAGTTTTCCCTTCTATAAAGTTAGCTGCTAGGATTCAAT
This sequence comes from Phacochoerus africanus, assembly GCF_016906955.1. Taxonomy (NCBI): domain Eukaryota; kingdom Metazoa; phylum Chordata; class Mammalia; order Artiodactyla; family Suidae; genus Phacochoerus; species Phacochoerus africanus. Next base: position 35,427,097 of record NC_062546.1, read on the forward strand.
GATTTTTAGGGTCTAGTGTTAATTAAAGTTATATGTGTAAATGCTCATATAAATTTAATTCAATACTGTACCTATTTTATAACACCTGGAAGTGAGTTCATATAGACAATTAATAAATCTGTAAATGCCCAGGGGGCAATAACACCTCTTGCATTTCTAACGTTCTCTCTCCTATATCAGGAGACTTTATTTTTCCTTCTCAAACAAATGAAAATCTATTCAGCTAGACCTTGAACAGAAACTTGATTCTTTTTCCATTGAAAATATAACTTCTCTAGCATGATTTGCTTTCCTGGGAGTTTCCTTCGATTTGGAGGAAAAGTCATACCCCCAATTAAGACTGGGTTGTAGGTGGGATGCATCCCAGGTTCACAAGGATAGTTCACAATACACGAATCAATCAATGTCATAGACCACGTTAACAAAAGAAAAGTCAAAAACCACATGATCATCTCAAGAGATGTAAAAAAAGCATTTGACAAAGTCCAACATCCATTCATGATCAAAACTCTTACCAAAGTGGGTACAGAGGGAACATAATCAAAGCCATTTATGACAAACCCACAGCAAATATAATACTGAATGGAGAAGAGCTGAAAGCCTTCCCGCTAAAATCTGGAACAAGACAAGGATGCCCACTCTCACCACTGTTATTCAACATAGTACTGGGAGTCCTAGCCACACCAATCAGACAAACAAAAGAAATAAAAGGAATCCAAATAGGAAGAGAAGAGGTAAAATTGTCACTGTATGCAGATGACATGATACTATATATAGAAAACCCTAAGGACTCAATCCCAAAACTGCTTGAACTGATCAACAAATTCAGCAAAGTAGCAGGATATAAGATTAACATTCGGAAATCAGTCACCTTTCTGTATACTAACAATGAAATATTAGAAAAGGAATACAAAAATATAATACTTTTTAAAGTTGCACCTCAAAAAATCAAATACCTTGGAATAAATCTGACCAAGGAAGTAAAAGACTTATATGCTGAGAACTGTAAAACATTAATCAAGGAAATTAAAGAAGATGTAAAGAAATGGAAAGATACTCCATGCTCCTGGGTTGGAAAAATTAATATTGTAAAAATGGCCATACTACCCAAAGCAATCTACAGATTCAATGCAATCCCTATCAAATTACCCATGACATTTTTCACAGAACTAGAACAAACAATACAAAAATTTATATGGATGGAGTTCCCGTCATGGCGCAGTGGTTAACAAATCCAACTAGGAACCATGAGGTTGCAGGTTCGATCCCTGGCCTTGCTCAGTGGGTTAAGGATCCAGCATTGCCGTGAGCTGTGGTGTAGGTCACAGACGCGGCTTGGATCCCACATTGCTGTGGCTGTGGCATAGGCCAACAGCTACAGCTCTGATTAGACCCCTAGCCTGGGAATCTCCATATGCCATGGGAACAGCCCTAGAAAAGGCAAAAAGACAAAAAAAAATTTATATGGAACCACAAAAGACTCAGAATTGCCAAACCAATCCTGAGGAACAAAACCAAGCAGGAGGCATAACTTCCAGATTTCAGACAATATAACAAAGCCACAGTCATAAAGACAGTGTGGTACTGTCAGACAGACAGACCAACGGAACAGAATAGAGAACCCAGAAGTAAACCCAGACACCTATGGTCAATTAATCTTTGACAAAGGAGGCAAGAACATCAAATGGGCAAAAGACAGTCTTTTCAGGAAGTGGTGCTGGGAAAACTGGACAGCCACAGGTAAATCAATGAAACTAGAACACACCCTCATACCATGCACAAAAATAAACTCCAAATGGCTTAAAGACTTAAATGTAAGACAACACACCATCAAACTCCTAGAAGAGAACATAGGCAAAACATTCTCTGACATCAATCTCATGAATATCTTCTCAGGTCAATCTCCCAAAGCAACAGAAATAAAAGCAAAAATAAACCAATGGGACCTAATCAAACTGGCAAGCTTTTGCATAGCAAAGGAAACCATTAAAAAAAAAAAAGACAATTTACAGAATGGGAGAAAATAATTTCAAACGATGCAACTGACAAGGGTTTAATCTCTAAAATATGCGAACAACTTATACAACTCAACAGCAACAAAGCCAACAACCCAATGGAAAAATGGGCAAAAGACCTAAATAGATATTTCTCCAAGGAAGATGTACAGATGGCCACCAAGCACATGAAAAAATGCTCAACATCCATGATTATTAGAGAAATGCAAGTCAAAACTACCATGAGGTACCACCGTCATTAATAAGTCCACAAATAACAAATGCTGGAGCAGGTGTGGAGAAAAGGGAACCCTCCTGCACTGTTGTTGGGAATGTAAATTGGTATAACCACTATGGAAAACAGAATGGAGGTATCTTAGAAAACTACATATAGAAAACTACCATATGACCCAGCAATTCCACTCTTGGGCATATTCAGGCACAAAACGTTCCTTGAAAAAGACACATGCACTTGAATGTTCATTGGAGCACTATTCACAATAGCCAAGACATGGAAACAACTTAAACGTCCACTGACAGATGATTGGATTAGGATGATGTGGTATATATACACAATGGAATACTACTCAGCCATCAAAAAAACCACACAAAATAATGCCATTTGCAGCAACATGGATGGAATTAGAGGCTCTCATATAAGTGAAGTAAGTCATAAAGAGAAAGACAAGTATTGTATGATATCACTTATATCTGGAATCTAATACATGGCACAAATGAACCACAGAAAAGAAAGTCATGGACTTGTAGAACAGACTTGTGGTAGCCAAGCGGGAGGGGAAGGGAGATGGACTGGGAATTTGGGGTTAATAGATGAAAACTATTGCCTTTGGAATGGATAAACGATGAGATCCTGCTGTATAGCACTGGGAACTATATCTAGTCACTTACAATGGGCATGATAAATGTGAGAAAAAGAATGTATATATGTATGTGTGACTGGGTCACCATGCTGTACAGAAGAAAATTGACAGAACACTGTAAACCAGCTATAATGGAAAAAAATATAAAATCATTAAAAAAAAAAAAAAGACCGGGTTGTAGCACCTGTTGATTATCACAGGTCCATGCCTCAAATGTTTTTGTTTCCAAGAGTGAAATTTGACATTTAAAAAAAGCAAAGGAAGGAGTTCCTGTCATGGCTCAATGGAAACAAATCTGACTAGTATACATGATAACACAGGTTCGATGCCCAGCCTTGCTCAGTGGGTTGAGGATCCAAGCGTTGCCATGAGCTATGCTGTAGGTCTCGAACATGGCTTGGATCCTGTGGCTGTAGTGTACACTTATAGCTTCAGCTCCGATTCAACCACTGGCCTGGGAACCTCCATATGCTGCAGGTGCAGCCCTAAAAAAGACCAAAAAAAAAAAAAAAAAGCAAAGTAAGATTTCTCTTGTGGTACAGCAGGTTAAGGATCCTGCACTGTCACTGCAGTGGCTCAGGTCACTGCTGTGACTAGAGTTCAATCCCTGGCCTGGGAACTTCCAGGTGCCATGGGCATAGCCAAAAACAACAACAAAAAAGCAAAACAAAAGCCCCAGGATGCCGCAAAGCAAGGCTTTGTTCCCCCTGAGCATTTTGTTTGTTTTTTCACAGTACTTTCAAATTCACGTTGAATGAAAACTGCATCCGAGCCCTGAAAGATTTCATGTGAACAGGAAACCCCCCTCACCACAAAGACGGTTGATTCTCAGCCAGCAGCAAATACAAAGTTAAAGAAAAATACTGGAGAATGTTTCTACTGTGAATCAAGATTCTCCAGTTTACTTGAGGGTTTTACATGGTCATTTTCTGGAATTTCTGAGATGTGTGGTGGGAAAGGGATCGATCCCTGTTTAATCCCTACGGTGCAGTTTTATGGTAACTGGAGTGTGGGATTTTAAACTTCTTGGGTGAAAAAAAAAATGTATAAAGAAAGCAGAGCTCAGGTTCAAACCACCTTTCCCTGTTGAGAGGCAGGCTACCCCACCCTGACTCTCCACTGGGGCAAAGACCCCAGCAGAAAGATGAGCAGGGAGCCATAGGTAAGAGGGGCCAGGTGGGGTGGACATGGGGAAGGGGGTCTCCCAGGCTTAAGAGGGGAAGGAGCTCTGTGGACCAGGCCACCATGGCTGGTGGGAGCCCCAGCTCCAGGGTCACGATGCAGTCACACACTTACTCCCCATATGCTTGCAGTTCCCCTGACAGACAGAGCCCAGCCCCTGGTCCATTAGCATCCTTCCCTTCCCAGCCTCCCCAAGGTCTCCATGGCCCCTGCTGATATCTTCAGACGCTAAGGACACAGCCTTCTTTAAGGCTCTGCCTACAAAGAAAAATTCCAAAACAATCTGCCACTAATGATGGAGCAGTGAGGGTTAGAAAACACTCCCTCCTGTTTTTATTTATTTTTATTTATTTATTTATTTATTTGGTCTTTTTGCCTTTTCTTGGGCCACTCCCACGGCATATGAAGGTTCCCAGGCTAGGGGTCCAATCGGAGCCGTAGCCACCGGCCTGGCCTACGCCAGAGCCACAGCAACGCGGGATCCGAGCCGCGTCTGCAACCTACACCACAGCTCACGGCAACGTCGGATCCTTAACCCACTGAGCAAGGGCAGGGATCGAACCTGCAACCTCATGGTTCCTAGTCGGATTCGTTAACCACTGCGCCACGACGGGAACTCCCTCCCTCCTGTTTTTTAAGATCAGAAACAAGACAAAGATAACCACTTTCACCACTTCTATGCAGCACAGTACTGGAAGCCCTAGCCAGGGCAATTAGGCAAGAAAAAGAAATAAATAGTATACCAACTAAAAGAAAAGGAGCATTATCTCTGTTCATTGGTTTTACGTTTTGTTTTGGTTTGTTTTTTTTTTTTTAAGGCTATACCTGCGGCATATGCAAGTTCCAAGCTAGGGGTCTAATTGGGGCTGCAGCTGCCAGCCTACACCACAGCCACAGGATCTGAACTCCATCTGCAGCCTGCACCACAGCTTGTGGCAACACCAGATCCTTAACCCATTGAGCAAGGCCAGGGATCGAACCTGCATCCTCGCACATACTATGTCAGATTCTTAACCCTCTGAGCCACAATGGGAACTCCTGTTCATAGATGACATGACTTCCTAAAGATTCTTCAAATAATTAGAATAAAATAATTTAGCAAAGTTGTAAGATGCAAAATCAACACATAAAAATCAGTTGCATTTCTATACATTTTAAATGAACAATACAAACAGGAAATTAAGAAAACAATTCTACTTAACAATCACATTAAAAAGAATATAATACTTAGGAATAAGCTTAACCAAGGAGGCAAAAAACATACGCTGAAAACTACAAAACACTGATGAAAGAAATTAAAGACGACACCAAGAAATGGAAATACATCCAGCATTTATGGATTGGAAGATTTTAGTATTGTTAAGATGTCAATACTAACCAAAGAGATTACAGATTTAATGCAATCCCTAACAAAATTCTAATGGTGCTTTTTGTAAAAATTGAAAAATCATATGAAATCTCCAGAAACCCTAAAGAGCCAAAATAATCTTGAAAAAGAAGAGCAAAGCTGGAGGAGTCACACTTCCTAACTTCAAAATTTACTACTAAGCTATAGTAATCCAAACAATGCAATATTGGCATAAAGACCAACAGAGCAGAACAGAAAGCCTAGAAATAAATCCAGGCATATATAGTGAAATCCTTTTCAATAAGGGCACTAAGACCACTCAGTGAGGAAAGACAGTCTTTTCAACAAATGGTGCTAAGAAAACTGGATAGCTACATGCAAAAGAATGCAGTTGGTCCCTTAACTTATACCATAAATGAAAATTAACTCCAAACAGCTCAAAGACCAAAGCATAAAAGCTGAAACTATAAAACTCTTGGAAGAAAATACAGGAGAAAAGCTTCAAGACATTGGATCTGGCAATGATTTCTTGGTATGACACCAAAAGCACAGACAACAGGAAAAAAAAAAAAAAAAAAACACTGGACGACAAAATTAAAAACATGTGTGCCTGAAAAGACACAGCAAGTGAGTGAAAAGGCAACCCACAGAATGGGAGGAAACATTTACCAAGCAGGTATCTGTTAAAGGATTAATATCCAGAATATACAGAGAATGTCTATAACTCAGCAACAAAAAACAACTAGATTAAAAAATGGGCAAAAGACTTGAGTAGATATTTCTTTTTTTTGGTCTTTTTTTTTTTTTTTTTTTTGGTCTTTTTGCCATTTCTCAGGCCGCTCTCGCGGCATATGGAGGTTCCCAGGCTAGGGGTCGAATCGGAGCTGTAGCCACCGGCCTACGCCAGAGCCACAGCAACGCAGGATCCGAGCCGCGTCTGCAACCTACACCACAGCTCACGGCAACGCCGGATCCTTAACCCACTGAGCAAGGGCAGGGACCAAACCCGCAACCTCATGGTTCCTAGTCGGATTCGTTAACCACTGCACCACGACGGGAACTCCTTGAGTAAATATTTCTGTAAAGAAGATAACAAGTAACCAACAGCAAATCAAATCATCAGAAAATGGCGAATCGAGCACAATAAGATATTATGTCACGCACATTAGCACAACTATAATCAAAACAAAAAAATAAGTGTTAGCAAAGATGTGGAGAAACTGGAACCCTTGTGAATTGTTGGTGGGAATGCAAAATGGTGCAGCTGCTGTGCAAAACAATATGGCAATTCCTCAAAAAGTTAAAAATAGAATTATCACATGATCTAGCAATCCCACTCTGGGTCTACTCCCCTAAAAACCGAAAAGAAATATCTTTCAAAGAGATTTTTGAACACCCCTGTTCATAGAAGCATCATTTACAACAGTCAAAAGGCAGAAGCCACCCAAGGGTCCAGTGATAGATAAACAGATGAACAAAATGGGGTGTGGCATACAATGGAATAGTATTCAGCCCTGAAAAGGAAATTCTGACACATGCTATAACATGGTTGAACCTTGAGGACATGATGCTAAGCGAAATAACCTAGTATTTCATGTCATAAATACAAAGGATTTATGCTATATGTAATAAGCCAATAAAACCATACAGACACATACTCTATGATTCCATTTATATGAGGTACCTACGGTTGTCAAATGCAGAGACTGAAAGAATTGTGGCTGCCCGGAGCTGGAGGGAGAGGGGTGGGGAGTTAGTATTGAACAGGCATTTCCGTTTGGAAAGATGAAGAGTTCTGTGGATGGACAGAGGTGACGGCTGTACAGCAGTGTGAATGTTCTTAATGCCACTGATCGGTCCCCTTAAGATGCTGAAGATGGTCAACTTTGTTACATTTTACAATTTAAAATGAAGGGAAAAAAAACTTCAACCCATCTATTAGTTGAAATGCTTATTTTTTAATTAAAGATGAAAATTTGGTGGTCCACCAGCAACACAAACTTACAAATAAAAGACAATTGAAGGTGGGGCGGGGTTGGGGGGGGGTAAGGATGCAGGAGCGCCTTCCTTCGCCCCTCTTCCTATTTCACCAATTCACTGCAAAGAAATTAAGGGTAGACTCTGGGACACAGAAAGGATGGAGGTGTGAGAATGTCCAGGAAAGTGCTTAATGAACTATAGACATCACAAAAATATTTGCGAAAGTGTTTCTATTTCAGTGGGAAACTGTAAAGCCAGATTTCCCAGGCATTTCTCTATGGCCTACGGTGGGAGCTGAGCTGGAGGCTGGGACACTGTGGGAGGAAGGGCTCCCGGATGTAGGCTGCACTGCGTCCCACACCCACCTGCATGGCACTGGGTCATGAGATGGAAAGTTCCTCAGACTGCTGCCTTGGAGAATCGGGCTCTGTCCAGGGACACATCTGAGACCGCCTCTGACCCGGCGCTGGCGAGGTTGCCTCTAAGAGGGCTATTCCTGCTGCCTGAGCCTCCGTCTTCCCAATGAGAAAGGGGTGCAATAAGAATACCCATCTTCAGGACAATATGAGCTAATAAGACAATGTCACTAAGTCAGTGTGTTGAGCACGTGACACACACATACTCAGTAAAGGGTCAGTTTTCACTGGGACCGCTGGGGCTGTAAACCACCCCCCCCCAGGACTCTATGGACAGGCTCTTGCCAAAATCCAGGGGATCTCTTCAGCCCCAAGGCCATCTCCATCAGACTCAGAACCCCTGTTAGAAGGCACCAGACGTGAATGTCTTAAGTCCCAACTCTCAAGGGGGCTCCGTCTGCTGGGAAGAGATGTCACTGAGAAATGAACCAAGAGCAACCCTTGAGCTAAAACATTTTCAGACTCTAGTCACTAGATCTAGAAACATAAAATTCTGTACTTGTTACCATCCTGCTCCCGGAGCTAAGCCTAAGCTAGAAATTTCATACTCCTTCTGTAAGCAACGTTTTCCTCTCCAGGCTTCCTTTTGTTTTGTTTTGTTTCTTTTTTTACAGTCACACCTCCAGCATATGGAAGTTCCCAGGCTAGGAATTGAATTGGAACTGCAGCTGCCAGCCTATGCTGCAGACAAACTTACAGTTTGAGAGCTGTATCTGTAATCTGCACTGCAGCTTGTGGCAACGCCAGATCCTTAACCCACTGAGCAAGAACAGGGATCGAACCCACATCCTCATGGACACTAGGCAGATTCGTTACTGCTATGCCACAACAGGAAGTCCCCTCTCCTGGCTTTCTGTTCACTGAAATGGCTAACTACAAATCTGCAGCCCAAAGGTCTTTTTCAAGCTCCCAATCCTGGAGTCAGCCTCCTTGACACTTCCACCTGGGCTCCCACTATCACTTCAAGTTTCACACGTACAACATGGGACTCGAGCATCACACCTTTTCCTCCCAGAGTTACCATCTCTTCAATGGCACCTCCACTAACCCGAGTGGTTGATGCAAGAAGCCCAAGGCTATCCTGGATGCCTCCTTCCTCACCCACCTCACATCAAGTCTACCACTGAGCTCTGCTGGGAAATTCTCTAAACTGTGCCTCTAATTCCCTAGAGCCACCTGCTGCAGGATCACAGGCTTCTCCCATCTGGTCTCCTTGAGGCCACTCTTGCTCCATAAACATCCTTCCTGTAACCAGCACTCAGGGTGACCTTTTTCAGATAAAATCCTATTTCCATCACTCAAATACCAAATCTGCAGATGCTTAAGTCCCTTATATAAAACCATGTAGTGTCTGCATATAATCTATGCACACACTTCCACACACTTTAAATCATCTCCGGATTACTTATGATACCTAACATAGTGCAATGCTATGTAAAAAGTTGCCAGCATGTGGTGAATTCAAGTTTTGCTTTTTGGAACTCTCTGGAATTTTTTTTTTTTAATATTTTTAATTCAAAGTTTGTTGAATCCCCCAGTGGATAGGGGGTCGAATGTATATTATTCTTCTCAGAAGACATGAGGATAGCTTGGACTGGGACGACTGCCACGAAGGCTCAGGGAAGCACAAACGTGGGTATCCCACCCATTCAGTGCCTGATGCACTCAACAGCACTTTGAAGGAATGCCAAGGGTTTCATTCCCTTCCACCCTTTTTCTAGCATAGGAAAGCTTTTCTCCAGATACTCTGAATTCCTTCACATGCCACAGTGGCAGAAGACAGGGGTAATCATCACTTCTCCCTACTAAATATTCCTCTCCATCTTCTGCCATCTCAGGCTCTTAATCTTTTCCCTGCTTCTTCTCTTCTTGTAAAAATATCGCCTTTATCACCCACTGCTCCAAAAACAATACAATGTGCCCGGTCCACATTCCTGTCTGACTTCCTCTGGAAACACAAGTCAGGGGGAGGGTCCTCTGGGGGCTGGGTATTGTCACCCCGCTCTCGTGAGCAATCCCAAGGCTCTCTCCTGCTTCTGTGTTCGGCTGCGAGAGGCAGGAAGGGACAAGTGATGCTGGAGCTGGTTTCAGATGCGTGGTATAAGCCGAGGATAGGAACCTGAGCTCTGCCCTCACCAACTTTCTATGAGAAAATGGGGGGGAGTCTGCAAATGCCTCCAAATCCTGCTCGTGTCTGATGGTAGTGGTTCCAGGGGACAGAACCCTAGGGTTCCAACGGAGGAACCTCCAAGGTCATGGAGATAGTGCTGGTTAGGAGGAAAGCAAGGCCACGGCCATGAGTTTTATACAAAGCTAACTTTATTCATTTTGTTTTAGGTATAAAACATTTTATATTTATGTATTATTACAGAATATATTGATTATTTTATTTTTAGCATCACACTGCATGCTGCTAGTTTTAACAAGGATTGTGATCTGCATTACTGTATTACTAGGAATTTGGAAGTCCTACTCCTCATCTCCCTGGCATGGTCTTCTGGCCTCAGCAAGAAGAAGCTGTGGTTCCTTAACACTGACCCCTCCAAGGACGCTGACACTGACACCAGCCCAGTGATTTAACAGACAGCACATCTCCAAACCAAGAGTCAAGATCCACCCACAGGTGGCTGTCACTTCTTTAAACTTTCATCCACTTCTGGGAGGGTGCAGGGAACTCCCTGCCCTGAGAACAAGACAGGAGGGCAGGAGACCAACAATTCCTCCAGGAACTTGGACGTAGGGAAGGCCTGGGTCTACTTCCTACCCAGAATGCCTGCCTCTATTTCCTACCCAGAGTGCCTGGTTCTATTTCTACCCAGAATGCCTGCCTCTATTTCCTACCCAGAGTGCCTGGTTCTACTTCTACCCAGAATGCCTGGCTCGACTTCCTACCGACTGCCTGGTTCTGCTTCTACCCAAGTGCCTGGCTCTACTTCCTACCCAGAGTGCCTGGTTCTACTTCTACCCAGAATGCCTGGCTCTACTTCCTACCCAGAGTCCCCAGTTCTTCTACCCAGAGTGCCAGGTTCTATTTACTACCCAGAATGCTTTGCCCTACTTCTGTCCATATGCATTGGTCACACTTCCTGCATATTTCATCAGTTTTCAACTTTGCACCCTGTTACGGGCTGAATTATGCCCCCAAAGATATGTGGGAGTCCTGGTCCCCAGTTCCACACAGAATAGGCCCTTACTTGGAAACAGGGTCTATGCAGATTTAGTCAAGTGGAGGTCATTAGGTGGTCCCCAATCCAGGATGACCAGGATCCCTATAAAAGGGAAATTTGGACACAGACATGCGGAGAAGGAGGGCATGTGCTGACATGGAGGGAGGATGCCAGATGCCACCATGGGAGGATACAGGCTGAGATGGAAATCCGGTGTCTGTAAGCTGAAGGATGCCCAAGGCCACCAAAAGGTAGGAGAGGGGCCTGGTCCAGTTCTGTCCTTGGCACCTTCAGAGGGAGAGCAGCCCTGCCCTCACCTTTTTTTGTTTGTTTTTTAAGACCACACCTGCAGCACATGGGAGTGCCTGGGCCAGGGATTGAATCGGAGCCACAGTGGAGACCTACACCATAGCTGTATCAATGCCAGATCCATTAATCTGCTATGCCTCCTCAGTGACCCGAGCCATTGCAGTTGGATCCTTAACACACTGTGCCACAGTGGGAACTCCCCTGCCCACACCTTGACTTCAGACTTCCAGCCTCCCAGACTGTGAGACAATACATTTCTGTAACCCACTCAGTTTTGTGGCACTTTGTTATGGCAGCCCTGGAAATCTAATATATCTTTGTATTTCTACAAAGAGATGCTCTGGCCATAGGACAGGGTATTATGTCTCACAGACCTGGTTTGAATTTCAGCTCTACTCCTTTCATGCTTTGTGACACAGACAAGCTACTTAACCTCTCTGTGCCTCAGGACTATAATCTGAAAAAGGCGGGAAAATAAAACCATTTCCTGTGTACCATGATACATGAAGTACCCAGCTCATGGTGCTCAGTACCACTGGCTGGTGATTGTGAGCTGGGATCTTAAAGCACTGGTCAGTGGACTCTTATGTCTCATGCTGCCTGTAACATGAGATTTGCATTGTGTGGTGGGGCCGGCTCTGTGGCACGTGACCCATGTGGTCAAACAGGCTCTCCTCAAATCAGGAGGTTGAGCTCCACCTTCTACCAAGAGTTCAAATTAGATCTGATGATAGATCTCTTGATATCTTGAATCATAATGTTTAAACTCTCATCTCAGTCCACAAGTTATCCTAGCTTCTTTGCCTCAACCCCAATTCCAGCCACCAGATGCTCAGTAGAGCAGATGAGTGGGGTCCTTACTGGTGGTTTATCACTGAGAGGGTCTTCTTGCTGAATTGCAGCCCCCAGCAAACATCGGTTTCATTCATCTCTAAAGCGGCCTGTGATTGGCTAGTTTGAAACAATTCACTCACTCCATGGTCTGAGGCTTCCACAGGCAGGGCTGGCGCAGGGCTGGAGTGGATGAGGATGCACACGGCACAGAAAGGATGGAGGGGGCAGGTGTGCGTGCGCTCAGATGCTGACCTGTGTTTCAGACGGGGCTGGGCAGTGAGGGTACGTGTTGTCCTTTCCTGACATGAATAAGAAGCTCTTTAGATCTCAATGTCCCCCACCCTACACCTTATCAATCTGCAAGGAACCAACAATAGTAGAGCCAACAATAACAGAAACAAAGAGTTAACTATGTCCAAGAAGGATATGCGCATAGTCATAGGCATCCTGTGATTATGTTGAATGTTTCCAGTAAGATCTGAGAGCATAAAACTCTCAGCAGCAGAAATGTGGGAAATAAAGATGGCAGGAAGCATCAGAATGGCTGGTGAGCCAGTGTGACCACCAAGGAGCCCGGAAGCCATACATGTCAGCCCTCAGGGCAGACGGTTAGAAAGAAACTGCTGCTTCTGGCATCCTTATAAGAAATGGAGGAGGGACCATTCCTCCAACTGCCCACCCTGCCAGCTTCTGTGAGGCTGAGAAGAAGCATCCCAGGCAGAGGTCTGTGTAGACCCCGTACCACAATCAAACACATCTTCTCTCCCCCGGCCCGCACCTCTCTCTCTGAGAGAGGACAGCCTTCAGGCTAACGGGACCTGCTTGGTGTGCACACAGAGAGCCAGGAGCACTTGGGGCACCCTTGGCCAAAGACTGACCCACACAGGTCACAGCAACTCCTGCACACAGCAAGTGGCCTCGGATCTGCCCCCTCTGGTGGGTCCCATACTATCTCCAGAACTTTTCTGTGGCGAGCTCTGCTTATTTCCTTTTAGAGACAGAGGCTAAGGTTCTACTTAAATCAAAAATAGGGCACGAGACTCACCAATATGGAAAACTTATGGTTCCCAAAGGAGAAGGGGAGGTGACAGATAAATTAGGAGGTGGGGATTAATAGATACACACTACTATATATAAAGGAGATAAACAACAAGGACCTACTGGAGAGCACAGGGAACGATATTCACTATCTGATAATAAACTATAATGGAAAAGAATCTCAAAAAGAATATTTATAGGTATATATAACCGAATCACTCTGCTATACATCGGAAATATTGTGAATCAACTATACTTCAATACATTTTTTAAAATCGGGCTAAATTCCCTGCAGGTCTGAGCATTTCTTTGAGACAGACAGTGCCACTCAGGGCGGTGGATAGTAGGTCTCCCTCCCAGACTCTCCCCATCGCTCCACAGTCTGGGTCTTCTGCACCTGATGCTGTCCTCGACTGGCCTCTCTCCACTGGTCCTGCGTATCCAGCTCCTCCTCCCTGGGCAGGAAGCCCTCAGAGGGTCTGGACCTCAGCCTCCCTCTCTCCACCCTCCGCAGAACCCAGGCAGGGAACCCAGCACACAGTGAACTATAGGGTCTTCCCCGAGACACACCTGGCTCCTCCTGATTCTCGTTCTTCGCCATGGACCCTCCTTCTACACCAAACCCGCCCAATACTAGCTGACATCCACCAATCCATCCATCACAGCCAATCCTGTGTGATGACTCAGGACAGGAGGAAGTGCCCTTTCTGTGTGCAGCCATGCCTCCCTTGGACAGAAGAAAGAGGTCACCGCCCTCTCCCAGCCCCTGCTCTCTGACACAACCCCACCTCCAGGAGGTGCCGGAGTCCCATGGAAACAGAGCTGAAGGAGTTGAGGGTATGGCCTAAGCCAGCAGCACAGTGTGGGAAGTTAACTGTACTGTTTGGATCACATATGACCTAAAGCCCAAAGGTCAACCAGCACTTGTTTAGAGAAAGACGTTAGATAAAGATGTGAGGCCACACTTGCAGTATATAGAGGTTCCCAGGCTAGGGATCCAATTGGAGCTACAGCTGCCAGCCTATGCCCCAGCCACAGCAATGCCAGATCGGAGCAACGTCTGCAACCTACACCACAGCTCACGGCAACACTGGATCCTTAGCCCACTGAGCAGGGCCAGGGATCAAACCTGTGTCCTCATGGGTACTAGTCAGGTTTATTACCACTGAGCCACAACGTGAACTCCTGGAGGACATGTTAAGTATGTGTTAAGACAGAAGTCCCAAACTACAGAGGGAATGGGGTAGGGGGACACCCCATGGACCCCTGGCCAGGAGAGGGCTCCCACCCAGGAAGGGAGAGACATGGTCAGCTCTGATTGCACATCACTTATCACGCCTCACACACTTGTTCAGAAAGAGATGAGACACACACATCTCTTTTAAAACACAATACTCTCTCTGTGTTCTTCTTGGCACCCTAAACTGCCAGGAGGACAACAACTGCAAAGGAAAAGAAAAAAGAACTTTTTGTTTTTGGCTTTTTAGGGCCACACCCACAGCATATGGAGGTACCCAGGCTAGGGGTTGAATCGGAGCTGTAGCCACCAGCCTATGCCACAGCCACAGCAACAGCAGATCTGAGCTGCGTCTGCGACCTACACCGAAGCTCACAGCCACGCCGGATCCTCGATCCACTGAGTGAAGCCAGGGATCTAACCTGCATCATGGATACTAGTCAGATTCATTTCTGCTGAGCCACAATGAAAACTCCTTAAAAAAGAACTTAATTAGGGGTTTCAAGTTCAAACTTGGCATAAGTATGTCGCCAATCCTAGGGAATAACAAACCTGACTCCATATTGGATCTGTTTCTTTGACTCTAGCCTTTGTATTCTATTGCTTTTGCTACAAGTTAAGAATGCTGGAGTTCCTGTTGTGGATCAGTGGAAGCAAACCTGACTAGCATCCGTGAGGATGCAGGTTCGATCCCTGGCATTGCTCAGTGGATTAAAGATCCGGCATTGCCCCGAGCTGTGGTGTAGGTCACAGATGTGGCTCAGATCTGGGATTGCTGTGACTGTGGCGTAGGCCGGCAGCTGCAGCTCTGATTCGACCCCTAGCCTGGGAACTTCCATATGCCGCAAGTGCAGCCCTATGAAGCAAAAAAAAAAAAAAAGGAAGAATGCTGCCTACAGCCTGATCTATAGCCCATTCTTAGGGCTCTGACATTTAAAGGCATAATAACACTTTTTGATTCACATTGAGATAAAAAGTTGCAGAACAGAAAATAATAATTGTCTTGGTGGTTTACAGGAACCTTATGACCAGACCTACCTGGACAGCTGGAAAAACAAAGGATTCCGGCACCAAGAGGTTTACAACCACCAGCCACATCCTCCCCCTTTTACTATAAAAGAAGCCTGAATTCTAACATGGGCGAGATGGTTTTTTGGGACCCTAGTCTACCATCCTCTCAGTCTTTCCGAATAAAGTCACTATTCTTGTCCCAACAACTCATCTCTTGGTTTATTTTATTGTGTGGTAAGCAGTATGGACTTGGACTCCGTAACATGAAGGGAGCACTGACCACCCCATCCTGCCCTCACCACTGTTTGTAAGTGTCCCCCTTGGAGGCCAGGGGCCTTCAGGGCAGGGATACCTGCACACGTCAGATCCCGAAGGAACCCTGGCCCCCCTCCGAGAGGTCAGCCAGGATCCCATACACCCCCCAGCATCACTCGAACGAAGTAACCACATCCCTGCAGGACCAGCCCAGGTCTGTGCCTTCTTCCCCAGGCACTGCCGACTCCTAAGTCGGTGAGGCCCGAATCTGCCCAAGCAACACCTGTACGCTTTACTTCAACTACTGGAAGAAGAGGATCGAAACTATGTCTCAGGCCTTCCCAGATCTGCAGCTAGGCTTAATCCAATTCCAAACAAATCCCACAGGATAAAACTGACTAAAGGAATGAATGTGAACATTGCCAAGAAATCTTAGGGGAAAGAACAGGAAAGAAAGATAAAGAGGCAGAGAGTGGAGTGGGACTTGCCTAGCCAAAGACAGCATTGGTTTACAGAGCTGTATGTTACTCAAATGACCCCGAGCCTGCAGGGGAAACCAGTGGGAATGAAAATGATTAAGCTGCCTTCTTCCTTCATAAACCACCAGCCAAATGATGCCAAATGAATTTCAACAGTAATCGGTAAAACCGAAAGTATAAAAATCAGAAGAAACTATTAATGGCAAGTTGTATGAAGTTCCAGGAAGGGGTTTTATGCACAGGAGCCAAAGAAAGAAATCCAAGGACAAAGTACAGGCATTTGACTACATGGGAAGTTAAAGCTTTTGTGTGCTAAAAAGTCACGAATACACAGCACTTAATTTGAGCAAAGTCTGGATCGTGAGATGAGGACGGTTGTTTAGACAACATCCTGCTTTTCTTGTCACCACAGGTTGAAGGCAGACAAACCCCAGGCTGGTTATGGAGACACGGCCTCTGGTTTTGGCCCCACAGAGACTGCGGGGTCTTGGCTGGTATCAGAAGACACAAGGGTTTGGGAGGATCTGACCTGGGAGGTGCCCCTCCTTGATCATCCAGGGGGGACATCTGCCTCGACTCGTTCTTTTAAAATATCCCTGTAATCAAACCAGAATTTAAATGCAATGGGGAGTTAGCTAGTCAGAAATAAACTTGTAGTAATTTCTTCAATAAGGAAAAAAATGCTTTTAATGCAAATAGCACTCAGAGTTCCTGTCGTGGCTCAGTGGTAATGAACCTGACCAGTATCCATGAGGATGCGGATTTGATCCCTGGCCTTGCTCAGTAGGTTAAAGATCCAGCATTGCCACGAGCTGTGGTGTAGGTGGCAGACGTGGCTCGGATCTGCTGTTGCTGTGGCTGTGGTGTAGGCTGTAGGCTATAGCTCCAATTCTACCCCTAGCCCAGGAACTTCCATGTGCCATAGGTGTGGCCCTAAAGAAAAAGACCAAAAACAAAAAAAAAAACAAACAAATAAGAAAAACAGCAATAGCATTCATCTAGCTGATATTTAAACTAGTTGAAAGTTTGTATTTCTGCATTTTGCATACCTGACCTAACACATGAAATTATATATGTGAAAACAAAAATATCTGTCATATATCTCATCTACTAGGTTAACCTACTCAATTAAAATAGACTTAATTCATTCAAAGAGATTAAACACAAATGTTTCCACAAAGCCTGGGGATTTTTCTGGGGGGGGCTGTGCCCATGGCAGGTGAAACTTCCCAGGCCAGGGACCAAACCCACCCCAGTACAATGACATGAGCCACTACAATGACAACACCAGATCTTTAACCACTGAACCTCAGAATAATTCCAAGCCTGATTTTTTTTTTTTTTTTTTTTTTTGTCTTTCACAGTGCCCCAGTGACCACCTGACTCTGGCTGTTTACTGACAGTTTCTATCTGGGTCTTTTATTTTTTTATTTATTTTTTTGTCTTTTTGACATTTTTTTGGGCCGCTCCCTCAGCATAGGGAGGTTCCCAGGCTAGGGGTCTAATCAGAGCTGTAGCCGCTGCCTACGCCAGAGCCACAGCAACGCAGGATCCGAGCCGCGTCTGCAACCGACATCACAGCTCATGGCAACGCCGGATCATTAACCCGCTGAGCAAGGGCAGGGACCGAACCCGCAACCTCATGGTTCCTAGTCAGATTCGTTAACCACTGCGCCACGACGGGAACTCCCAAGCCTGATTTTTAAAATGCTCAACTTTTGAGAACTTCAGGCAAGTGGGGGAAATTACATAATACCTTTGTTGACTGTCATTTGTCCACAGGTCATGATCAAGTACAAATAAGGTATAAGCTCACGGTAATGAGACCACCTTAAGCCAAGCAGGTTTCTGCAGGGCCTTCAAAGGGCCTTCAGAGACCTATTTCCTCTTTGTAAAAAAAGTTTTAGCCTCCCAGGCCTTCCTTGAGTTCCAAAGAGCAGTCACAGGCAGTAAATGATTAGAAAAGTGAGAAAATGCAGAAACAGAGGAAAAGCAGTCAAGCAAGATAAGTAATAATAGCTTAAAGGACAAAGCAGCCTTAGAACAGAGGACTCCTAGATCCTCCTCAAGGGATATAGATAACAATCTGATGTGCATCTGAGTTGTTTTGCAGAAACTAAAACTCCTGCCCAGGTACAAGATGTTAACTACACGCTGACTGCAAGCATATAGACCCCAGACTGGCTGGAACCAGAAGGTTGATGATAGAGATTCCCAAAATATTACCTTGTCACCTCACTACCAAACAATCAAAAGAATATCCATGAACTGACCGCAAAGCCTATGATCCTTACTCCAATGTTCTTGAGAAACCCCTGTCTGAAAGCCATCAGGGCATTCAAGTCTTTTGAATATTAACTGCCTGTTCTCCTTGCTTGGTGCCCTGCAAATAAATGTCATGCTTTCCTTCACCATAACCCATCCTTGCTGAGGGGTGGAAGAGAGAGTTCAGTCAATAACACTCCTCCTAAATTAGTTTCTCTTTTGGACACTATTAAATTCAGTAATATTTAAATCACTACAAAGAGCTGGTAAAGCTGTTGGAAGGGATATGCAATTCTTTCTTTTAAATGTTAGAATAATGATTTTTGCATTTAAAAAGGTGGCTTAAACAAATCAGCATACTTTCATAACTTTTCCTACAACTTTTGGGCTTATTCAAAGTTACTAATGGGGCTCCTTACTACCAAGAATTCTTGACCAGAATAATACACCTCACATGGGTTGGAGTGCCTGTACCCTTGCCCTTGCTCAACCCCCCGAAATCCAACTTTGTCTTCTAAGAAACTACAAAACAGCTCGGTTCAGACTTTCACCATACCATTAGCAAGTTTTTAAAGTTTCTACTACCAAAACCAGTGTCATTTAATCACTCATTAATTCAGTACATGATAATCATGTTGATTTGATTTGCAAGTATTAATTGATGTGGCTCTATTCACACTCTCAGCTGACACTCCACACTTCACCAGGATTAAACAGAAAGATACCCTAGGTTCATGGATTAGAGAATATTGTTAAAATGTCCATACTACCCAAAGCAATCTACAGACTCAATGCAATCCCTAACAAAATTCCAATGGCATTTTTCACGGAAATAGAACATTCCAAAAATGTGTATGGAAGACCCCAATCAGCCAAAGCTATCCTGATAAAGAACAAAGACCCCAATCAGCCAAAGCTATCCTGATAAAGAACAAAGCTGGGGAGTTCCCGTCATGGCGCAGTGGTTAACGAATCCAACTAGGAACCATGAGGTTTCGGGTTCGGTCCCTGCCCTTGCTCAGTGGGTTAACGATCCAGCGTTGCCGTGAGCTGTGGTGTAGGTTGCAGACGCGGCTCGGATCCCACGTTGCTGTGGCTCTGGCGTAGGCCGGCGGCTACAGCTCCGATTCGACCCCTAGCCTGGGAACCTCCATATGCCGCAGGCAGCAGCCCAAGAAATAGCAACAACAAAAAAGACAAAAGACAAAAGACAAAAAAAAAAAAAGAACAAAGCTGGAGGCATCAAATTCCCTGATTTCAAACTATATTACAAAACTATCATAATCAAAACAGTAATGGTATTGCCATATAAACAGACACATGAGATCAATGCAACAGAACAGAGAGCTCAGAAATAAACCCACACATACATGGTGAATTAATTTATAACAAAGGACCCAGGAATAAAAAAAAAATGGGATAAGGACAGTCTCCTCGATAAATGAAGTCAGGAAAACTGGACACCACATGCAAAACAATGAAACGATACCACTATCTTACACCATACACAAAAATTACAATGAAACGATACCACTATCTTACACCATACACAAAAATTACCTCCAAATGGATTAAAGCCTCAAACATAAGACCTGAAACCACAAAACTCCTAAAAGAAAAACATAGGTGGTAAGCTCCTTGACATCAGTCTCTGAGAAGATTTTTTTTGGATTTGACACTGAAAGCAAATGGCAACAAAAACAGAGTGGAACTACATCAAACTAAAAAGCTTCTACACAGCAAAGGAAATCATCAACAAACTGAAAAGACAACCTATAACTGATAAGGCATTAATATCCAAAATTCATAAAGAACTCATACAAATCAATAGTAGTAAAAACACATTCCAATTGAAAAATGGGCAGAGGAGAAGTTCCCATCATGGCGCAGGGGAAACGAATCCAACTAGGAACCATGAGGTTTCGGGTTTGATCCCTGGCCTCGCTCAGTGGGTTAAGGATACAGCGTTGCTGTGAGCTGCGGTGTAGGTCACAGACACGGCTCGGAGTCTGCTCCATATGCCATGGGTGTGGCCATAAAAAGCAAAAAAAAGAAAAACACACAGAGGATTCGAAAATACATTTTTCCAACGAAGATGTACAAACGGCCAATAGGCACTTAAAAAAAAAAAAAAAAACTCAGTATTACTAATCATCAGGAAAAAGCAAATCAAAACAAAAATGAGGCATCCCCATCGTGGCACAGTGGAAACAAATCCAACTAGTATCCATAAGGTTGCGGATTTGGTCCCTGGCCTCACACATGGCTCAGATCCCATGTTGCTGTGGCTGTGGTGTAGGCTGGCTGCTGCAGTTCCGAGTCAACCCCTAGCGTGGGAACTTCCATATGCTGCGGGTGCTGCCCTAGAAAAGACAAAAATCAAAAAACAAAAATGAGACATCACCTCACACCCATCTGAATGACTATTATCAAAAAGACAAGACGGGGAGTTCCCGTCGTGGCGCAGTGGTTAACGAATCCGACTAGGAACCAGGAGGTTGTGGGTTCGCTCCCTGCCCTTGCTCAGTGGGTTAACGATCCAGCGTTGTCCTGAGCTGTGGTGTAGGTTGCAGACGCGGCTCGGATCCCGCGTTGCTGTGGCTCTGGCGTAGGCCGGCGGCTGCAGCTCCAATTCGACCCCTAGCCTGGGAACCTCCATGTGCCACGGGAGCGGCCCAAGAAATAGCAAAAAGACAAAAAAAAAAAAAAGACAAAAGATAACAAATGCTGGTGAAGATGTGGAGAAAAGAGAACCCTGTGCACCGTTGGTGGGAATGTAAATTGTTGCAACCCCCATAGAAAACAATAAAGGGATTCCTCAAAAACTTTAAAATGGAACTGTCATATGATCCAGCAATTCCACTTCTGGGTATTTATCAGAAGAATATGAAAACACTAACTTGAAAAGATATCTGAGAGTTCCCATTGTGTCTCAGTGGTTCCATGAGGATGCAGGTTGAATCCCTGGCCTTGCTCAGTGGATTAAGGATCTGGCATTGCTGCTAGCTTCAGTGTAGATCTCAGATACTACCTGGATCCTGTGTTGCTGTGGCTGTGGTGTAGGCCTACAGCTGTAGCTCCAGCTCGACCCCTAGCCTGGGAACTTCCATATGCTGCATCTGCAGCCATAAAATAAATAAAAAAGAAAAAGACATCTGCACCCTATGTTCACTGCAGCATTCCTTACAACAGACAAGACATGGAAACAACCTAAGTGTCCACTGATGGACAATGGAATATTATTCAGATAAGAAAGAATGAAATCTTGCCATTTGCAACAACATAGATAGAACTTGAGGGCACTATGCTAAGTGAAATAAGACAGAGAAAGACAAACACCTTATCATTCCACATATATAGACTCTTACACACACACACACAAACACACACAAAACCAAGCTCATAGACAGAGGACAGACTGCTGGTTGCCTGAGTGGCAGGTGCAGGGGGGAGGGGCAAGGGAGGCAATGGGTGCAGATGATCAAAAGGTACAAACTTCCAGGAATAAAATAAGTTATGGGATGTAATGTACAGCATGGTGATTGCATATCTGAAAGTTGCTCAGAGAGAGTAGATCTTAAAAGTTCTCATCACAAGATAAGAAAATTCTGTAACTATATACGGCAGATATTACCTAGACTGACTGTAGTGATCTTCACAATATACAGAAATATCAGATCATTAAGTTTTACACCTGAAACTAATATATCAAAAAAAATTCACAACCTGGGGTAGCCTGGGTCCTGGCCAATGGCAACAGATGCTGGCCATGAACTAGCAGGTTGAAAGATCTGGGCTATCCGGCTCATCATCAGTGCAGGGTCTTTCTCTTCCTTTCCCTGCCCATGGATTTGGGCTTCTAGGTCCTACTTTGACCCTATTCTGCTTGGCCCGTGGCGTCTCCCCAGGTGAGTTTCCAACTCCCATGTCCTGGTCCCCACAGTGCCCCAGTGACCACCTGACTCTGGCTGTTTACTGATGGTTTCTATCTGGGTCTTTATTTATTTATTTATTTATTTTTGTCTTTTTGCTATTTCTTTGGGCCGCTCCCTCGGCATATGGAGGTTCCCAGGCTAGGGGTCGAATCGGAGATGTAGCCGCCGGCCTACGCCAGAGCCACAGCATCGCGGGATCCGAGCCGCATCTGCAACCTACACCACAGCTCAGGACAACGCTGGATCGTTAACCCACTGAGCAAGGGCAGGGAGCAAACCCGCAACCTCCTGGTTCCTAGTTGGATTCGTTAACCACTGCGCCACGACGGGAACTCCCTCTATCTGGGTCTTTTAAACTCAACTGATTGGAAACCACGCTGAATACCTCCTCCCCATCCTCCTCCTTGGCCACACATGCAGGATACACACACCATCCCATCTACTAGGTCCATCTTTCTCAAAACATTCTTTTCCTTGGCCTCTGTGACATCACCCTAGTCAATACAAATCTTTAAATGAGCCTACTCACTTTCCATGTTTTGGAAAAATCTATGAAACAAGTCTGGAGCTGCATTTGCTCAGCACTGGAGACCTAGAACCATCTCCATCCAAATGCAGATGGATGTTAAATTCACCCAGCCTTCTGAGTGGATAAGAGCTTGCCTGCAATCTGGGGCAAGGGGTGGGGGGAGGGTGTCACTCTGCCAAGGCTCCACCTAGCTCTCCACTCCTGGAATCCCTGGAACAGGAACTCTGGCTACTGCTGTCCTCTCCTCCCTTAAACGCAATAATAAAGCCTGAAGAGCCGGGGTTACTGATCTGTGCAAAGTACCTAAGAGCAGATTGCAGGCAAGCTCTTATCCAAAAACAATTTCAAATAATCTCCAACAAGGGTGCATATGAATGGGGGCTGCACTTCCTGCAGTGAGGGCTCTAGAGGAGGTTCCCCCAGCAGCACCCCTTTGTTTCTGGTGCTAGGCATTCAAAGAGTGCCTGTCACTTCCTTTCCATAAACATACACACTGAAGGCCTACAGAATCCACACTGCCAGCTCCCAGGGAGAAAGGAAGAGAGGCAAATGTATTTCCCACTCAATGGGTAGGTCAACCAAGGCGTGCTTTCCTAAGGACCAGGGCCCCTAAGCTGCCACTCTGTGGAAACAGGATGCTTTTGAGGCATCCTTGGGGGGAGGCTGGGTGAGCTCTGCCTGCATCCAGCAGCATGAAGACCTGGCTCTCCAGGGCCTGTTTGCATTGTCTACCCCACTTCTCCAGTCCTCTCAGATCTGATCGAAGCCAGAACTGACTCATGTTATCAGATGCACAGAAGCTGGCAAGCCAACGATTTACTCTAAATTTACTAGGGAAGATTCCTGTGCCTTTTAAATCTCCAGCATATACATTTTTACTATTCTGTGCACCAGTGTTCCTTGAATACTGCCTAGATGTCAGAAGATTTTGAGTGAACTAGGCAACATTTCCCAAAGTGGACCCCTTAGAACACAGAATCCAGAAGATGATTCATGGTTCTGTAGCCAAAGGAAGTGATCCTAAAGAGTCCCAATGCACATAATAATAATAATAATAATAATAGCACTGAAAAGTCCTGCAACGGAAAGCCTGCTAAACATTGGCATTTCTCTAAAGCACTTTACCCCTGTAACTCTGGAAATTGCTTAGTAAAACTGCCTCTAAAACACCACTGCACACATTTTGCTCTAGACATATACTGCATAAGGTGTGCCTCTGACCACCTCTAGCAAGTCAGCAAAATGGTACGGCGAAATGATTAGTGGGCCTGGAGTCCTGGTTCCAACTTGGTGCTCTGACCTCTCCAGGCTTCTGTCTTCCCACCTCTCCAATGGAATGATTATTATCGATATGATAAACAATGGAGATATTACCTGTAAAAGCATTTCATAAGGCACTACAAAAATATGATCATCTGCTAAGGATATACTTAGTGCTATGTAATGCCTCAAAGGGCTTTGACCAAGGGATACTTTCATGCCTTCTTTCATCACTCATTCCTTGAGTGCCAGACAGCCAGAGCTACGAGCCGGCTCTCACCCTTAGGAAACTGACAGCCCATGGATAAGTGGGGCCCATGGCATATTGCTCATAAATAACACCCATCCAGGAATTCCGGTACCTTACTGGAGAAAGAAGGAGGGAGTACAGGGAAACCTCCCCAGCTGAAACCACTAAGAATCTGGAAGGCACATCAGGAGGCTTGGCTATACGAGGGGAACCAGACACACAGGCAAAATGATGGCCTACGAGCCGTATGGGAAGAACGGGCCCGACTGAGGTTGATTTCTCAGTGCTGCATGCCCTTGAACCTAGGGGAAATGAGTTCTCCGTCTCCTCTATGTGGAGGAAGTATATCTGGATAAAGCACCCCACTTTGTGGTGGGGAGCAGCCCTTGAATTTAGTGAAGGGGAGGGAGGCCTCCGGTGAGGGGAAATGGACTGCTGGGAAGTTATCTCTAAATAAGCACATACCACAGCCCAGAGGGTGTCAAGCTGCAGGGGCTCAGGGGTGGGCCATTTTGGTCTCCTCTACTTAGATAACCTGTCTGCAGGAGAGCATTGCCAGACCAAGGAGGTCATGGTAGCAGGTTGGTGGTGAGCGCAGAGACTCCAAACCCAAAGCTGGTGCAACCTCCAGACTTCTTTCTAGAGTCTCAAATGGGAGTGGTCCATTTCTCTCTCCCCCCAACCTCCCCCCACCCCACACACACACACTGGCCCTGGCCCTCTCAATCTGCGGCCCTAATGCCCAGGACAATGCACGATTGTTCCAGGGACACACTGGAAGCTGAGGCAAAAAAGAAAACACCCACTTCTGTGTACACTCATCAAAATACACTTGCCTGTAAGAAGTTAATAAGATCCACAGTCAAAAAGCAGGATCTATACAAAGCCAGCACTGCCTTACCTGTAGCAGGCCATTATCCACCTGCATAAAACCCCCAGGTGGGGTACCGACAGAAGGCAACTGGAAACAAGTGTTCCCATTGCACAATGATGGAAGATCATAACAGCCACCTGGTCTTTATTTACAAAGTTAGTATCTTGTTCATCGTAGGGCTTTTTTCCATGAAATTTGATTTTCTAAGATATTGCATTAAAATACTATTTTTCTTAATGACTGAGTTCCGCCAAATGTTTATTTTTGCTGCAATATTTACAAAATCCTGTTGGTCGCAAGAGTGCTCTGGGGTTTTCTTACTGATGACAGCACGTTCCCAAGAAACCCCAACATGCCTGAAACCCTCAAGCCTTCAAAAAAGCGCAGCTCCGCCTTGTGCGGGTTTGTGCGCAGCCTCCTCTGCACAACTGGGAAAGCCCCCCAAGGATTTGCGAGCTCAGAGAAGAGAGGCGCCAGTTAGGGCCCAGGGGGCCGATCTGGCCCTGTATTCCTTGGCAACACAACACAGGCTTTGCTGAATTCTGCAAACTCCCCGCTGTCGCCCGGCCGTCGAGGGGCGCGGGTGGGTCGGAGGCCAAGGGTGGAGGCCAGCCCAGAAGGGGGCGGGGAGGGCTCCAAGTGGGAAAGTGGCCCCGTCCCTTCCCGGCAGGAACCCGGGCTCCTCCTCCGCCTGCTGCACCGCCATCAATCACCTCGACAGCCCAATCGCCCCCAGCCCGGACTCACCGACTCTCCCGAGGGGCTTTTGCCCCCGGGGGAGGTAATTTCGTGCCGGGGAGCATCTGCCCTGCGCAACGGCCAAAAACACGGGCCGGATCTGCGCTGGGCACCGGGCGTGCGACCCGACGGGCGCGGGGCGCACTTGACACCCTACAGGCGTCCCCGCAGGTAAACTCGATCAAGGTCCCTACCTCCGCCGCCACGCGCCCGCAGCCTCGTCGGCCCCTCACCCATTCCCGAGGAAGTCCGCTGAAGGTCCCGCAGGACCCTGCCCGGAAGGTCACCCTGCCCCCTTCCCGGAGTCCCCACTCCCTGGCGCCCCTTCCTCGTCCGTCCCCACGATCCCCGGCTCTCCTCCGGAGGGGAGGAGCGTGCACCGAGCAGCACCCTCTGCCCGCAACCCCGCAGAGCCCCGGCCCGCGCCCAGAAGTCTCCCTGCGCGCAGGGTGCGGGCACAGGGGGTGGGGTCTCCACTGCCACCGCCCCTTACCTCGCGCAGGCCCTCCCCGCAGGTCTCGGAGGCGGGGGCGACCGGTGGCCCCGCGGACTGGCGCGGGGCTGACTTTCCCCTCCCGGGAGGAGCAGGAGGAGGAGGAAGGGAGGCGAGGGAAGGGCTTTGTGTCTGCCTCCCGCCCTCCCCCGGCTCCAGCGCTAGCCATCCCCCTCCCCCAACCGCCCTCCGGTGCTTGGGAGGGATGGGCGGGAGAGCCCAGGGGGCGAGGAAGGCGCCTGCGCGACCCGGGTCCGCCCCCGCCCCTCCCCGGCACCGCCCACCCTCCGCCTCCCGGACGCGCTGCCTCTGCGCTTGCCCGGGGACCTGGGACCCGGGTTGCAGGGAGGAGAGCTGGACCAGAAAGTTTATTTAACCCGGAGCGAACTTGGCTGGCCCTGCTCCCCACCCGCCTCGGCGCCGCCGACCCGCTCTTCTCACTCCCCTGGGAGGACAAGAGTTTTGTTTTCGGAAATTCTGCCAGGTCTCCTTCCTATCGGCTCATCACAGAGCAGCGTGAACCCCTTACCATGACGAGCCCCGTCGCACCGCTGCGGACCCCGAACAGCCGCACGGGCTGGGGGCCCCAGTCGGGGAGGCGAGCGTGGGCGCGGCCCTTTGTCCGCGGTTTGGACGCGCTCTTGAAGCCTGGGCGGGCCGGCCGCGAGGTGTTTTGCTCACCCTCGCTGGGCAGCAGGCCGCCTAGGTTAGTTTCTGAGTGTGCAGGGTCGCCCAGCCCTGGGCGGGAGGGAGCGAGAGCGGCGATGGCAGGTGGGGGGTCGGGATGCGGGATCACCCCTGGGGAGGCGACGCGGACCGGAGGAGAGGCAGGGAGCTGCGGGCCGGCTCCAGGCCAAGAACCAGCAGTCATCTTTCTGCTGCTGGCGGTCCCTGGTGAGCTGCTGAGTTTTCCTACTTCCCCGCTGGGGAAAGCACCTTTGGGGAGAAATATCTAAAAGTATTAGTTATCGAAGTAACTGGTGTCAAAAAAAAAAATTTTTCAAAGACATCTATTTTGGACAGGAGGAGAAAAAGGCAACAAGCGGACAATGACCTTATTTTTGTTCCTGTTCTGCTTCAGCCCAGGAGCCAAAGAGGAGGCTTGGCTTTCTCTGATGCTGGTTCTTGTGAAACCTGCCTTCGAAAATCCCACAGTTATTTATCATTTGTAATCGGCTCAGCTCCCAGGAAAACAACCCACTGCGCTTCTGTTCCAAGTCACCCATTCAATAAATATTTGAGCACCTGCTGTGTGCTCTGATGTTTGGGATGTGCTGAGGAACAAAAGATCAAAAGATCTTTGTTGCTGATTCAAAACAAAGCTCTCCCTGCCTAGGTGGGAACCAGTTAGGTTTTACTGAGATAACCCAGGCTGAAGATGAAGATGGCTCAGAGTAGGGTCCTAGCAGTGGAGGTGGAGAGGAGTATGTATTTTTCTTTTTCTTTTTAGGGTTGCACCCACAGCATATGGAAGTTCCCAGGCTAGGGGGCTGAATCAGAGCTGTAGCTGCCGGTCTATACCACAGCTATAGCAACACGGAGATCCGGGCTGTGTCTGTGACCTAAGCCACAGTTCACAGCAATGCCAGATCCTTAACCCACTCATCAAGGCCAAGGATGGGAACCACACCACATCCTCCTGGGTCCTAGTCAGGTTTTTAACCCTCTGCGCCACAATGGGAATTTTTCTTTATTTTCAAGGTAGAACTGTCAGGAATTCCTTTGAGGTTGGATGCATTTACAGAAGGGAGAAACAGACAGAGGTAGACCAGACCCCACATGTTTCCCCTTCTGTCCCTTCTTCAGCCGGGAGTGATTGTGTTCTGTTACCCCAGGTAAATGCTGAACAAGTATGGCCTCTGCTCCTTTCTTCCTGCTCTTTTCCCTTTCTCTCTCATGCACCCCCTTGAAAACTTCCTTCATCTTGTGGACACCACCCCACAGATGGCCCTACAGGCACAATCTGTTCCATAATTCAAGGCCCATTGGGCCCTGACCTCCCCCTGGAAAACATCTTACTGTAGAGGTGAGTTGGTGGGTTATTCATCAAAACTATTTATTGCATAGCAACCATATCTGTGCCAAGCACTGTTGTATGTTTTGGGGCTACAGCAGGGAACCAAACAGACAAAACATTGTCTTCTCCAGGAATCCACGGTCTTGGGAGAGAGAGGCAATAAACCAGATGAACAAGGAAAACATAGGACATAGTTGATGACAAAATTAACCTGGGAAAAGAAAGAGGGTGCTAGGGAGGCCACAATTTGGGATAGGTCATCAGAGAAAACTCCAGGGGAAAACACACACACACACACACACACACTAAAATAATGAACCTTGGACCCTCTCCAGGAATTACACTTGGCAGGTTTGGCCTCCCCCTCTAGGGTCCCTGGAGGCTGCAGTGGGCACTCCAGTCAACCGCAGAGATCGCAAGTGCTCTGGGGGCACTTCTGTCAGCTGAGGACCCAGCTGGCCAAGAAACTGTCATTTCTAATGAAGTTATTTCCCTTGTAAAGTAAACCAAAAAGCATTGGTCTGGAAGCATTGCCCAGAACTGGCAACTCAGCAGTTTGTTTCTCTTCTCCGTTGAGCTGTTCTTGTGCTGTGCACACACAAAATGACTTGGAAAGAGTGGTTTTGTACTCCAGGGTCTGAGCCATGTAGTACTCACCATAAGGATTATGGCCTGTCTATTCATCTGCAATAGTAACGGGTAACATCACCTTGCTCAGTCCCCAGTCTGAAATTAATCAGGGCTTTCTTTGTGACCTAGTATATGATCCATTTTGAAAAATATTTCCATATTTCTTTATCAGGAAAGAAGGCTTATCAAACAACCCGCATAATCTAGTTCATCCTTAGCAAATTGTAGTCGTTCAGAACCTTTTGTTACTGAACTTGAACACCAATTAGTTAAATGTGAATTCATCTTTTATATTTATTCTAATTCTCTGCATCATTTATTTTTGCTATTCTATTTGCCAATCTCTTAATTTATATCCTGCTTTCTCCCCTACCCTTGTTCTTGAATAAAATGGGCTTAGGGCAGGAAGATTGTTAACATATGCCATTTCAGTTGGAATTCTGATGTTTTACTTTGAATTTTCTATCATTTGTATTCTAGCATTTTCATGCCATTACACAGTACATAAATATTTATGCGTACTGTGATTTCACTGTGCATTGCATAGTTATCAGTACAATAAACCTCCTTTGTCCCTGATTTATTTTGAAATTCATATCATGACTTCTTTCATTGTGTTTGCATTTATTTAATACATTTTTTTTGTCTATCATCTATTTTAAATCTTCCTGCATCTTTTTATTTGGGCCAGTTTTTTGGTTTTTTTCTTTTTTGTTTTGTTTTGTTTTTGCTTTTGAGGGCGTCAACACGGGATCCAAGCCATGTCTGCAACCCACATCACAGCTCTCAGCAACACTGGATCTTTAAGCCACTGAGCAAGGTCAGGGATGGAATCGGCATCCTCATGGATCCTAGTTGGGTTCACGAACCACGGAGCCATGAAGGGAACTCCCTGCGCCAGTCTTTTTGAAGTAACATTTATATAACTGAATTTTATTTTAAAACCCAACTGGAGACTTTGTTTCAGTTTCTACCATCTTGTTTTATGATTTGGAGGTTTTATAAACCCCTGCTATTTCCTAGGTTCTATGCTTTTTGGTTCAACAGATTGTATTGTATCCCTTCCTATGTTCTCCAGCCATTTGAAAAGTATACTTCTTGTTTTAGCTCGAGTGGCTCATTCAATCCTTTATTCAATTGTGATTATGTGCTGGACAGGAGATACTGTCCTAAACATGGTAGATACATGATAAATACATGAGGCCAAGAAGAATCTGTACAAACTTTATGAGAAGAGCCTTTATCTCCCCTTTGCTTCCTCATATATGCCAGTTACCTTTTCAAAATCATTTTGTTCAACCTAGTTCATAAGCACTTAGCCTTAATCATGGGGGGGGGTCTTCATTTTCCTTTGAAGGATCCTATGCACATGTAAAAATAGAATTAGTATGTTTTATTCTTCTTGATCTGTGTCATGTGAACTTAAGTCTCGGGTGCAGCCAGAGACTAAGAGGATAGAGGGAACCAGTGTTTCCCTCACACTCTGCAGGTGGGACCACTGGATATGTCCATGTCTCTCCTGTATTACATTTGGATACAATTTTGATTACATGTTAGTCAAGCTTAGCCATCAATACCTTTACTAAAGTTAGAGGATGTCTTAAAAATAGTAAATATTGGAGTTCCCTTCATGGCTCAGCGGTTAACGAACCTGACTAGGATCCACGAGGATGCAGGTTCAATCCCGGGCCTCACTCAGTAGGTAAAGGATCTGGTGCTGTCGTGAACTGTGGTGTAGGTTGTAGATGCAGCTCAGATCCCGTGTGACTGTGGCTGTGGTGTAGGCTGGCAGTGACAGCTCTGATTCAACCCCTAGCCCGGGAACTTCCATATGCCGCTAGTGCAGCCCTAAAAAGCAAAAAAAAAAAAAAAAAAAAAGTAAATATTTGTTGACATAAACTGAAAAAAATATTGTCTCTTATGATATAGTTGAGTTACAGTGGAATACTTAGGACGGCATTTTAGAAATTGTGTGCATGTGAGTGGGTGTGTTTGTGTGTGTGTGTGTGTGTGTGTGTGTGTGTGTTTGTGTGTGTGTTTATATCCCAAACCTCCCCCCAGCCATGCCCATTCATTTACATGTTGTCTGTGGCTGTGTTTATGCTTCAAGAGCAAAGCTAAGAAGCTGCAACAGAGACCATATGTATTAAGCTTGTCTTTTTGTTCTGATGCTTTGATATCTTGGGGCCTTGCTGACACTGGAAGGGGCTGCCCTTCCCCAGGGTTAGCTAATCCCTGCAGATGGCAAACAGCTCATCCTCTGAGCATGCCTTTCATATGAAAACCCACTAATCAAAACCCACACCCCAGCCACTTCCTTCATCAGGCTCTCCCACTTGGGCCCCTGTCTACCTGCACCCAAGGCCAAGTACCAGGCAACTAGGGTCAGTCACCATGCCCCAGACCCTACTGAAATTATTCAAACCAGCCAATGCTAGGCCAGCTCACCCTGATCCACCCATTCCTTCCTGCAGAAACCACAATAAAGTTTCCTGCCTGCATTTTCCGATGGACCCCTCGGCCCCCTGGCCAACCCTGGTGCTTCCCCAAAAGGACCCCTGTGGTGTGCCACGTCCCCTCCTCTTGGAAACTGTGAGTGACAAACTATCTTTTCAATGGCAGTCCTCCTCTGATCTGTTAGCCTCACCAAGCCTGGATAATAACAAAACCTATATTTCAAAACATCCTCTTTCTCACAAAGCCTAAAATATTTACTATCTGGCCCTTTATTAAAAAAAAAAGTTTGGAGTAGTTAATGTGGCGCAATGGAAACAAACCTGACTAGTAACCATGAGGACACAGGTTCAATCCCTGGTCTCACTCCGTGGGTTAAGGATCTGGTGTTGCCGTGAGCCGTGGTGTAGGCTACGGACGCAGCTCAGATCCTGAGTTGCTGTGGTTGTGGTGTAGGCTGGCAGCTACAGCTCCAATTGGACCCCTAGCCTGGGAACTTCCATATGCCACAGGGGTGGCCCTAAAATGCAGAAAAAAAAAAAAGTTTGCTGACCCCTGCTCTGGGCCACTTGTAACTCTGAGGTCATGTCATGGTGCTCTTGTCCCAAGAACATGTCTTCCTCACCCACCATCTGCTCTGCTGCTGCTCCAATCTGTCCTTGAGGTTAGGCTGAAGTGGCTTTTGTCAATGTCATCATTGCCTGGGATGTTACCAATTCCGTGGTCACGTCCCTCTCTTCATTTTGCTCCACACAGTTGATTTCTCTCCTTCTATTAAAGGCCCTTTTCTCTTGGCTTTTAAGGCAACAGCATGTTCTCCAGATCTGCTCCTCTCCTTTCTTTTCCTTTGCTGCCTCCTCCTGCGTTACCAGACTCCAGGGAGTCCCCCCACCCCTCCCCAACCCATCTCTATATACATTCACTCTCTCTGGGTAATGACTTCCTTCCTGGGCTCTGAACACTTTATCTATACCAGTGATCACAATTCTGTAAGCCCACCCCTGACCTCTCACGTGGTCTGCAAACTTCTTACTTTTATTTATTTATTTATTTTTGCCACCCTAAGGCATATGGAGCTCCTGGGCCAGGGATCAGATACGAGTTAGCTGCGAGCTGCAACAAGGCGGGATCCTTAACCCACTGTGCAGGACCAGGGATCAAACCCACATCCCGGAGGTCCCCAGTCACTGCCGATCCCATTGTGCCACAGTGGGCGCTCTAGTTTTTCCATCTTTTAAGTTTAGGAGATAACATCTATTCAGTATTTATACACCAAAGTTAGAATTCCTAATTTGCTCCCTTAAAACTCTAACCTAAACTTCCCTATCTCTGCATTATTCTTACTTTCATGCTTTTTCTTTTTTTTTTTCCCTTCCAATTTTATTGAGATATAATTGACATTCAGCATGTCTAAGTTTCAGGTGTATAGTATCCTTACTTGGCTGACTTAGGTTATGAAATGGTTACCACAGTCAGTGTGATGAACCCTCATCTTCTCATATAGCTACAAAAGTAAAGAAACAAAAGTGAATAGAGAGCCTAGAAATAAACCTATGGTCCCT
This sequence comes from Phacochoerus africanus, assembly GCF_016906955.1. Classification (NCBI taxonomy): domain Eukaryota; kingdom Metazoa; phylum Chordata; class Mammalia; order Artiodactyla; family Suidae; genus Phacochoerus; species Phacochoerus africanus. Next base: position 35,460,235 of record NC_062546.1, read on the forward strand.
TAATCTTCAACAAAGGAGGAAAGAATATAAAATGGGGAAAAGACTGTCTCTTTAGTGAGTGGTGTTGGAAAAATTGGACAGCTGCATGTAAGTCAATGGAACTAGAACACATCATGCACACACACACACACACAAATTCAAAATGGCTTAAAGACTTAAATATAAGATATGATACCATAAAATTCCTAGAAGAAAACATAGGCAGAACATTTTCTGACATAAACCATGCAAGTGTTTTCTAGGTCAGTCTCCCAAGGCAATAAAAATAAAAATAAACAAATGGGCCCTAATCAAACTTACAAGCTTTTGCACAGCAAAGGAAACCATAAACAAAACAAAAAGACAACCTACACAATGGGTGAGAATAGTTGTTGCAAATAATGCAATGGACAAAGGCTTAATCTCCAAAATATACCAAAAAACTCATACAACTCAACAACAAAAAACCCAAACAACTCAACCAAAAAATGGGCAAAAACCTAAATAGACATTTCTGCAAAGAAGACATACAGAGGCCAGTAGGCAGATGAAAAGATGCTCAACATCTCTAATTATTAGAGAAATGCAAGTCAAAACTATAATGAGGTACCACCACACACCAGTGTGGCTACCGTTAATAAGTCTACAAATAACAAATGCTGGAAAGGGTGTGGAGAAAAGGGAACCCTTCTACACTGTTGGTGGGAATGTAAACCTTGTCACAACCACTATGGAAAAACAGTATGGAGGTTCCCTAGAAAACCAAATTATAGAACTACCATATGATCCAGCTATCCCACTCCTGGGCATATATTTGGATAAAACTATAATTCAAAAAGATCCATGCACTTTTGTGTTCACTTCAGTACTATTCATAATAGCCAAGACATGGAAACAACCTAAATGTCCATTGACAGATGACTAAGTTAAGAAGATATGGTACATTTATACAATGGAATACTACTTGGCCATAAAAAAGAACGAAATAATGCCATTTGTAGGAACAGAAGGGATCCTTCAACCCATTGCAACGGGCCAGGGATAGAATCCACACCTCCACAGCAACCCAAGCCTCTGCAGTTGTATTCTTAACTCACTGAACCATGGTGGGAACTCCTGTTGTATTAACTTCTGCAGTAAGACAAAGTGATTCGGTTATATATATATATATATATATATATATATATATATATATATACTCATCTAAATACAATGTGCTATATAGTAGGACCCTGTTATTTATCCCTTCCACATGGAATGTACCCATGTATTCTTTACCTATCATTTTCTGTATTAAAATATCATTTTTCATATATTTCTACTTGTTTCCCTTTTGTTTGACATCTGGCTTGTTTCATATGGCTAATTTCATCCCCTATTATATATATATATAGGTTTTTTTTTTTGTTTGTTTGTCTTTTTGTCTTTTGTGGGCTGAACTTGCAGCATATGGAGGTTCCCAGGCTAGGGGTCTAATCGGAGCTGTAGCCACTGGCCTATGCCACAGCCACAGCAACACAGGATCAGAGCCATGTCTGTAACCTACACCACAGCTCACGGCAACACGACATCCTTAACCCACTGAGCAAAGCCAGGGATCGAACCTGCAACCTCATGGTTCCTAGTCAGATTCGTTTCTGCTACACCACAATGGGAATTCCTGATCTTCTTAATATTTTTATCAGGCTTCTTTGAACATGTTGGTGGTGGCTGTTCCAATAATTCTGCTTTGGATGGTGCCTCTTGGTACATCTGTGGCCCCCTTTTGGCATTCGTGCCCCTCAGGAGGGATATGCTGAGGGCACTGGCTATTCTAACGGGCTTATGTATCAGGGGAGGGGCAAGCTTGGCACGAGGCTGCTCCTCATGTGTGTAAGGATCTGTGTTTTCTGCGGCTGTGCATCAAATCATCACAGATGCAGTGGTTTCAATTGGCACACACTTCTCATCTCACAGTTTCAACAGGTCAAGGGTCTGGGTACAGCTTAGCTGGGTGTTTCATCCTCATCAGGCTTCGATCCAGGTGGTGGCCAGGGCTGTAGCCTCAGCTGAGACCCCTGCCCTGTCATCTGGGTCCTCCAAGCCTGTGTGGTTGTTGGCAGAAGTTACTTCCTTGCAGCTGTGTGGCTGAGGCTCTTGGCTCCGAGGCAATAAATTAAGACCAACCAAATGAGGACAAGCAAAGGCCATTTATTCAGGGCTCGTTAGAGCAAGGGATTCAGCCACCATTATTTGCATTTGGCAGAGATTCAAAGGCAGGTAGGGGAGCAGGAAGCTTTACAGCTGAGAAAAGAAGTGGCTTCAATTTGGGTGTGTCTGGTGGGACTCCTGGGCTGGAGATGCTCAGAGTGAGCATCCTATGGGACTGCTTGGTGTCGCACATTGGATTCGGAGACAAAAAAAATCAGGAGGCTCTCAGTTATTAATGGAGTTCTGGTTATTTTGTCAGTAGGTGTGCTAACCTCTGCGCCTTTCATACAAGTTCTGGGCATTTTGGATCAATGGTTACAGGGGTTATTGTTGCCTTCCTGGACCAGTGGCTAGAGATAGTGTTCTGACGTCCTACAAATCTGGCTTTTTTTTTTTCCCCCATGCCTATGGTATGTGGAAGTTCGCGGGCCAGGGATCGAACCCATGCCACATCAGTGACCACACTGGATCCTGCTAGGCCACCAAAGAACTCCCCTACAATCTGGCTTTTAAACAGTGGCTGGGTTCCTGGTTGCTGGAGATAATGGGTTGGTTTCCTGGGCTGGTTGCTGAAGGCTGTGGGTCAGAGTTCTCTTTCTGCCTATGGCCCTGCCCACTGGCCCTTGGTATGTTCAGTCTTCAGCTTTTAGAGGCTGCCTGCGGCCCCCTGGCCCTGGCATAAGGCCCTCACTCTAGGCCATTCACAGCCTGGCAGTTGCTTCTTCATGGCCAGCAGAGAGCATCTGTCACTCTAATGCATTCTAGTGTCGACAGAAATCCAATTTATTATCAAGTTAAGAAAAAGGGGAATTTTTATGTGCTCTAAACTGAAGATCGGGAAACAGATTCTCAGAAAATTGTCAGAACTGTTCTGCCTGATAGACGTTGAAGGCATAGTCATACACATTTTGAGACAAAGGATCGTACATCAAAATGACATCTTGCTATTTTACATAAAGCTCACCAAGGATACATAGTCCCACATAAACACAAACGAAGTGAGCAGCAAGTCACTGGGACACCCTATAGAGCTGGGAAACAATGCTATTCTTCTAAGAAGTTACATTCCTAGCATCAGAAGAAAAAACAATTATCTTTAGGGTTGAGCAGGCCCTCCCATTTTTTTTTTTTTGGTCTCTTTTTTTAGGGCTGCACCTGCGGCATGTGGAAGTTCCCAGGCTAGGGGTCAACTCAGAGCTGTAGCTACCACCACAGCAATAGCAACACCAGGTCCGAGCTGCATCCTTGACCTGTACCGCAGCTTGAGGCAACGCCAGATCCTTAACCCACTGAGTGAGGCCAGGGATCAAGCCCCCATCCTCATGGATATTAGTTGGGTTCTTAACCCACTGAGCCACAATGGGAACCCCCAAGCCTTCCCACCTTTGAGCTGTTAGTGTAATGAGGATACACACTGCACACTGGGGAGGACAAATGCATGGAGAGAATGTTATGTTTAATTTTTCTTGTCCTGCCTTAAAATATAAATTTTATTTTATCACCAGCCAGACAGAGTTTTGTATATACGTTATTATGTATTCACAGGCATGATAGCCATACCATTGCCATGTTCTATAGGTTACCTTGCCATGTGTCAAGTCACAGTCCTGCCCAAACTGAGGAGGAGAGGTGTGGAGGACATCACTCCAGGGGCGAGGGGCATGAGGCACTTCTCCCCAGGGTCACCAGAGTCTGCCCACAATGGTGGGGGAGGGGAGGGCCCATGAGCAACGTACCCCAAGCCCTGGAGGACATCTCTTGGTCACCTCCATTACCGGCTTCCACCAGACAACATCCCTGCTCCAGTTTCATCCTTAAACTCACAGAAGAAGCAGCACTGGGAAAACCATTCCCCTATGCTCTGCCCAGCCATCCCTACAGTCTGGAGGAAGGAATGGCAAGGGCCACGGGTCCTGGGAACCTCTTTCCGGTGGTCATCACCAAACCATGCTTGGTACTGGCCCGCTTGCTCCAGCACCTGCCTGAAAACTATTGTGGCTGATTCCTGGGGGGAAGGGGCCCAAGGCCACTACTGCAGGGTAGACGGGGGGTGGGGTGGACGGGGCAAGAGCAGAAATTAGAAGCATCCTTTTCACACAAAGCAGGAATTGATCCTCTAATCCATTCCCAGTTCTGTCTCTCCAATGATACAAGTGAAAAAAACTAATCCCCAAAATACCACCATATGCCTTTGAGTCTTTTTGTTTCTTTTTTCTTTTTAAATATATTTTAAAAGTTGTATTGAAGTAGAGTTGATTTACAACGTTGTGATAATTCCTGCTGTACAACAAAATGATTCGGATACACATACACATATCCATTCTTTTTCAGAAACTAAAAAAATGGAAAAAAGGAAACAGTCCCATTTATCATTGCATCAAAGAGAATAAAATATATAAGAATAAACCTACTTAAGGAGGTCAAAGGTTTATACTGAGAAAACTATAAGACACTCATGAAAGAAATTGAAGACAACAATACAGATAGAAAAATATACCATGCTCATGGATTGGATGAATTATATTGTTAAAATGACTATACTACTCAAGGCAACCCACGGGTTCAATGCAATCCCTATCAAAGTACCAAGAGCATTTTTTCATACAACTAGAATAATTAAAAAATTTGTATGGAAACTTTAAAGACTCCCAAACAGCCAAATTAATCTTGAGAAAGAAGAACAGAGCTGGGGGAATCATACTCCCTGACTTCAGACTATATTGAAAAACTACAGTAATCAAAAGAGTATGGTACTAACATAAAAACAGACATATATATCAATGGAACAGACTATAACACCCAGAAATAAGCCCATGCATTTATGTTCAATTAAACCATGACAAAGGAGGCAAGAATATACAATAGAGAAAATTTCTCTTCAATAAGTAGTGCTGGTAAAACTGGGCAGCTACTTGTAGAAGAATGAAACTAGAATATTCTCTAATGCCATATACAAAAATACACTCAAAATAGACCTGTTAAGGCCTAAATTTAAGACTGTAAACCATAAAACTCCAAGAACAAAACATAGGCAGAACATTCTTTGACATAAATTGTAGAAAGATATTTTTGGATCTGTCTCCTAAAGCAAAGGAAATAAAAGCAAAGATAAACAAATGGGAACTAATTAAACTTAAAAGCTTTTGCACAGCAAAGGAAACCATTGACCCAATTAAAAGACAATGATAAGCTAATGATACGACAAGTAATAGGTTAATATCCAGAATATATAAACAACTCATGGAATTCCACATTAAAAAAAAAAAAAGTTCTGGGAGTCCCTGCTGTGGATTAGCAGATAAAGAACCCAACACAGTCTCCATAAGGATGCAGGATGGATCCCTGGCCTCACTCAGTGGGTGAAGGATCCAGCATGGCCACAAGCTATGATATAATTTGCAGATGTGGCTTGGATCCAGTGTTCCAAGGATGTGGGGTAGACCAAAGCTGCAGCTCTGATTCCACCCCTGGCCTGGGAACTTCCATATACCACAGGTGCAGCTATAAAAAAAGAGAAAAAAATCTGCCAATTAAAAAAATGGGCAGAAGACCTGAATATGTTGTTCTAAAGAAGACATATAGATAGCCAACGAGCACATGGAAAGATGCTCAAGATCACTAATCATCAGAGAAATGCAATTAAACCACAATGAGACATCATCACATATCTGTCAGAATGGCTATCATCAAAAAGAACAAAAATAACAAATGCTGGCAAGGGTATGGAGAAAAGGGAACCCTTGTACACTGTTGGTGTGAATGTAAATTGGTCAGCCACTTGGAAAACAGTATGGAATTTTCTCAAAAAACTAAAATAGAACTATCATATGACCCAGCCATTCCACTGTTGCATATCTGCTCTCCCCACAGGAAAAAAAAACAAAAAACATGAGAACAATAATTTGAAAAGATACATGCACCTCAATGTTCATAGCAGGATTATTTACAATTGCCAAGATATGGAAGCAACCCAAGTGTCATCGACAGATGAATGGATAAAGAAGAAGTGGCCTGTATATATACCACCCAGCTATAAAATAGATTGACATTTTGCCATTTGTAACAATAAGGATTTTCTTGGAAGGTATTATGCTAAGTGAAATAAATCAACAGAGAAAGAAAAATACTATAAGATATTACCTATATGTGGAATCTGAAAAATAAGACAAAGTCATGAATATAACAAAAAGGAAATAGACTTACAGATATAGAGAACAAACTAGTGGTTACCAGTAGGGAGAGGGAAGTGGGGAGGGACAATATAGGGCTAGGGAATTAGAGGTACAAACTACTGTGTATAAAATAAATGAGCTTCAAGGATATATTATAACACAGGGAATATAGCCAATATTTTATAATAACTATAAATGGAGTATAACTTTAAAAATTATGAATCACTGCGTTGTACACCTGTAAATTTATATAATATTCTACATCAAATATACCTCAATTAAAAAAATAATAAATCCAGGGAACCCTCCTATACTGTTGGTGGGAATGAAATTGGTACAACCACTACAGAATATAGTCTGGAGTTTCCTCAGAAAACTAAATATAAAGCTACCATATGATCCAACAATCCTACTCCTGGGCATATATCTGGACGAAACTGCAATTCAAAAAGATGCATGCCCCCCTATGTTCATAGCAGCACTGTTCACAATAGCCAGGACATGGAAACAACCTAAAGGTCCATCAACAGAAGAATGGATTAAAAAGACGTGGTGCATATACACAATGGAATACTACTCAGCCATAAAAAAGAACAAAATAGGAGTTCCCGTCATGGCGCAGTGGTTAACGAATCTGACTAGGAACCATGAGGTTGTGGGTTCAGTCCCTGCCCTTGCTCAGTGGGTTGACGATCCGGCGTTGCCGTGAGCTGTGGTGTAGGTCGTAGACGCGGCTCGGATCCCGCGTTGCTGTGGCTCTGGCGTAGGCCGGTGGCTACAGCTCCGATTCAACCCCTGGCCTGGGAACCTCCATATGCCGCGGGAGTGGCCCAAGAAATGGCAACAACAACAACAACAACAACAACAACAACAAAAAAGACAAAAGACAAAAAAAAAATAATGCCATATACAGCAACATGGATACAACTAGAGATTATCATACTAAGCAAACTACATCAGAAAGAGAAACACAAATACCATCTGATATCACTTATAAGTTGAATCTAAAATATGGCACAAATGAACCTCTCTACGGAACAGAAACAGACTCACAGACATGGAAAACAGACTTGTGGTGGGTGGGAGAGAATGGGATGGACTGGGAGTTTGGGGTTAGTAGATGCAAACTACTATGTTTAGAATGGATAAGCAATGAGGTCCTGCTGGATAGCACAGGGAACTATATCCAATCTCTTGGGATAGAACACAATGGAAGATAATATATGAAAAAGAATATATACATATATATATATATATATATATGACAAGATCACTTTGCTGCACAGTAGAAATTGACAGAACATTACAAATCAACTGTATTTTAACAAAAAAATTGTAAATAATGAATTCACTTATTCATTCTAAAAAAATCAGTGTATCTCTTTTAAAAATGTAACCAATATTTGTCTTTTGCTTTATCTTAAGGTGAAAAGGAAATAATACTTGAGAACGAACTTCTCCTTTTTTGATTCCTTAATTTCTTTTTTTAGACTGTAGTTTCCCCCAAATAGAAATTAACACTATATCATATTTCAATTTTTCATTGTTTCGTGTATGTATGACAGAGTGAGACACATCACAGAACTTTTAATTCCATGCCCAGCACTTTTCTTTCCACAGTCCTTATAAATACTTAAAACCCCCAGACCCTCAAAATGCTCTTCACTTTACTAAATGCTCTCTGGTTCCTGCATTAAGGAGCTAATAAATCTCAAACCTATCCTTGTTCCCATCCTTTATCTTTTTTTTTTTGTCTTTTTGCCTTTTCTAGGGCTGCTGCTCCTTCGGCATGAGGAGGTTCCCAGGCTAGGGGTCGAATTGGAGCTGTAGCCGCTGGCCTACACCACAGCCACAGCAACTCCGGATCCGAGCGGCATCTGCAACCTACACCATAGCTCACGACAACGCTGGATCCTTAACCCACTGAGCAAGGCCAAGGATCGAACCCACAGCCTCATGGTTCCTAGTCGGATTCGTTAACCACTGCGCCACGACGGGAACTCCCTTTTATCCTTTCTTTTTTTTTTTTTTTTTTTTTTTTTTAGGGCTGCACCTGAGGCATGTGGAAGTTCCCTGGCTAGGAGTTTAATCAGACTTGCAGTCGCCAACCTACACCACAGCTGCAGTGATGCGGATTCACAGCCTTGTCTGCAGCCTATGCTGCAGCTTGTGGCAACACCAGATCCTTAACCCACTGAGCAAGGCCAGGGATCGTACCCTTGTCCTCATGGATACTAGTCGGATTCTTAACCAGTTGAGCCACAATGAGAACTCCTTAACCATCCTTTACCTGTGAATAAGAGTCATCTTGAAAAACTTTTTGCATAAGTGCTTTGATACCCTTTTGGACTTTTTCCTCTATATCCTTATTTTGGAGGTGGAATATAAGAGGTCATCTGTCAAAGCTCCGAGGGTGTGCTTTCTCGTGCCAGGCCCTTGTAAGTTCTCCGAGGAGGCCACTGACCAAATGCCCTCACTGCTCTGCTCTTGCATGGGGGTTAGAGTCACAGTAAATACCAGAATTAAATACCTTGTTTGTTTTCATCTTCTGCTTTTTTACAAATGAAATTCTATGATTACTTTAAAAAATAGCTTTTGCCTAAGGAGAGGCAAAGAGATGAATGTTCACATCAAATCAATCGGTGAATCTGCTTTCTCGGAGACAGTCTTGGAATGGCCTGAACAGCTGTGAAAGAGGAGTTCAAAACCAATTTCTTTCTTTCCTTCTTTCTTCTTTTTCTTTTTCTTTTTTTTTTTTTTTTCAGGGCTGCACCTGTGGCATGTGGAGTTTCCCAGGCTAGGGGTCAAATCGGAGCTACAGCTGCCAGCCTACACCACAGCCACAGCCACTCGGGATCCGAGCTGCATCTGCGACCTACACCACAGCTCATGCCCTGATCCACTGAGTGAGGCAGGGATGGAACCCGAATCCTCACGGATACTAGTCTGGCTCATTACCACTGAGCCATGATGGGAACTCCTAAAACCAGTTTCCAGTTGAGTTTTATATTTGGGTTGGGGGTGCTCAATAGGGAATGGAGCAGGGGGGACAGGAGGTCCTTAGGAAAGGAAAATCGGGGTGGGGGGGCTGTCTGGACTGAACATCCAGAATTTGGCACACAGGGAACTGCGACTGAATTACTTCCACAAGCTGCCTGCAGACTGACTTTCATTCTCACACACAGCAAGATGACTACAGGGTACCACCAACGCAACAGATGACTGTGGGTGTTCCCCTGGGCAAAGAAATGATCCCAGACTCCCAGGCCCGTGGGCTGAGCCCTCTGTTACTCCACTTCCTGGCTGGGTTTGCTTCTGGCTTCAAATCTTGCCACCCTCCAGCTGGGTCCTAATGATCGTTTACAAAAATTGCAGCCTAAATGTCCTCCCAGTGGGACCTGTCCCCAGACTTATTACAAACAATGGTGGTTACATAAACCACACCCCTCCTTGCTCTATTTTCTGTCCCCTCTTGCTAAATGCAATGACTTTCTTGGTTGAGCGATTTTTTTTTTTCCCATGGGCTCCAAGGAAATTCCTCTCACCTTGCGAATGAAGCAAAATCTGGTGGGGCTTTAGAAGAAAAAGCATTGCATTGGTCCCAGATTCATTATAGAAAGAAGCCAGGCAAAGAAATGATCCCAGCCTTTAGTTTATTGGACAAGGCAGGAATTTCCCATATTACCAATACATGTGGCAGCAAATCCATGGGAGTCCGTGTCTAAAGAGTGGGTTGAATTTGAGGTTCTGATGAGATGGATCTTGGCCCTTCCATTGAGTTCTCTGCAGTTTCCCCTACCCAATCTAAATGAGGGCTCATTGAGCTAAAATATGACTCTCCTGCCTTCCAAATCCACCAATCCATCCCCAGTTACAAGTGTGTTGTTCCCCACAATCCGTGCCTGTCCCCATTTGGGACTTCCCATAATGTACACTGATGTGGGCCACAATGCAGAGTGACCTCCTAGAAGAATGTGTCTATAAATGGCCATGTGTCCCCTGGAGAGCAGGGCAGGATTTATTCCTGGAGCTGCTCAAATCTGGATGTCCATACTCATCACCTGGGGACCTTATTAAAACGCAGGTTCTGATGTGGGGGGGCTGGGTGGGGGCCTGAGGGTCTGATGGCCCCCAGATGATGCTGCCGCTGCTGGTCTGGGGAGCATGGCTGCACTGAGGCACATCTCTGATTTCAGGCAGCTGGCCTCGGGGCTCAGGACAGAGCAGAAGGGGCATCTTCAGGACACTATGGAAGAAACTTCCCTCTCTGTCGGCCAGGTCGGCCCCTTACTATTCTCCATCTGCTCTGAGACCACGGATCACATGTGGCTCTTTTAATGCAAATTTAAATAAATCAAATGTTATTCTTGGTTGCACGAGCCACCTTTCAAGTCCTCAACAGCCACGTGTGCCTCATAGCTGCCGCACTGGACCTCACAGGCGTGGGACGTGCCCCTCGTCACCGGAAGTTCCAGCTGAAAACCATTCTCTAGAACTCCGAAATCTCTTGTTCTAGTCAAATCTGCCAGGTGGAGGCCCAGCCACACTTTGGGTAGCAAAGACCCACAGGACGATAGCACGTCCCTTTTTTTTTTTTTTTAATGATTTGTCTTTTTTCCATTAGAGCTGGTTTACAGTGTTCTGTCCATTTTCTACTGTACAGCAAAGTGACCCAGTCACACACACACGCATTCTTTTTTTCACATTATTCTCCATCATGTTCTATCACAAGTGACTAGATATAGTTCCCTGTGCTATACAGCAGGATATATTGCTTATGCACTCCAAATGCCATAGTTTGTATCTATCAACCCCAGACTTCCGGTCCATCCCCCTCCTTCCCCCTCCCCCTCGGCAACCACAAGTCTGCCCTCCAAGTCCATGAGTTCCTTTCCTGTGGAAAGGTTCATGTGCCGTGCTGCCTTTTGGATCTGCACAATAAAATATCCCAGATGGCCTGACTATATGTTCATGAGCTGTAACACAGGCTTCTACCTGGGCACTGGGAAACAGGTAACCAGATCATCCAATTTAGAATTATGGCCGGGGTGGGGGTGGGTAATCGTACATACACCCCAGGGGATTCTTATGTGGGACCACATGACCATGGCTTTACGACAGAATTCAGTACCACAACTTGCATGGACACACGGTGAGGGGTGGGGTGGTGGCTTGTCAAAATACAGGACTCTTCGTGGGTCAGGGTGGAGCAGGTGTCTCTGAACAGCCAGCAAGAAGACTGCTTGGTTTCATCTACTCACAGCTTTCTTTTTTTTTTTTTGCTCCCCTTGAGGCATGTGGAAGTTCCAGGTCCAGGGATTGAACCCATGCCACAGTAGCAACTCAGGCCACTGCAGTGACAATAGCAGATCTTAACCCACTGCACTGCAGGAGAGCTCCCTACTCACAGCCTTTCTTTCTTTTTTTTTTTTTTTTTTGGTCTTTTGTCTCTTCTAGGGTGCACCTGCAGCATATGGAGCTTCCCAGGCTAGGGGTCTAATTGGAGCTGTAGCTTCCAGCCTAAGCCACAGCCACAGCAACTCAGGATCTGAGCTGCGTCTGAAACCTACACCACAGCTCATGGCAACGCCTGATCCCTAACCCACTGAGCAAGGCCAGGGATCGAACCCGCAACCTCGTGGTTCCCAGTCGGGATTCATTTCTGCTACGCCATGATGGGAACTCCCTCACAGCTTTCTTAGCGCCTTCATTTTCAGGTGGCATCTCTGAGACGCAAGGCTGCCGCTTTAACAACTATTATTACTTAACAACTCTAACAATGACTAAAAAACTGGGGTGTCTGTGCCATGACCCTCTCACACAAGAAGAGGGGCTTTATAGACCCTGAGAGTAAACAGAACATCCTTTTGACATTTCTTAGCTTCAAGGTGCCCCAAACTGAAACCTGCCTATTTGACATAGTAGGCAAAGTAAAACATTTTTTTTTCTTTTTAGGGCCACACCCGCAGTATATGGAGGTTTCCAGACTAGGGGTCGAATTGAAGGTACAGCTGCCAACCTACACCACAGCTCAAGGCAATGCTGGATCCGCGACCTACTGAGGGAAGCCAGGGATCAAACCCACAACCTCATGGTTCCTAGTCGGATTCATTTCCGCTGCGCCACGATGGGAACTTCAAGGTAAAACGTTTCTATGTGGACACTTTTCTTAGTATCCCTCAGAAGCCGCTCTCAGTGTATCCATTGCCTCATTAACGCCCCTCTCACTGGGAAGCGGACACTGCCTGGGGAGGCCCGTGAAAACAATTACAATTGGGAGATTTCATTTTTACAGATTTGTGTCAGGAATGTATTAGAATTGCTCCCAAGATTTTAGATTCTCAATGCTAGATGCCTACATGAAGAAAGAATATTTTACAAAAAATTGAGGAGCCAAGCATCCTGCTTTCTGCCTTATGCTCACATAACTGCATTCAGAAAAATGGACAGTGGGGTGTAGACACAGCAATGGTTACAACAGAGAGGGTGAGGCCCTTCCTCTGAACTGGCATTTGTGCTGAAATAATGACACAGTCCAGGTGATGATGTGTGAGGCTCTGAGCTGGGCCACATGTCCACACATCCCAACACATCTCTGAAACATCTCCTTTTCTATGTTGCTGGGAATCACTTAGGTCCTTGCCTTGGGCACTTGGCCATCTGTTACCACTGAGCTGATTTTATGTCAGGCTGAAAGCACACCAGGGCCTGGGCCTGTTTGCTACTGTATCTATGTAATCCCAACTTATCCACTCACAAACAAGGCCCAAGACATGCCAGGGAACCCCTGATCTGTGTGTCTCCCACCCCTGACCTCAGCAGAATATTTGTGGATGGGTCTTCCAAATAGCAAACCTCTGGCAAATGTGCTTTATGGTCTAAGTAAAAAAAAAAAAAAAATGAACTGCGATCTCCTTAGAAAGCTTCTGATATGATATTTTCTCCTATATTGAGAAGTTGTTTTTACCAATTATGACTCTGGTTTTCTTTGGGGGGCGGGAGACATTCCACATTTAGTCTGAGTTGAATAAAGCACTGTCTTTTGCCCCTTAGAAAAAAGGGTGGAGACAAAGTATGTTGTGAGTGCAGTTCCCCACACCCCCAACTTCCACCCCTTCCAGTCAATAAATAATTACAACATTGAGCATTTTGCTTTGTGATGGTAGCTGACTGTGTCACTGGGCTACTTCAAAGAGTGAGTTGTTTTGTTTCTTGCTTTTGTCTTTTTGCCTTTTCTTGAGCCATTCCTGCGGCATATGGAGGTTCCCAGGCTAGGGGTCAAATCAGAGCTGTAGCCACCAGCCTACGCCATATCCGGGATCAGAGCCGAATCTGTTACCCACACCACAGCAACGCCGGATCCTTAACCCACTGAGCAAGGCCAGAGATCGAACCCGCAACCTCCTGGTTCCCAGTCGGATTCGTTAACCACTGTGCCACAACTGGAACTCCCCAAAGAGTGAGTTTTAAGTGTGAACAAAGAAACAAAGGAACTCGGCCATTCAGACAGTCCTATAACATCTAAGAAAATGAGTAACCTGTCAACCAACAATGACAGCGCTGTTTTCTCAGTTCCACCTGTTGTAGCTACTTGAAATGCTCTTTGTTCCCAAATTGACTTACATGTAAGAGGGACATCAACTACCTGAGGGGTTCTCCAAGTTTGATGTGTTTTAAGATGGATTTAAGGTGGGGTTTGCTAAAGATGCCTGGCCTTCTCTCCTCTCCAGGCCAGCAGAACTCCCGGGGCTGAGCACATTCCACCAGCTCTACTGGGAAGTTCGGATGCAGGTGACCTGTGCAGAGCTGCTCATCATAACTTGCCTACAGCAGAGTCTTTCAGTCCAGCAGTCCCTGCAACATGTGGACCCCCTCACCCCCTGGAAGATGGGTAACCTTGGGGGCTTTTTTCAAAGGCTCTGAACTTATGCTACATAAGATGCTTAGAAAGGATATATATACCCACAGCCATTGTCAGGTAAAAAACCAGATACTGCACATTGCCTTTAAAAAATGAATGTGTTCCAATGAATCTTTCCACAGAAAAGAAAATCACGGACTTGGAGAAGAGACTTGTGGTTCCCCGGGGGAAGGGATCGGGAGCTTGGGGTCAACAGATGCAAACTATTGCTCATAGATGGAATGGATTCACAATGAGATCCGGCTGCGTAGCACTGAGAACTATGTCTAGATACTTACAACGCAGCACGACAATGGGAGAAAAAAATTATACATATATGTATGTGTGACTGGGTCCCCATGCTGTACAGTGGAAAAAAAAAAGTGTGTTAGGGGAAATAACAATAAAAAATAAATTAAAAAAAATAAAATGAATGTGTTCCTAGTCTCTGTAACTCCCCAAATTCTTCCTGAGGATGATGAGGGATGATGCTTTTCCAAAGAGGGTTTTTTTAGGCAGTTTCCAAAATTATCTACATTAAAAAATATACCAACAATAATAAACATAAATTCCATTTACAGGTGAACTGAAACACACAGAATACCTTGCAAAACTTTTTTTTCTTTTTTTTGCTTTTTAAGCCCATACTTTTGGTATATGGAGGTTCCCAGGCTAGAGGTTGAATCGCAGTTATAGTTTCCTACTTAACGGTGCAGCTCATGGCAACGCCAGATTTTTAACCCACTGAGCGAGGCCAGGGATCGAACACACATCCTCATGGATACTAGTTGGGTTTGTAGCCTGCTGAGCCGCAACTTGCAAACTCTTATAAATCAAAACTTACACCAGTCTTACTGTCTTTACATAATACGCATATTAATTTCTAGGGACAAATTGTCTTTTCTCTGGTCTAAATTACTAGTGTGCCCGAGCTGGCAGGGTGCAGTGACCCTGTAATCCTAGGCACTCATTTGGGAGAAATCAGATGCCCACGTCAGTGGACAGGCCAGGACTTCTGCCCTTGGGTCCAGACCTTGCTGGAGCCTCTGAATTATACCTTTCAGACGAAGGATGCTATTATTGCCGCCATGTCATTATCTAGAGCTTGAAAGCTGGGTTAGAAATGTTCCCTGTTTTTATTTCATGTGTCCCAAAACCTGGGTCTCCTATTACCCCAGCCCCCTCACCCCACCCCCAGTTTGGGGGCTTGGTGTGTGTGAGCACCAGTGCTCAGCTGGTAAGGAGAGCCCCTAAAGAACCCAGCTCTGGCCACCTCTACGCTAGCGAAAGGAAGATGTCAGGTCCAGCTGCCTGTGGCGCATGACCAAGTGCCGAGGGGGAACAATCAGGACCACTGAGGGATGGGAATCGAGGAAGGAAAAAGAGGGAGCTGGCAGCATTCGAGACGGTCCCTCACTGCTTTCCAGACCACTGAGTCACAACCAGTAACTTTCAGAAGAAACATTTCCCTCCACCGGGCGGAGAGATGGGGGGAGGGACAGCAAAACTCACCATTCACTCTGAAAGCCTGTCTCCTTCCAGAATTCATGCATATAAACTGTGAAACTTTCTGTGTGGCCATTCCATCCAGGTGAAAACACCACAGGGCTGAAACTCCTTCCTGAAACCAACGCCCAAACGGAGCTCACATTTTGGAATTGTATTTGGTTCCTTTTGCGGGGGGATGCAAGCCAACGCGGTGACCCTGCTCAGGTGCAGGAAGAAAGAATGCCTCCAAGGCATTGATTTGCTTTGTTTATAACACACGAGAGAATTTCTTGGCGCGGACCTCTCCTAGGTCTTCAGACTTGCTGTGTTTCCTCCTAAGAAGTGTCCTTACCCAACATTCAGGGGGCAGATTAAATTCCGCTTGGAAATGTGAAGAGCCGCCACTGGTAGGATGGGTCTTGGAAACAAGGCGTACCTTGCACGGAGTTAATTGTGACAGGATACACATGGGCCTCACGTTAGCAAAGCTGTGGTCATGTTCCTTGATTGGCGATGTTACTGCTTTTTAGAGCCGGGAGAAATTTCCTTGCCTTCTGGGGGCCATCCCGTGCCCGCAGAGGCTAAGCATAAAGTTTTCTTTCTGGAAAGGAAGACTTTGCCTTTCCTCTTTGCCCTCCACCCCTCACTCTGACTGTGCATACCAATAGCTAAGCTCACTTCTTGACTCTGAGCACACTTTTTTTTTTTTGGTCTTTTTGCCATTTCTTGGGCTGCTCCGAGGCATATGGAGGTTCCCAGGCTTGGGGTCTAATTGGAGCTGTAGCTGCCGGCCTACACCACAGCCACAGCAACACAGGATCCGAGCCGCGTCTGCAACATACACCACAGCTCACGGCAACGCCTGATCCCTAACCCACTGAGCAAGGCCAGGGAGTGAACCCACAACCTCATGGTTCCTAGTCGGATTCGTTAACCACTGCGCCACGACGGGAACTCCCACACTTTTAGTGGATATAAAAACGTGGCTTTATGGGCAAAGGACATTAGTTACACCAGTGGTTCTCAAAGTGGGACCCAGCTGTGGTAGCATCTGGCTGGTTGGTGAGAAATGCAAGTGTGGGGGCCTATCCTTAGATCGACTGAGCCAGAAATCAGGGGTGGGGTTCCCCAAATCTGCATTTTAATGTCTGTAGGTAATTCTGACACATGCTCGAATTTAGCAAACATTGATTAAGATGAGTCAAGGCAGGTCAATGCATCTTTCATATATGAAGTGGAGAAATACTTACCTTAAGCACCTGGAAGGAACAATTCAACCTGATATGACAATGAACATTTAGATATTACAGAACCAGTATTTCCCAAAACTTAACCAGCAGACCAAATAAACTCTCCTAATAAGAAAGCAGCAAGCATGTGGGTTCAAACCCACTGGTGGTTAGGGTAAGTGTTGGTATCTAATACTTGACGCTTGAGTCCTCTTTATCAGTCATGGGAGTGGGGTGAAACATCTGACCTATGTATCACAGAGAAAGGCATGAAACTGAGAGGGTACATTTGTTTTTCTGCAAAAATTTAAAAATATTCGTTTTATACTGAAAGCACTTTTTGCACACACATGCATCTCTTCTTTAACAGTGACCTGTAGGCATAGCTCAGAAATATCGAAAAACAACAACAAAAAACAATTGCAGGGATCCAGAAATTCTTTGTCACATTTCATCGCCAGTTTTATCTGCAGTTTTCTGGAATTGGTTACTGGATTAATTGTCCCAACAATCCAGAAGATGTAATAGTACCAAATTCAGCTTTTGATAAACAGAATTAAAAGACTTATGTAAAGAAGAAATGAGATGTATACTTGCCTATACTTACGAAATGACTTCAATTTACACCTTAAATGGCGTATATGCTAAAGCTGTAATCTTAAATCTCCCTCCTTCCACCTGCTGCAAAAGCAAAGCCCCAAACCAGAATATTAACTATGACTATTCACTTTATTTAAAATCTCTACCACTTGGCAAGAATGTTTGCAAACTGAGGTTTAGTAAAAGAGTTCATGGGACTCCTTGGTATACTTTATGAAGGAAATTAATGTCCTGAGTGCAGCAAAAAGCCATCTGAAAGATTTCAGTGGAGCTTTTTTTTTTTTTTAATCACTCAGTCCTGTGTTTTAAAACTAACTACAAAGTTCAACGTGAGAGAAATTCTGAAGCACGGCATAATTTATCTTGTGCACATTGCTGATCTTCTCTGCTCATGCAGAGCCTCCATTCTAGACTTTTCCAGCGTCTCTGCAGTGGCCTGCATCTCTGGCTGATGATGCAATGGACACATGGCTTTTTATCAGATAAAAGTTTGCTTAATCCACCCCATTCCTGCAGTTGGACTGTACTAGGCAGCTGGATAGCTGGGAAACTTTCAAAGCTCCACTGGACTGTTTTCATACAGAGTTTTGGTGTCAGATAGTTGTGTGTGTGTGTGTGTGTGTGTGTGTGTGTGTGTTGAGCAGCCATTACCGGAAATATCAAAATAAATGAGACATTAATTAGCATGAGACTACACAAAATCCAACATGGAAATGTCCCATCTACTTCAAAATAAGTTGGTCAGAATAGAATAGTTGGATAATTATCCATTAATGGGATAATCATCTTATTTTATTTTTTTGTCTTTTTGTCTTTTTAGGGCCACACCCATGGCATATGGAGGTTTCGAGGCTAAGGGTCGAATCGGAGCTGCAGCTGCCCGCCTACACCACAGCCGCAGCAATACCAGATCCAAGCCGTGTCTTCGACCTACACCACAGCTCACAGTAATGCCGGATCCTTAACCCACTGAGCGAGGCCAGGGATCGAAACCGCAACCTCACAGTTCCCAGTTGGATTTGTTTCCTCTGTGCCACGATGGGAACTCCATAATCATCTTATTTTGAAGAGATGAAAATAAATTTCGGAAAGAGCAATATCGCCGTCTCTAATTTCCTACTTCCATTCCTCCCTTCAATCTGAATATTTTCATGAACAATTAGGTAAAGCTCTAAGGCTTCACTTAATGACATTTATTGCAGGTTGAATGTATCACCTTGCCCTCCCTTAAAAAAAAAACAATTAGGCTTTTCTTTGAAAGCTGGGTGCTTCAAATGAGTTCAGATTTGCCATTTGAGATATATAGAGTCTCAAACCCTAGCATGTAAATTTAGTACCAAGCTATGATCTTAGAAGCCAACAGATTTAAGAGAACATAATAAGCAGCCCTCCAGATCCTTTTGGAAGTAAATACAAACCATGCACCTATAAAAGGGCACACTCCTTACAAAGGCAGGGCCAGCACGTCCCCCTGGGAAGGGGCCAAGCCATCTGGAAACTTCCCCTGTCATAGCCTCTTTTGTATCTGAGGCCACCTGAAGGGCACGTGTGGGGACAGTGACCTTGGGCAGGCCCAGGCCACGTTGGGAACACTTTCCAGAAAGAGGGCATTCTGGCAGTACCCCTGTGGGGTGAGCCAGTCTGCTCAGGAGGAAGTGTGGCTTCAGAGTGGTGGGCCCTCTCCTGTTCAGAGCCACGGAGATGGCCCCTTGCACATCAGACCATGGTCTGGGTGTTTACTGAAAGCAGCAGATCCCAGAAAATTGCTGAGAGTGCTTCTCTGGCGATACTGTCAGGTTTGGGACACTGAAAAAAAGTTCTTCCCTCAAACCCATCCCAACATCTCCCAAATAAATCCTGGCACGTGAAAACAGCAACATCAGCAGTTCTGTGCAGCTGAACAGTGGGCTCACTTAGAAGCACATTCTTACTTTTTTTTTTTTTTCTTTTTTAGGGCCAAACCTGTGGTAGATGGAAGTTCCCAGGCTAGGGGTCAAATCGGCACTGCAGCTGCCGGCCTATACCATAGCTACAGCAAGGCTAGATCTGAGCTGCATCTGAGACCTACATCACAACTCACAGCAACACCCGATCCCCAACCCACCAAGCGAGGCCAGGGATTGAATACATGTCCTCATGGATACCAGCTGAGTTTGTTTCCCCTGGCCACAAAGGGAACTCCAGAAACACTTTCTTGATGGACAGTTTAAGACCATGTATGTGGCTGCGATCTGGGCAGAAAGAGGCCAAATGCTCAGTTCCATGAGACATGGAAACAACCTCATTCCAGAATTCTCTGAGAATTTACCATGGAACTATGGTCTATGAAGATTTCACAGCAAATGTGTTAAAAAAAAAATCAAGCTTTTCTTGCAAAAGACTAAAACTAAAGATCATCATGATAGAATATTTAATGTAAAAGCATCTTATGCTTCGTAAGCATCAATCAGCATAATGATAATACCTGGTTTGAGACCAGAGTATATGTATAGAAAGCACAAAAACAGTAGTAAAACTTCTTTTATTTTTATTTTTTGTCTTTTTAGGACTGCACCTGGGGCACATGGAAGTTCTCAGGCTAGGGGTTGAATTGGAGCTGTAGCCGCTGGCCTGTACCACAGCCACAGCCACACCAGATCTGAGCTGCGTCTGTGACCTACACCACAGCTCACAGCAATGCCAGATCCTTAACCCACTGAGGAAGGCCAGGGATCGAACCTGGGTCCTCATGGATGCTAGTCAGATTCATTTGCGCTAAGCCACGATGGGAACTCCAGTAAAACATTTTTAGATGTAAACACTTGAAACAAAGCTAAGTTCCTAGTATTTTCCTACCACCTGGTAAATAAAGATTGCTGGTGTTAATTACTAGCTATTTTTTTTTCTCATTCCTATAAATAAATTATATTGTATCTCAGGTGGAATCCTGGCTTGATTACCAATCTTGAGCTACTTTTAGGTCCTGGTAATAATTTCTAGAGAGTCATGGAGGATAAGAACATAGCTTATTATGATTATGTGATTATGTGTTACCCTCTTTCTCAAGGAACCAAGTTTGGGGAAGCCTTAATTTGCACAATTGAAAACTAGTAAAATCAGACAGGAGGGTGACCTGAGCTCTGCTGGACGTCACTGCCAGCCCTGGAACACTCTTCCGCTCATGTCCTGCTAAAAGAACTCCTGGAGTTCCCCATCATAGCTCAGTGATTAACAAACCGGACTAGGATCCATGAGGACACAGGTTCCATCCCTGGACTTGCTCAGTGGGTTGAGGATCTGGCATTGCTCTGAGCTATGGCATGGGTCGCAGACATGGCTCGGATCCAGCATTGCTGTGGCCATGGTGTAGGCTGGCAGCTATAGCTCCAATTCCACCCCTGGCCTGGGAACCTTCATAGGCCATGGTTGTGGTGCTAAAAAGACAAAGGAGACCAAAAAAAAAAAAAAAAAAAGAATTCCTAATACAATGTCAAATGTATTCTGCAGGACAACAGGCCCACAGTCCCTCCAAGATTTAGAGGGGATGCATGATTTGTCTCCTGGTACCTGCAATCTACCAGACACTGCCCAGCTTTCCAGGTGTGTCAACCTGAAAACAAAAACACGTGGTAGGGCCATTTTTTTACCTTCCATGCATGCTCTTCACTTTGAAACGGGTCACCCGCAGGCGTAGGAAAAGCAAAGAGCGCCGCTCAAGGAAGGATACAGAACAGAGAAGTTTATTTTACACTATCCGTCCAAGAAAACAATCGCCATAAACCAGTGCAAAATGTGTAAGAGAATCCTTAAGTGTGTCTTAGCTCTGAGAGCCCAAAGCGGTGATTTCCTCTCCCGCTCCTCCAGCTGTCGGGTGCCCCCGCGGCGGCGAATGCAGGCCTCGGTCTGCACCACCGACAGGAACATTCAACCCATTCGTAGCAGGTTATTTGTACAATTCATACCGGGATGTGTACAAGGGATAGGAAAAACCATACCGAATGAATAAGTGATCAGTGCTTAAAGTAAATACAAGGGGCAGCACAGGCAAGAATCCACAGTTTCAATAAATACAAGTGTAACAAGCATGGGTGGGTCTCAACTCGGTGGAATTATCTGCATAATAATTCAGCATCAGACAGAACCTAGCAGGGCCGTTGAGCAGTGATTGGCAACAACGTTCACAATAATTTATGCCCTTGAGCTGGAGCGAGTCTGCATTGAACACATTCTGCGGTTCCGAAGGTGTCAGTTCTGTTTTCTCCTTCCTGCGCCTGCCTTCCCTCCCGGAACGGAGGGGTGGAGCTGGAGCCGCTGGGCCTCTGCATGCCGCGAGGAAGGACGCGGGCCCCAGAGCCGGCGGTCAGGGTCCAGTGTACTCAATACCAAGTGGCGACGTCTGTGCAAAGTGCGCTTCTCTCCATTTCCCAAGAAACCAGTGTCTGTAACTCCTGCACGTAAAGCAGTGGTGGCCTCTGGGTCACTCCCTGTCACCGCAAACGCCAAGCAAAGAGAGCACAGGTCAGGGACTCACAGGCGGGCAAGCTTCTGCCGAAGACTGCCTGGCGCTCACACATGGATGGTTTACCAGGGGCCCTCAAAGACCCCCGGCAGGCTAGAACTATTGCTTGAGAGGCTAGAAAGAACGGAGAGAAAGGGATGGCGGAAATGCACAGGTGGGGAGCTGTCTCCTTTCTGGAAAACCTTGCGACCCAGGTAACACCTGTGGGACTTGGGGGAGCCCCTGGGTGTGACGCGTCATGCATCTGATCCAGGGGCCTCGCCTGGCTGCTCCTCTGATCAGCACTAAATCCACCAAGCTCCAATACTCCTGGGACTTGAGCCCACAGGATGCAGCTGGGACACCTGTGCGTCATCGAGGGATCCAGAGCCCAGGGAACGAAGATGCAAGAAAAATCCTCAATCTCTGGAAGAACAGCAGGAAAAGGGGGTGCTGCTAAAACCAAACAACCCCCTGACCCAGTAATCTAGGGATCATCTCCAAACATCAGGAAATCCCAACACTTCCTTCCCTCCAAGTACCCTCTCCTTCCATCCACAGTCTCACGTTATAAATTAGGCTGGTCTTCCATCCAATAACTTAAAAAAGGAGGAGGGATGTACTCAGTTTTGCCTGGCTGAGGCCAGTTAGCAGCCAGTTTTCCTAGAATCTCAGTCGCTGTTCAGAAACGGAGCTGGAAAATTCAGGCGGAGGTCGGAAGTCTTCACTCGTAGGCAGAAGGGCGGAGCCAGGGCGGCTGGGGGTGGAGGGGCGGGGATAGGGGCGGAGCTAGGGGGCGGGGCGGGGTTGGGGGCGGGGCGAGGAGGCCGGGGCCACCGAGCGGGGGCGGAGGCCGGTGAGCAGCGTGGGAGACAACGCCGGGCGGGGCCGCAACTCGGGCGCCGGCCTCATATTGCACAGAGAGGAGGAGCCGAGGCTGGGCGGCGGCCGCGGGTCAGTGGTCCCCGCACATGGGCAGGTTCACGAAGGTGAACACGTTGAACTCGGTCATGATGGAGAAGCACAGGAACACGCCATACAGGAAAAGGCACCCGCACCCGAGCTTCTTGTCCAGCTGCCACTTGTTCAGGTGAACGCCAAACACCTGCAAGGCAGATTGGGGTCAGGGGCCCCGGCCTGGGGGACGGGGGCAACGGGAGTGTGGCCTCGAGCCCACAAGTCCATCCCTAGGACACGCTCTCTTCCGAAGCTCCTCCTCCACTTGGCGCCCGGATTCCGCACTCCACTCCGGGTTCCCCACCTGCCCCTCCCAGGGCTCCTTCTCTTCTGCTGCTCCCTGCCCATCATCCCGAGCTCCAACTGTCCAAGGCGACAGGATTCACAATTTGGGCCCCTCTTTTTCTGTCTACCTCACTCCCTTGGGGATCTCATCCTTAACCCCATCTGCGTTCTGGCCTCTCTGGTGTGGGCTTTCCTCCTGAACTCGGACTCATCATCCCCAAAACTGTCTTGACATCTCCCTTTGGATGTCAAATAGGCACTGCAAACTTATGTCTTAACTTCCTCCTCTTCCCAAACCTACTTTTTGACCCTTCTACAGCCCACCTGCTCTGTGTTGTACAAGTGCAGCGCAGCATGGAAGCACTGCAGCTAGGCGCATGCGTTCTGATATCAGACACAACTCCCTGCAAGCCTTGGTTATTTGTCTGTATAATGGGGCTGATATCAGTGGCTACTTCACTGGGGGAGGGGGAGAGCTCCAAGTGGGAAAACATATGTAAAGCATTAAGCACAGTGTGTGGCCATTTCAAGTACCATAATCGTAAGTCATACCAGAAGGACCCCTAACCTGAAAAATAATGAATCATAGGCTTTGCACTTTTGTGTAAGGCTGTATTTGCTTTGGTAAAACCTTAACCTTGGACTTATACCTTGATTCTGTGAATTACCTCTCCTGCCCTTCTGAATTCTCCTTGTCTAGCATATGTATGTTCACATGCCAGGTGTAATTCAAAGAATAGTTCCTTAAAAAAAATTCAGAAAACCACATTGCATCTCTCCTTGTGAAAATTCAGTAATGTATGTGTATGATAACACATTTCAAGTGGGTCTATCCATGTGGTAGTACGAACCTGTTCCCACCAAATGTATCAAGTGAGTTGGAATATTAAGTTATTCAAATGGATGCAATGGACGAGATGGAGGAATGGCATGAAAGTGCACTGTCAATAAAGTCTATTCTTAGTGTTTGAGTATTGGTCAAATCCACGGATTTATGGAGACGTTCAGTAACCTGGAATAGTCAGTTAATTGGAATGTAACCTTCTGTGGACTCATCTTGAAAAAAAAATGAGGTCTTTCTTTTTTTTTTTTTCTCTTGCTTTTCATGGCCACTCCTGTGGCATATGGAGGTTCCCAGCCTAGGGGTCGAATCGGAGCTGTAGCCGCCAGCCTACTCCACAGCCACAACAACACCGGATCTGAGCTGTGTCTGCAACTTACACCACAGCTCATCGAAATGCGGCAATGCTGGATCTTTAATGCACTGAGGGAGGTCAGGGATCAAACCTGCGTCCTCATGGATCCTAGTCGGGTTTGTTACTACTGAACCACAACGGGAATGTCCTCCCTTTTGTTTTTGATAAAAGTTTGTATTTGACCTGAGACAGGCCACGCTGCTGAGAAGAGGCCAGCTCCTTTGGGGGAGAGAGAAGGCTTTCTCGTGGGTGACCAGGATCCACTTATGGAAGAAGGAGCCAGGAGATGGGGCATCTGGAGGCTGGCAGTCCCTGTACACCAGGAGGCCAAGCCCATCTGGGGTCCAAACAGACTTTGTGGCCAAAGAACGCAAAGGGGTGGGGGAAGAACATGGGAACATGGAATGGAGGGAGCTGCAGACCCACCGTGACAAAGACAGAGGCCAGGAGCAAGCCCACGGAGTAGATGAGTCCCCTGCTGTTCAGCCGAATCTGTAAGAAAGGAGGACATGGAATTAGGCTTTCAAAGATGCATTTGCTGTGTGCGGGCCAGTGAATACTGGTGCGTTCCACTCAGTCTTCCAGGATGGAGAACGATGGGCAGCTCACCGCAGGGGTGTGCGCTTTCCTAGAACACCCAGAGGTACACCCTTGTCTGGTCCACTCTCAGCTGATCCTGTCCCTCCCTCCAGCAGCCGTGTCCCCTGACTGCCTCTCAGCCACCTGGATTCTCCATCCTGTGTGGCCTGATTCTTATTGCCGACAACGCTTACCTGGGAGCACGACCTCCAGGGAGCTTTTGCTTTCTTGACACACAACTTTTAGGGTAAATTTAAGAACATGGGTTATCGGAGTCACGTTTTGAAAATTATTGCTCAACTTTTTATCTCTTTTGCATTCAAATGTCTGTGACCTTCACCTGAATTTGATAGGAACTAGTTGGTGAGGGTTGCTATCTTGAACAAGCAAAGAAGAGGGAAGAGTTAACATTTCGCTTCTGATAGTCAATAAAGAAATTTTTTTTTTTTGGCTTTTTGCCATTTCTTGGGCCACTCCTGCGGCATATGTAGATTCCTAGGCTAGGGGTCTAATCGGAGCTGTAGCCACCGGCCTACACCAGAGCCACAGCAATGCCAGATCCGAGCCGCATCTGCAACCTACACCACAGCTCACAGCAACACCGGATCGTTAACCCACTGAGCAAGGGCAGGGACCGAACCCGCAACCTCATGGTTCCTAGTCGGATTCATTAACCACTGCGCCACGACGGGAAATCCCCGAATCTTGTTTTTTCACAGTAATAGGATGGGGTTATCAGGCAAACTTTAAGAGAAAAAGACAATTTTTGGTATTCTTATAGAACAGTGCCGTCCAGTAGAACTTTCTGAAATGATGGAAATGTCCTACATCTGTGTTGTCCACTATGGTAGCTGTTAGGGACATGGGGCTCCTGAGCTCTTGAAAGGTGGCTCCAGCAACAGAGGAACAAAACTTTAACTCTTACCTTAATGAATTCAAATTTACATTAAAAGAGCTACATGTCTTTAGTAGTCATGGCTGCAGTATTGGGCAGAGCAGAGAGAGGGTAGTAAGGGGCCGACTTGGCCAACAAGGATTGTAAAGTTTCTTCCATACCGTCAAGACCTACTTAGACCGGGGTCCTGAGGCCCGCTGCCCTGAAATTAGACATCTGCCTTAGAGTGACCGTGCTCTGGACCCACAGCAGCAGCATCACCTGGGGGCTTATTTAAAAAAAGCTGCATCTCAGGCCCCACCCAGACCTCCCGAATCAGCAAACTTTGAATCATCAACCTTTGTGGCAGCCTCTGCAGCCCCTCCAGGTAGTTCTGATGCAGGAAAAGTTTAAGTACTAAGGCTCAATCCACTTCTGATCTCCAAGTGTCCTGGGGATGGGCCTTTGACCTTTATTTTTCCCCAGTTGCCTCGGTAACTCTTATGCACACTCAGGTCTGGGGACCCCCCCCACCTTCCCCCCCCCTTCCCTGGGGTCCAAGGCTCATCCGTGCTCACAGAAAGGCAATGAGGCAGGTGGATTGATTGCATCAGAGAACAAAGTGGAGATTATTGGTGGGAGTGGTTTGGGTCCATCTGACAAGGTTCAAGGTGCTACTTGCCACCCTTTCCACAGGTCACCACCAGGTGTGGGTAGTGTGTGGGTGTCTCTGTAGGTGGGTGTGCCAGTTCATCTTTTGTGACAAGAAACAGCATGTCCTAAGTAGCCAACCCTTTCTGTGGGGACCTGGGAGCATGACACAGCTCACTAGGCAAGGTTCTCCCCCAGCTGGAGAACCATCCCTGTGAGCCAGCACCTGCTGATCCCCAGCTGGGAGATCATTCCCATTGCACAGGCCTCCCCAAGAAGAGAGAACACAAAGCATATTCTTCTGACACTAAAGCAACGGACTGACCCAGTAAATCCACTGCAGAAAAATGAGGGGTTGGCCCCATCCTAGTACAGCTGGGAGCTTAACTTCCTGGAGAACTTCAGTTGGCCTGTTGGCAGTTTCTCTTTCATCAGCGTGTTAGTATAAAGAGGCCAACACCCTGGAGTCCATCACAAATGCCTTGTGTGAAGGAGATTCTCTTCCGAGCTCTTCAATTCTCAACATGGATGGATTCTGCTAAGAATGGGGCCAATGCATTCTGAGCCCAGAGCGCCCCATGAGCTCCAAGGTCAGACCCTGTCAGCAACAAGACTGAACGGTGTGATTCATGCTCTTAAGAAAGCAGAGCCAGTGAGAGCAAGGCAAAGCGGCAGAGTCCCCTTTGGCCAAGCCTTTCCAAAATGAATCAAGTTCACCCAACGCTTCGGAATTTATTGACTCTTTCTACATTCACATAAAGTCTCAAAGAACAGTGCAGCTGAAACTCTAAGTCTGGCTCTAAGGACTAATAACGACCAACTTTTGTGGGGGTCCTGAGTAGTTTTCACTTTTCCATCTTCTTCTGTGAAGCTTCCCTTTGTAATGGATGGCCACAGGCACCCAGGAGTGTATTTTCATTTTTTTCACTGTTAACTAGAGACCTGGGCCCTCGGAGCCTGTGTTGATTCCTAGCTACCTGAACCTCCACTCCCCCATGGATGTGATGGTCAGGAATCAGGGTTCCTTAAGTTGCCTCTGATCCAACTTGAATGATGCCCAGCCACTGGACACTACAGGCGACTTGGGGCAGGGGGTTGGCAAACTATGGCCCATGGGTGATATCTGGCCCATTGCCTGCATTTATAAATAAAACTTTATTGTAACTCAGCTCATTCCTGGATGTGCTGTGTGTGGCAGCTTTGACACTGCACTGGCAGAGCCAGTATGGCCCACAGGGCTTAGTGTATTTCCCCTCTGGTGACTCCTGGCTTAGGGACAGGCCCCAGACCCAGCTCCCTTGGTTCTGAATCTTTGCTCAGTCACCCACTCACTATATACTCATGGACACGTGACTTCACTTCCCCAAGCCTAGGTTTTCTGATGCATAAACTGGAATGATAACAGTTCCCACTTAAGGGGTGGTTGTGAGTATTGACTGGATTAATCCACATTTAGCTTGACTAGGATCTGATGTATAAGTCTAAGTCACAGTCCCAGCTCCACACATCTAGGTCATTATTCTCCATCCACTCATGAGGTTCCTGGGGCCACTGCCCAGGCACCCCTGGTTACTTCCTTGCTTGGCGGCTCCCTGATCAAGGCCTCAGCAGGTGACAAGCACTGTGAAAGCAGGGACCATGTCTGATTTCATTCTTTACCTGGTCCAGACCACGTGCCTAATACGTAATCATTGAATGGATAACAAATGCTGTTAAGGTAGCATGCTGAGTGTGGTTTACAAAAAGGCCAGTGTTTCTGTGGGGCTGGGGTGGACTGGCCAGAGAAAGCCTGGATGATGTTCCAGAAGCAAAGCAAGCCCTGCTCCAGACTCCCTGTCTACTTTCCCCAGTTTTTATGTGCGTAAACTTTTTTCCCCACCTATTATGGGAAAGACATTCTATTATGAATGTCTTTAAGCTTCAGAAAAGTTGAAAGAATCAGACCATCTTATTTTTTAATGAACTTCAAGGTAAGCTAGTGGATACCAGTACACGTCACCCCAATCACTTCAGCTTGCATCTCGCCAAACAGGGTTCCATTGTACTTCATAGCTATTTTATTCTATTTTATTTTAATTTTTTGTTTTTTAGGGTGACACTTACAAGCATGTGGAAGTTTCCAGGCTAGAGGTCGAATTACAGCTACAGCTGCCGGCCTATACCACAGCCATAGCAACTTGGGATCCAAGCCTCATCTGCAACCTACACCACAGCTCATGGCAACGTCAGATCCTGGACCCACTCAGTGAGGCCAGGGATCGGACCTGCATCCTCATGGATACTAGTTGGATTTGGTTCCTCTAGGCCACGACAGGAACTCCCTATTTTATTTTCAGATGCAATTTCCATATGGTGAAATTCACAAATCACAACTTCACCATTCAGTAGGTTTTGAGAAATGCATACACCCATGTAACCCAAACACCAGCGGTGACATAGTACTCCTGTCACCCCAGAAAGCTCTCTCTGCCATCAGTGCTCTAAGCCTCACCATAGCAGGTTGGCTTAGCCTGTTGTATGAATGGAATCTTACATGAACACTCCTGTATGTCAGAATTATTTTTCTCAGTATAACTTTTAAAGATTCCTTTGTATTTCTCATTGCATCAATAGCTCATTTCTTTTTTTTAAATGGAGATATAATGGATATATCACATTATATTCGTTTCAGATGTACAACATAGAGATTCGATCTTTGTATAGACTGGCAAATGATCACCACAATACGTCCCCATGTGTAATTACAAGCATTTCTTTTTCTTGTGAGGACTTTTAAGATCTACTCTTTTAGTAACTTTCAAATATACTCAGTTCTTTTCATAACAGTGTTATACACCATGGTTTGTTTGATTCTTCTGTTGATAGGCTGCTTCTAGTTTGGGGCTATTAGCAGGTATTGATTTGATAACACAACAAACACAATGAAAAGAGGCTGACAATGGCTCCTCCTCGCCCACAGGAGAATGAAGACAGCCCTCTCCTCTTGGACCTCAGATGCACCCGCTCACTTTTCTGGCAGCCCCTCTCTGCCGGTGGCACCTGGAGCCCTCGCCAAACCAGAGCCATTCACCTCCCTTGCCCCCCAGCACACTCTTCTCCTCTTTGGGAACGTGCAGTCCAGTCAGGTGGCGTTCGTACTTCCTTCCCACCTCCTCTGCCCATCCCTCCCTTCACCTCTTCCAAGTTCACTGGGGCTTTGCTGGCCTTATACCCCCGCTGGTGCAGATCTCATCCTAACTTTGCCCCAGGGGCTGGGTTCTTACCTCCCCTGCTGGTCCCAGCACTCTGACAGCAGACGCCTGGGTCTTGAGCTTTTCCTCCTTCCACAGAGCACCTAACTCCGCCCCAACCCCCCAGCTCCACAGACTGTATGTTTACATGAGCTGAGTTGGTGATGCTGAGTGTGGGTGTGTGTGTGTTTTCATGTGTTGGAGGCAGGGAAGCTGGAGGGTCTAGGGAAAGATTGGAGAGTTGGAAGGGGGAGGATGACCACAGTGAAGGTTGGCTTTAAGCCGATTTTTTTAAAGCAATAAAGTCAGAGGACACCCCCACCCCCCACTGCCACCACCCCACCAATGGAGGCAAACTTGCATATGGTACAATGCACAGATCTCAACTGTACCATTGGGTAAGTTTTGACAAATGAATGTACCTGCGTGACCCCCACTCCAAAGAGAATATAAAACATTTCTATCACGCATTAAGTTTACTTGAGGGCAGCAAATCTTACTCAACCCCCTCAGAAACTAGTTGCTTGGGGGCTTGCTAACCAGACAACAACACCAACCCTTCTCACCCCTGGACTGCCTTTGGGAAAGACTTGGAACTCCAACTGCATAGCATGGCTCTAAACGATCCTCTGGCTGCTCCTGCCTCCCAGATGCAAAGCCCATTCCTTGCAAATGCTGGAAGTCTCCATGAGAATGCCCTTCTGAGTGTAGGCAACTCACTCGGATGGTTCAGCCCTGACATTTAACGTTGTTTTTATTTCTTGCCTTCAAAACTATGAATTTTTACTCTCCAATTCCCTCTTGGCAGTTGCTGAAGAGGAAACGGGAGGCTGGCTACCTCCCTTGTCAAGAGGAATTTGGGCATGAAGTGTGTTTTTTTCCTACAGATGCACACTGAGACCACGTCACACCTAGTTTCCTGCAGCACATGACTCATAAAACAGCTCCCCAAATCCTACGCTATTTGTATGAGGATCTAAAACACCCAGCCTCAAAGATTCCAGCTTCCCCACGTTACAGTTTAAAATCTCTCTAGGTTTGAGGTCAGCTCCACCCAACCAGCAAATTCTTTTAGGAAAAACAAGAAGCCCTTGGATTTTTTTCTAATCTATTTATAACTTGGAACACATGTTGTGTGTTGATTTGCATTTTCTGACTGGGGTAGGGTGAACACTTATTTGGGCTTAGGTCCCAAATGGATGTGTCCAGCCTTGACGCTATGCTGTATAACACCAATGGGTGGGAATCTCTTTTCTTGAACAATTAATCAAGCAAGAAAGTGAAAAAGGTGGAGTTCCCATCGTGGCTCAGTGTTAACGAACCCAACTAGTATCCATGAGGACTTGGGTTCGATTCCTGGCCTCGCTCAGTGGGTTAAGGATCTGGTGTTGCCGTGAGCTGTGGTATAGGTCACAGACACGGCTTGGATCTGGCATTGCTGTGGCTGTAGTGTAGGCTGGCAGCTGACCCCTAGCCCAGGAACCTCCATATGTCATGGGTGCGGCCCTAAATAGACAAAAGACAAAAAAAAAAATAAAGAAAGAAAGAAAAAGTAAGAAAGTGAACAAGGGACAGAAAAGCAGAATTTTCACAGCAGCTGGTACCCAAGTTCCTTCCTTCCCAGGGTACATGCCAAACACAGGGTTGCACTGAGGTCTGAGAACAACCCCTCAAGGTGAGTTGTTTTCTCCGTGTAGAGATGGGGAAGGTGAGCACTTCAAGGTAAGATTCTGGTCCCTACATGTGTTTTCCCCACACATCCAAGCAATTTTAGGACACCAGCTGGGTGTACTGCAATTTAATCTGACACTACCCACCTGGAGACAGTGTCAGATCCGATTGGTTAGGGGTCCTACAAGGCTGTATCCTGTCTCCCCCCACTTCAGATGTCAGCTGCAAGTCCTGACTATCACCTGTGCTTCTGATGAATGGGTTCTAGATCAGAGGTTCCCACGACCCCCTCCTCGGGTTCTATTACTTTGCTGAAGTGGCTCACAGAACTTGGAGAAACACTTTCCTTACCAGATCACTGGTTTATTGTGAAAGGACATAATTCAGATGGAAGAGGTTCATGGGCCAAGGTGTGAAGAAAGGGCTCAGGGCTTCTACGCCCTCTCTGAGCCCCACTCTCCCTGAATCCCCACAGGTTCACCAAGCCAGAGGGTCTCTGAACCC
The DNA here is from genome assembly GCF_016906955.1 of Phacochoerus africanus. Lineage (NCBI taxonomy): Eukaryota > Metazoa > Chordata > Mammalia > Artiodactyla > Suidae > Phacochoerus > Phacochoerus africanus. The sequence continues at coordinate 35,492,217 of NC_062546.1, forward strand.
CATCATTTGTGGCTTTTATGGAGGCCTCATTACATAGACAGGACTGATTAAATCAACAGCCACTGGCTAATGATCGCGCCTCCAGCCCCTCTCTTGTTGCTCAGCTCAGGGGGTTGGGACTAAAAGTTCCAACCCTCAAGTCACAGGGTTGGTTCTCTTGGCAACCAGCCCCCATCCTTAGGTGAGGTCTTAAAGTCACTTCATTAACACAGGAAAGTCACCTTTTTTGCTCTCATCACTTAGGAAATTCAGAGGGTTTTAGGAGCCTTGTGCTAGAAACAAAGACCAAATATATATTGCTTACAATAAACCACACAAGGCCATGAAGCTGGTAAGGGGGCAAGTCTGCACTTAGCATTGGCTTTCTGACTGCAAATTCTAGATTCCTTCTTGCACCCTGCAGGGCACAGGGGAAAAGCCAGTGTTCTCTTTACCTGCTCGAAACTCTCCGAAGTGGTCTTTCCTGCCTATCGTTTCTGAAAGGCTCCTGAGGAAACTGCTGGAGCCACAGAGGCCTGGGGTTCCTATCCAGGTCCCCTTCTGCCCCCACCCTCTTACCATTGATGGAGGGGTGGGCAGCTGACTCCCCAGACCCAGGACTGGTGTCTGTGCCTGAGGGTTCTTCCCTGGACCACGGAAGTGTCACCTGCCCCACCCATGACCCTCTAGCTGACTTGCCTGGTGCTCCCTCCCCACTTTCCCAAATAAAATCCTCACCCCAACCTTGTCTAGGGGGATTTAAACTTTGATATACAGTGAGATTGAATGGGACTTATGTCCCAGGTCAGCCTTTTCGCAGGGGTGGGGTGGGGCAGCTGTAAGAACCCTGCTTTCTGCTAATATCACCTTATTTTCCTGAAACAGTGCCTGGGATCTAAAGGTCAAGTTTCACCTTATGCTCCCAGGGCTTTGTTAGAACAACCTTGAGAAAGAACATTCACTGTAATATTTCCACGTGATCCCGGTTACCCCTCCAGGTCCTGTGGGAACAGCTTGTGGACGGGCCCTGGCAGTGGTTTCTGCATCCTGTTGGTTTCCGAGGTGTCAGTATTCCCATCAAGGTCAAGTGGAAGTCACCCATGAGGCCTTGAGAAGGGTGGGTGGGGAAGAGCTCCTACAGTCTCTTCTCCAGGACTTGCTGTCACGGGGGGTTGGGGCAGGGTTTTCAGAAACAGGAAAAATGGTCCAAGTTCCCCTTGTGCGTCAGTGGGTTAAGAACCCAACCAGTATCCACGAGGATGCGGGTTCGATCCCTGGCCTTGCTCAGTGTGTTAAGGATCCGGCATTGCCATAAGCTGTGGTATAGGTCACAGACCCGGCTCGGATCCCTTGATGCTGTGGCTGTGGTGTAGGCCGGCAGCTACAGCTCCAATTCGACCCCTAGCCTGGGAACTTCTAGATCCCTTGGGTGAGGCCCTAAAAAGAAAAAACAGACAAACAACAACAAAAAAACCTGGTCTGGCAGCTGGAGCAGCATGCAGCTCTCAGAGAGTGAGGGGAGATGACAGCCCATGTGACTATAGAGGCAGCCGATGGGGCCGGGGCGGCTTCTGGGTGGAGGGGACGGCTGGTGGACAGCTGGCCTTGGAAGAAGGACCTTGGGAGAGACCATGCTCCCGGCCCCACTTTCCCCTAATCCTCCCCGGTTCTGGCTGACCCCTCGTCAGCCTCCTTCATGCATGGTTTTCTCCTACTTGACATCCGGATACACTTCTGGGCTCTCTTATGTCCTATATGAGCTTTATGCCTGAAAAACCATATTAATGCTATTGACTGTCAGACAGAGACCTTGCCTCTGAACTTCAGACCCATTTATCCACTGCATACCTGACATCTGCACTGGGACGACCCTCACACATACCAAGCTTGATCTGTCCTAAATTCATCCTTTGACATTTCCTCCTAAATATGCCACCCATCCCCGCCCGCCTAGGCTGTCTTTCCCAGGTCACTGTATTTTCTCTCTCTTACAAACATGTCATAACTGGCCTTGCTGCTGTCAGTCTTGTTTGGCTCCAACCCCTTCCCTACGAAGCAGTCAGAATCTTCTTTCTAAAAGGTACAACCGGAGTTCCCATCGTGGCATAGTGGAAACGACTTCCACTTCCAGACTAGGAACTATGGGGTTGTGGGTTCAATCCCTGGTCTTGCTCAGTGGTTAAGGATCCTGTGTTGCTGTGAGCAGTGGTGTAGGTCGCAGACGCGGCTCAGATCTGGCATTGCTGTGGCTCTGGCATAGGCCAGCAGCTGTAGCTCCAATTCGACCCCTAGTCTGGAAACCTCCATATGCTGCGGGTGTGGCCCTAAAAAGACAAAAGACAAAAAAAATAAAAAATAAAAATAAATAAAAGGCACAACCACGCCATGCCTTTCTTCTCTTTGTTACCAGGGATCACAGTGTCCTTTAAGAGGTGGCTTCTCTGGGCTCCAGTTTCAACCCTCTACCTCCCACTGCCACCCTCGGCAACCCCCCTCCCCCAACAGAGGAGCTGCTCTCGGGTCCTTTGGTGCATGGAACGTTCTCAGAGCTTGGTCTTCTACAAGCTGTTCTTTTAGCTTAGAAAAAGCCTCTCACCTCCTCTACCTACCTGGCTCCTAATGCTCAGAGTAAGAGTCCCTCACAAGCACTGCAGGTCCCCCAGGCTCTGTTATACACGGCCACCCACTGCCACACCTCCTGCATGACCAGCTCTCAGCAGAGCTTGCATCACACTTGGTTTTGGAATTGCTCCTGTCATCATCTCCTTCCAGAGGCTGTCAGCTAAGGCTCACTGAGGCATCCCCAATGCCACTACCAGCTTAGCACACAGAAGTGGTCAATGAATGTCTGGTCAGAAAAAGAGTGAACCAGACAGAGGATGGGGGTGAGAACATTTCAGATCACTTCTGTTTACCTCCATAAATTCTGGAGTCAGGTGGGCTCTAGCTTTTTTTTTTTTTTTTTTTTTTTTTGTCTTTTAAGGCCACACCCATGGCAGATAGAAGTTCCCGGGCTAGGGATTGAATCAGAGCTGCATTTGCTGGCCTATGCCACAACCATGGCAACACTGGATCTGAGCTGTGTCTGCAATCCACGCCACAGCTCATGGCAACGCTGGTTCCTTAACCCACAGCGAGGCCAGGGATCGAACTTGCATCCTCACAGAGACAATGTCAGATCCTTAACTTCCTGAGCCACAACGGGAACGCCAGCTCTTGTTTTTAAAGAGAAAAGGATACTCTCCCTTGCTGCCTCTGGTCACTGCTTCTTCGATTTATTTTACATTTCTAAGCCCCAGCTCGGAAATCTGATTTTCCCCTGGCTGCCTGGAGCCTGCCTGGTGACTTTTCTTAGTTTGGCTGGAGCATGTGGAAGAGACAATTTTCACCAAAATGGGACAAGAAGGACTCGTTTTCCAAAGCAAGTTAGAAATATTTCTTATTTGGGGCACTTAGGTAGCTAGCTGGCTTCTGAGCAAGCCACAAGAAATGTCAGAATCTGTAAAACTGCCTTCCTCACGGTCAGATACCCGAACTGAATCCCATGCACAGAACAGCTGTCTCAATGGTAGTTACCCAATAATTATGACCTGGAGATCCATCTAGGCAAGATGGAAAAACCACTTCAGGACTGTCAGCAGGTCGCTTGCGAGGGTGGGGAGGCCATTAAACCCACACAGGCTGCTGATGTCAGAGCCACTAAAAGATGTCATGGGGTTACTGCGATGCTAATAAACTCTCTCCCAGGAACAGCTGGAGGCGCGGATGAAGGGAGCTTAGTGTTCGAGGTTAATAAGCCCCTGCATTGGCTTTTCCACGAACCCGGAGCCATCTTTCCCAGCAACCGCTGCATCTCGGCCTGAAGTTGACACAGTGCCTGTACAACGTGGCTGGTTGTGGGGGGCGCTGGTGCTGGATGGCCCGATGGAAGCCGGGGAGGGAGCCAGGGCTGGACAAGCGGGGTGTCTTCATGGAAGGATGCAGAATGGTTCCTCCAACCCTCAGATGGAACCCGCTGCCGACTCACCACTTCCTAGGGCCCCGGACAGGGGTGATGGGCATCAGCATCTGTGGGGCTCTGAGAACTGGAATGTGGGCGTCAGACCTCTTCCTTCCAGCTCCTCCTCTCTTCATGTGAAGCTGAAGTGTCATCGCAGCCTTCACAAGCAGAGCCCGTTCTCCCTTCCAGCACAGACTCAAACCAGGGCTGGGTCAGGTCTCACGTTTCACCACAGTGACAACCCTCATGCTCCCGGGCCCAACTGGGCACGGTGGTCTCTTTGACACGATTTGCTTTGGCAACAGCACCCCAGTGGGGAGAGAAAAAAATCCTACTGTCCTCTCTCAGCTTCCTTCTGGCTGTGGTTTAAGTTCTTGAAGCCTCAGGTTCCTGAGCGGCAGAAGGGGGCTTAGCACAGCACATAGAGCAAGTCTCTGACCACTGCCTGCCTCACCCTGCATCTGCCTTCCTCTGTCCTCAGATGCAGCCCCCCACCGCCCAGGGTCTCTGGCACTTGCTGTCTTCTCATTCTAAAACATGCCCCCTGCCCTTCAAACACCCCACTTTTTTTTTTACCATTCACTGCTTAGCACAGAAACTACCTCCTTGCCATGTTGGGCACCCCCCTTTCTGTCACACGCCTGCCTGTCTTCATGGGCTCCCCCTCTTCGAAAATCACTCACGGAGATGTCAGTCATGGATTCTGTCCCCCTCAACCCGACGCACAGTCTGAGGGGGTGGGTCTGGTCTGCCTCATTCACTCTGTGTTCCCAGCATCTGTCCAAGTTCCCAGCACATAGTAGGTGTACAATAAGCACTGGTTGCAGAAATGATCCTTGTCTTAGGTTGTCAGAATTAGATGAGCCCATGTGTGCAGGGCATTCCTAGAGTGCCTGGCACATGGGGGGGACTCAATGAATATTAAGCTACTCTTCATGCTGCTTTGTTTGTCCCCTGCATTTTTCTCAGAGCAGCCTCTTCCTCCCTTCTTCTTTGCTCATGTGTCTTCCTCCCCAGGTGAGGTGGTGCTGATGGGGAAAGTTAGGGTCCGTCCATCCATCCATCCACCTACCCACCCATCCACCCACCTATCCACCCACCTATCCATCCATCCATCCATCCATCCATCCATCCATCCATCCACCCATCCATCCATCCAACAAATATTTCTTGAGCATATTATAAATACCAGGCACTGTGCTGGGCACAGAGAAATAAGAAATGTGTAAGAAGGGCACAGTTCTGACCCTCAGGGAGAGCACTTCTCTGGGAAGACTCAGACAGAGAGGCAAAATAAGTCTGAATGGTACCTGGTAATGAAAACCCGGGAGTGACACCTAACCAGGTTTGGGAGCTTGCAGTTGACATCCAAGTCAATTCCTGAAGGATGAGCTGGAGAAAGAGACAATGGGAGCCCCTGCTATGGGTCCCTTTACCCCCTCTGTAAGGTGGTCTGCTTCTAGAGAGCCATTTTCTGTGACCTGACCCCTGGCTTCTAGGGAAACCAAAAGACGGAGCTTGGTTGCGGCAGACAGGGCCACTATTTTGGCCACTACCATGACTAGACAAAGGGCAGTCTGCATAAGTAACGTTTCCCAGGAAATTAAGGTCCACCCTTTTACATGCCAGCACTTTGATCGATAAAAACACTTCATCCTTAACCTTTTCTGGATGACTCAAAATTACTAGGATGAATATACAGTATTTAATGGGTGTGAAATACAGCAACACTCTCAGGACCTACTGATGCATGAGGATTGCTCACCCATAAAGCTGAGGAAATCAACCTTGCTCTCGATTTAAAGTATCTGCCACGTGGTCAGGCAATGGTGTAGTGCTGTATGGATGGCAAACCCAACGCGGACAAGGCCTCACACTCTGGCTCTAGCGGCAGAGAGGTGATGTGGATACATGGCAAAGTAGGAAAAGAGTGGGCCAATGGGGGTGTGGGAGGAGGCTACACGGTGTGTAGCGGGGGCCGTGTTTGGAAGGATAAGAGGAGTCAGGCAGGCGGGCAGGACGCAGGTGTTCTCATGGAGATTTCTGCCCTTGTTCAACACCCTCCCGGTCAAAAAGCTACAACCATCTCAGTAAAGTTAAGTAAAAAACAGCATTTTAAAGAAGGCCACTTGTATCCGAGGGTGGGGGTTGATCACTCTGTCAGCTCACCTGGCTGCCTCTTCCTGCCCATTTATATTTTAGTTCTGGCTCAGGATGGAGACTTTTCCTGATAGTGAAGAGGATCACTATTTACAAGATAATGGGGTTCTAGAATACACTGTTTTAGGTGAAACAGTCGTGGGCTTCCTACTAGTTACTGAGTTGTGAATATTACTGAAAAATAAATGAACTAGAATTTTTTTTCCCCTTAGAACTGTAAAAGTTCAGGAGTTCCTGTTGTGGCTCAGAGGGTTAAGAATCTGACACAGTGTCTATGAGGATGCAGGTTTTATCCCTGGCCTCGCTCAATGGGTTAAGGGTCTGGTGTTGCCATGAGCAGCAGTGTAGGCTGCAGATGCAACTTGGATCTGGTGTGGCTGAAGCTGTGGTGTAGACTGCAGTTGCAGCTCTGATTTGACTGCTAGCCCAGGGACTTCCATATGCCACAGCTGTGGCTGTAAAAAAAAGAAAAGAATTTTAAAAGTTCAAAATGTAATCTTCCTTTTCAACTAATGATACTGAAACAGCTATAAATCCAATAAATCCAACAAGAAAGAGTGAAGTTGGATCCCTACCTCACACCATTGGCCAAATGAAAGTTCCTTGATTTTTGTGGGGCTCATGAACTGTAGATTATATCACTGGATTTCTGGTTTCTTTCTTTCTCTTTTCTTTCTCTCTTTCTTTCTTTCTTTCTTCTTTCTTTCTTTCTTTCTTTCTTTCTTTCTTTCTTTCTTTCTTTCTTCTTTCTTTTTCTTTCTTTCTTTCTCCTTTCTTTCTTTTTCCTTCTTTCTTTCTTTCTTTCCTTCCTTCCTTCCTTCCTTCCTTCCTTCCTTCCTTCCTTCCTTCTTTTTCTCTTCTCTTTCTTTCTTCCTTCCTTCTTCTCTTCTTCTTTTTTTTTTTTGTTTTTTAGGGCAGCATCTGTGGCATATGGAAGTTCCCAGGCTAGGGGTTGAATCAGAGGTATAGTTGCCAGTCTACACCACGGCCACAGCAATGAGGGATCTGAGCCACATCTGCAACCTACATCATAGCTCATGATCAAGGCCAGAGATTGAACCCACGTCCTCATGGACACTAGTCAGATTCGTTTCTGCTGTGCCATGGCAGGAACTCCCTGGATTTCTGCTTTCAAAAGAGAGACCTACATTAGATGTTGGCATCCCTGGAATAAATGAAGATCTCTGTGGCGCTGGTCACAGAGATAGCAGCATCTGGATGAAAATGAAACAGGAAACAGGACACATCCTTCTCTAGTCCTCCTACTCAAACATCTCCCCAAAGGGTAGGCACCCTCCTGTGTGCCACAGCTGTTCATAACCCAGACGTGGCCTGCTTCTTCTCCTGCATTCCCCTTCTACTTCAAAAATGAAGGTGATCTTCAACAACAGAATTAGATGTGCTCCTTGTCCAATTCCAGCAGAATGACCAAAGTGACCCAGTTATGTCATCTGCAGATGGAAAATGTGAATTTGGGCCAAACATCTAATAGGGCCTGAGTTTCTGTGTTCATGACATCATCTTGTCACTAGAGCTTGGAACCTGAAAAGGATATGTTTTCATGGCTGTGGGTGTTACTGATATGAGAATTATGTTTAATTCTCTGTTCTCTAATTGGGAGGATGTCAGGAGATGAAAGGAGGCAGATCATTAGGAGATTATTTATGGCAGACAACCTGCCTGGTGAAGCTTCGAGTTCATGTTCAATCAGGAAGATTTCAAAGCTGGGAAGAGGAATTGGTTTGCTTCCAGGGTGAGTTCTGAGTTTTGTTTTTGAATGTTTTTGATTTCCTCTTCCTTGATTGTACCCTTTAATCCCAGTAAAGAAAAAAATAAACAGAATGGATCTTAGGGACATAGGAAAGATTTGCGTTCCCTGTTCCTGCCTGTCCAGTCCTCCCTGGAGAGAGTTAAAGTGGTAAAAATCCACAATTCATGGACCAATCTTCCTGGTTATTTAGAGTGTAGTTTCTGCTCATCTTTCTGCTGCCTGCTTTTTAGCCACCAGAGAAGACAGAAAGTAGTTGAAATTCATATAGGACTGAATTCTGCTTCTTTATAACTTTGATACGAGGAAAGTGGGAAGGTGAAACAAACAGGAATAAACAGGTGGAATGTCGCTCATAATGAACTCAACAGATCCATACCCAGGACTCCGAGTGGGGTTCAGGGGCACAGAAGCCAAGCAGAATCTGGGGTGCCAATAAAGATGGGCAAAAAGGATGGATGAAGAAATGAAATGGCAGACTTTGTGCTAGGAGGAGCCGGCGCCTTTGGAGGGAGGGAGGAGCTATCCCAGACCCCGTAGGACCAGGTGGCAATGGTGTGTGTCCTAAGGATGCTGAGGTGGGCTCTCTGCAGGGCTTTTGCTTGGAGCAAGATGTAGAGGTGCGAGGCTGGAGCTGAACTGGGCAGTAACAAGGGAAGGCTGGATGATGGAGACAGTAACCTCCCTTCTCCACCCTCTGCTCAGGCAGTACTGTCTCTCCTCAAAAATAAATCTTGGGGAGTTCCCGTCGTGGCGCAGTGGTTAACGAATCCGACTAGGAACCATGAGGTGGCGGGTTCGGTCCCTGCCCTTGCTCAGTGGGTTAACGATCCGGTGTTGCCGTGAGCTGTGATGTAGGTTGCAGACGCGGCTCGGATCCCGCGTTGCTGTGTCTCTGGCGTAGGCTGGCGGCTACAGCTCCGATTCGACCCCTAGCCTGGGAACCTCCATATGCTGTGGGAGTGGCTCAGGTAAAGGCAAAAAGACAAAATAAATAAATAAATAAATAAATAAATAAATAAATAAATCTTGGGAGTTCCTGTTGTGGCTCAGCAGTAGTGAACCCGACTAATATCCATGAGGATGTGGGTTTGATCTCTGGCCTCGCTCAGTGGGTTAAGGATCCTGTGTAGGTCGCAGACATGGCGTTGCCATGGCTGTCGTGTAGGCCAGTAGCTATAGCTCCAATCTGACCCCTGGCCTGGGAACTTCTGCACATGCAGCCCTAAAAGGCAAAAACAAACAAACAAACAAACAAGCAAACAAACAAAAGCTGAACCAATTTTTTCTTTTTTTAAGCACCTTTCCTGCCCTCACATCTCATTCTGGGCCTGAAGCTTCCCTCTAAGTCATGAACAGCAGCTGCTGGCGATGCTAGTCCAACTGCAGGGATGATCGAGGCCTGGCTTCTGTGTACTCAACACCTTTTTTTATGGTCAAGTATGGCCCCGAGGTGTGTGCTCTGAGGTTGCTCACCTTCTGACCTCGAACTTCCTGTGGTCGGAACATGGTGGAGGGAGGGAGGAGGGAGGCTGGGTTAAAAAAAAAGAAAAGACTAATTGGTGCCACAGAGCCACCCCCAAAGCTCAGGAATGAAATCAGGACAAATGAGAATGGATGGAAGATTGTGATTCTGAAAATAATGAGGCCTGTATAAAGAGCTCCAAAATGTTCCAACAAGTCCAACACTGGGAACACGGTCAAGAGAAATAGCCTCACATTTAAATATGGTTTGTTATTTCTTTTCGGTTTTGTTTTCTTGTCTTTTTAGGGCTGCACCTGCAGCATATGGAAGTTCCCAGGCTAGGAGTTGGATCAGAGCTGCAGCTGCTGGCCTACACCACAGCTACAGCAATGCAGGATCCTTAACCCACAGAACAAGGCCAGGGAACCTACATCCTCATGGATGCTAGTTGGGTTCGTTATTGCTGAGCCATGATGGGAACTCCTGTAAATATGATTTTATGGTCAATTTCTGTGGATCTTTAAACTCTATGAAACTGATGTACTAAGAAGTCTGTGGCATCATTCCTTATAACAGTGAAAATCTTTTTTTTTTTTTTATCTTTTGTCTTTTTAGGGCAGCAACTGTGGCATATGGAAGTTACCAGGCTGGGGGCTGAATTGGAGCTGCAGCTGCCAGCCTATGCCACAGCCACAGCCATAGCCACACCAGATGCGAGCCGCGTCTGCAACCTACACCACAGCTCACAGCAATGCCAGATCCCTAACCCACTGAGCAAGGCCAGGGATTGAACCCTGAAACCTCATGGTTCCTAGCTGGATTCGTTCCCGCTGCGCCACAATAGGAACTCCGCTTCTAACAGTGAAAATCTTGAAGTAGCATCAATGTCCAATAGCAGTAGCATGATTAAGTAAATTTTGGTATAATGAGGATATTAGCCTGCTTCTAGAGACAATGTTTCTAATGAGATTTTTAAGGAAACTATGTTTGATGTAAGAAATATTTTAAAAAGCAATGTGCAAAATTGTATAACGTGACCTCAGCTATGTCAGCCAATCTACAGAAAATTAGGCAGACATGTTAACAGTTGATATTAATGGGATTCGACAACGTGTGGTTTTTATTTCATCCTCTAGGGCAGCAGCATCCCCTGGGCAGCTACAAGTCTTGTGTGGTTATATAAATTTAAATTAGTTAAAATAAAATTAAAATTAAAAATTCAGGGCTTCCCTTATTCCAGCCGCATTTCAAGTGCCTGCAAGTTTTCTGTGGCTAGTGGCTACTATATCTGAGAGTACAGCTAGAACATATCCATTATTACAGACAGTTCTATTGGGCAGGTACTGCTCTTGAGTTTTCTCCAATTAAAATGTCTCTAATTTTCTAGGAAGTCTCTGAGCTATTATTACAATCCGAAAAAAGGAATTAAAAAAGTCAAGTTTAGATTAGTGGACTGCAGGGAAAACCCAAGAGATGATTCTAGGAAAGGCAAAACAGAGTCAAGGAGACTTCTATTTAAAAGAAGCAGCGGAGTTCCTGTCGTGGTGCAGCAGAAATGAATCTGACTAGGAACCATGAGGTTGTGGGTTTGATCCCTGCCCTTGCTCAGTGGGTTAAGGATCTGGCGTTGCCGTGAGCTGTGGTGTAGACTGCAGACCCGGCTTGGATCTGATGTTGCTGTGGCTGTGGTATAGGCCGGCAGCTGTAACTCTGATTTAATCCCTAGCCTGGGAACCTCCATATGCCTGAGGGGGCGGCCCTAAAAAAAAAAAAAAAAAAAAAGGAAGCAGCAAAACTTTAATGGGAGTTTAAACACTATGGAAGATACTGTTCTCAGATTGAGCTGTGTTCACCAGAAGCTGGGGGGGGGGGTGGGGGTGACCACATGTGACCCAGAAAACAGAGCTCAGAGGTGGGATTAGTCAGTGTGCCCCTGGGTGGCTGGAGCAGAGGGGGTGCTTTGGGGGGCAGAGGGAGACCCCACACGGGGGTGGATGCTCAGACAGCGGCAGTGCAACGGCCCCAGTGGAAGGTTGTCCAGCAAACCCCTTTTGTTTGGATTTCATTCTCAGCCTGACACCTGACTGTAGACACCACTACGGCTCACCCACATCTGGGTCTCTCTCCTTCGAGGCACAAAGCTCAACCCATGACCTGGATGCCCCTTGCATGGAAGTGGGCATATGTGACTTATCGGGACAATAGTCAGGGGCGGCCAGGACACACGCCACTTCCAGGTCTCATCAAAACCCGATCTGCATTGTCTTCCATGCCCTCTCTGCTTTCTGGGTAACTGTAGCAAAGAAGAGTAAGAGGGTAGAACCATCGTAGGGAATAAGCCTCAAGCCCTGAGTTCCTGCTTAAAGAACCATGGCAGCTTCCAGAATAGAAACATCTGCAGTGGATACTGAGCAAGAAATAAACCTTTTGTTGGGCTACCTCAGACAGATTTGGGAGTGGGTTGTACTATGGTAGTAGCAATGCTTACAAATAAATTTTAACTTGACCTTCTATGGGGAAAGTATTAATGCAGCAGGTCTGATTAATCTCGCCTCCCTCCAGAGGAGCCTAGAACCATGACTGGCCCTTGGTTGATCCCTGGGAATGTGGCCCTTGAGTGTTCTTTACGTTACAGACTGATGATGTTGGTGAGTACACAGAAGCAACACGGGGGTGTTGGGGGGGGCGGCAGGCTGAGCCAGCTTGCCAGCATGTCAGCAAGCTTTACTATGAGTAACTGGTGTCTGTGCTGGGATTCTGAATGTTGTTACCATGGCAGTTCATGTAGCAAGAATGCACCTACCTGACCAGCCCTCCCCAAAGCCTCAGACTTCATCTCTAGCACATGTCTCTGTAGTCTGGGTGGAGCAGGATTTGGAAGCCTGCACCTGATCTCTCTGGACTTCTTACTTTCCTGTGGCTTTTACTCCAAAGGCTTTGATCTAATAAACCTTAGCCATGACCACGACCTTCTACAGGGAGTCGTATGAGTACCGCTGCTGAGTTAGTGAACTCGAAGGTGGTCACCGGGCTCCCCAGATACCTCCCACATGAGATCCTTCTCCAGGAAAAGAGAGAACAAGTATGCTTTCTATCTGGCACTTGGATATCTTACTATCATCTTCAGGCATTCTAGCATGTACATCAAACTCTTGTGAACTGGGTTGATGTGAGTCCATTCATCAGAATCTGACTGACAATGACCTCACTGTTAGGAATCTTGGGAAGATTAACTGGAGTCCTGTGACCAACCAGTGGATAATGCCCCTTTAATGGCTAACCTAGACGACATTTCTTCAGTCTCTCTTCTATGCTTCACATAACATGTGATAAGATGAAGCAAGCTGACATGATTGAGGACAAGAGCTATAAGCAAGGTAGAAATAAGGGCTGTGGAGAGAGATCCCATTTGGCAGGGGTGGTGGTGATAGGGTCTAGGAAGGAATCCTGAATGAAGTGGCATTTGAGACAGACACAGAAGAGGAAAAGTGATGGGGAGTGTGCATCTGAGGCAGGGATGCAGGAGGATAGACATCAGCAGGGGGAGCACAGGACACTTCCAGGGGCCGTGAGTCTGTGGGCTCTGGCTCAACTCTGTGTAATGTCCAAGACAGTGGACAGTTGGGACGTTGGTGTTTAGGGAGCATTGCTGGGGGACCATTGAGGGCTGATGAATATCTGTTTACTTTACAATCACTTGAGGCTAAGTGGTCCTATCTGGGCTTAGGGACCAGGATTAAAACTCACGCTGTTAATCCCACTCCTGGCCATATACCTGGGCAAAAATCTCATTCAAAAAGATATATGTATCCCTATGTTCATAGAGGCACTATTCCCAATAGCCAAAATATCCAAGACATGGAAACAACCTAAATGTCCATTGACAGAGGAATCAATAAGGAAGATGTGGTACCTATGTACAATGGAGTACTACTCAGTCATAAAAAATGAAATAAGGCCATTTGCAGCAACATGGGTGCAACTAGAGGGTCTCATACAAAGTGAAATAAGTCAGAAAGAGCAAGACAAATACCATATGATATCACTTATATGTAGAATATAAAATATGGCACAAATGAACTTATCTATGAAACAGAAACAAACTCACACACATAGAGAACAGATTCATGGTTGCCAAAGGGAAGAGCAGATGCGGAAAGGATGGATTGGGAGTTTGGGATTAGTAGATGCTTACTAGTATATAAAGCATGGATAAATACAAGGTCCTACTGCACAGCACAGGGAACCATATTCAATATCCTGACATAAACCATAAGGGAAATGAATATGAAAAAGATTGTATATATATAACTGAATCACTGCACTGTACACCAGGAACTAATGCAACATCGTAAATCAACTATACTTCAATAAAATAAATTTTGCAAAAGTCATTAAGGGAAAAAAACAAGAAAAAAATTAACTCATAACCCCCACCATTAACCTCTAATAGAAAACTGAGTAAAGGGCATAAAGAGATAACGATGCTACAGAAGAACCCAAAAGGCCAATATATGTAAAAAAGAATATTCAGTCTCTCTGGTAACTAAAGAAAGATCAATTAAAACACAGTTAAAAAAACCTCATGCTGTTGAATCTCTCATAAAAGTCAACAAAAACATCACTCTGTAAATCCATATATCACATAAGTTTGAATGTTTATCATTGTTCAGCAATTGTTGAATGAGCACCACATGATCTGGTCCTGCCTGTCCCCCAGCTGCATCTCACGCCTTGCGCCCTCATGCTCTCTAGTCCCCTTACACTGGACTCCTGTCTCTCCAACAGGCCAAGTGCATTCTTGCCTCAGGGTCTTTGCACCTGCTGCTCCTTTTGCCCGAAATGCTTTTGCTCTGTGCTGCCCAGTTTTACCCTGGCCATCTCTCTCTCTCTCTCTCTCTCTCTCATTATTTAGACTTCACCTCTTAGAAACAGCTCTCCCAGACCCCTGAGGGTCAGGTGACGCAGTCTCTCTCACCATGTCAGCACCCAGCTTCGCAGACGACAGAGAAAAGACCTCAGCCCTCGGGACACATCCTGCTTCCTTCCACCTCCTCAGGCTCATCTCTACCCTCTGGCAAAACCTCCCAGCCAGCAGGTAACTTCCCATGAGCCAAAACTGTGTGCACCTCCCTGCACAGTTTTCAATTTCATTGAAACTGGTTGGACACAACTTCCCCAGCAGAAACAGCCATGTGTGGAGCAATTCTGAGACTTTTTTTTTTTTTTTTTGATTCATCCCAGGTTCACAAGGATGGTTCAACATACACAAATCAATCAATGTCATAGACCACATTAACAAAAGAAAAGTCAAAAACCACATAGTCATCTCAAGAGATGCAGAAAAAGCATCTGACAAAGTCCAACATCCATTCATGATCAAAACTCTTACCCAAGTGGATATAGAGAGAACATACCTTAACATAATCAAAGCCATTTATGACAAACCCACAGCAAATATAATACTCAATGGAGAAAAGCTGAAAGCCTTCTCGCTAAAATCTAGAACAAGACAAGGATGCCCACTCTCACCACTGTTATTCAACTTAGCATTGGAAGTCCTGGCTAGCAATCAGACAAACAAAAGAAATAAAAGTCATCCAAATAGGAAGAGAAGAGGTAAAACTGTCACTGTATGCAGATGACAAGATACTATATATAGAAAACCCTAAGGACTCAACCCCAAAACTACTTCAACTGATCAGCAAATTCAGCAAAGTAGCAGGATATAAGATTAACATTCAGAAATCCGTCACATTTTTGTATACTAACAAGGAAATATTAGAAAAGGAATACAAAAATACAATATTTTTAAAAATTGCACCTCAAAAATCAAATACCTGGGAATAAACCTGAGCAAGGAGGTGAAAGACTTATATACTGAGAATTCCGGGACTTTTTAAATTTTTTTTTAAATTTTTAGGGCCACACCCGTGGCATGTGAATGTTCCCAGGCTAAAGGTTCAACTGGAGCTGTAGCTGTCAGCCTATGCCACAGTCACAGCAACGGGGGATCTGAGCTGCATCTGCGACCTACATCACAGCTCACAGCAACGCCAGATCCTTAACCCACTGAGTGAGGCCAGGGATCGAACCTGCGTCCTCAAGGATCCTAGTCGGGTTCACTACTGCTGAGCCATGATGCGAACTCCCCGAGACTTTTTTATCATCTGATAAAATGAGCCACAGCAATTTCTTTAGAATACACACTTATGACACAGACAGACCAAAGCAGTGCTCAGTAACACATGTAGAGGAGCACCGGGCACCGGGTTAGGTGTGAATACTTCAGAGGCATAGTACGGTTTCCTTCCAGATACAGACAGAAATCTCTAACTGGAGTTTCTCTTTGTCTCTGGTCACCATCTGGGACAGAAATAGCCATGAGCAGCGGTGGGGGACACTTTATTTTGACAAGTTAGGAAAGAGCATTGAAATCTACCTGGATCCCCTGTGTCACCCACCTGCAAGGCTGCCTGGAGTTCAAGGTCAGCTTAGCCTTGAGAAAGACCTCGGGGGCCCCCACTGCAGGGGCCAACTGTCACCAGACCCCTGGCAGACAAAGCTTTGTGCATTTTCTGTCCCTCCCTTCGTGAATAGAAATATTTTGCGTGTAAAGCAAATCCACAGAGTGGGGGATGGCAAATTAGGGTCCACCGGCTGTTTTTGCACAGCCTGTGAGTTCAGAAGGGTTTTTCCATTTTTCATTGGTTGAAAAGATTCGAAAGCATGATAACATATCGTGACATGTGAGAATTACATGAAACTCAATTTTCATTTTCTGCAAATAAAGTCGGACTGAACCAGCCATGCCAGCCACGTCCATTCACTTGCCATCATCTGTGGCTGCCTTTCGCCCACACAGCAGAGCTGAGCAGTTGTGACAGAGACCATTCGGGTCTTAAAGCCGACAGCACTTACCATCTGGCCCTTACGGTCAACGCCAGGAAATCATTTACTGGCTCTGCTTCTGAGTCCTAACTGTCCCCATAGGCCCGATCTTTAAGGACACTGTCTGGGAGGATTTCTTTGAGACAAAGTCATGTTGGCCAAGGCCATGAGAAGCAGAAAAAGCACTTACGTAGGAGCCGTAATCCACAGCCAGGGTCTGCAGGGCCCAGGGCAGACCGAGGCCGATGAGGATGTCGAAGACATTGCTCCCGATGGAGTTGGACACGGCCATGTCCCCCATGCCTGCAACGACAAGAGGTCACTCGAGTGAGGGAGGTGGTCCCTGGGGGTGTGCTGGCCCATGAAGACTCACCCCAGCCTTTGGTCTGACAGCCAGAGACCTGGAAGGCAGGTGTGCCAGCCCCAGTGCTCCCAGACCACCACTGTAGGATGGTGCCGGCTGTAAAATCATCTACTGAGTATGTGTTTTCAATAGAATAGAAAGAAATACACATTGTTTAACTGTTGACTTTACTTCAAATATGATCACTGGTTTAAAAAAAAAAAGTTCTCTTGTGGTGCAGCAGGTTGTGGGTTAAGGATCCGGCGTGGTCACTGCTGTGGCTCAGGTCACTTCTGTAGCACAGGTTTAATCCCTGGCCCAGGGACTTCCACATGCTGTGGATGTAGCCAAAAAAAAAAAAAAAAAAAAGAGAGAAGAAAATATGATCAATGATTAAATGTGATTCAAGAAAGCAAACATGGTTCCAAAAATTTCTAAAACATCTTATAGAAAGGTCTATAGGGCTCAGGTTCACAACCCCTACAGTTCAGTGATATCACCCAACCGCTCTCACTGTATCCAGTTCTTCTTCTAAATGCTTGACCATATTAAGAAGAATAATCTAACCAGCAGAATTTGGGGAGGACCAGTGGAAGACAATGGCTAAGGGTCGCAGCTGCCTTTGTATTTGCTGAAAACACATTTCTGGCACAAATCGGGCATGTGAGTGAGAGGGGGGCTGGGGAGGCCACAGCCACCTGGGAAGGCAAACTCCGATCTTAGCTGTGGGGAATGGAGGGTCTGTCACACACCGAAGAGTGAGTGACCTCTGGCAGCTGACACTTTGAGCTGTTTCCTGGTCCATAAAATGGGTGTGTGTGCACACTAATCCACAGAGTTGCGTGTAAGTTCAACAAGATAACACGCCTAGGAGTTTCTGCTGTGGTGCCATGGGTTAAGAATCTGACTGCAGTGGCTCAGTGTGCTGTGGAAGGCATGGGTTTGAGCCCTGGCCTGGCACAGTGGGTTAAAGGATCTGGTGCAGCTGAGGATCTGATTCAATCCTTGGCCCAGGGACTTCAATATATTGCCATTAAAGAAAGAAAAAAAGGGGTAACGTGCCTAAGTGGCTTTGTTCAGTGTGTGGCACTATCCTGTATTTATTGCTATTTTTAGTAAGAGAAGTAATACAACCTAAGTTAGATTACATGTGGGTGCTACCTAGAAAATGTCTCTGCCTTCCTGCAGGGTGGATCTTCTGGCTTCTTTCCCTGGTTATTCTGATGCCATGAAGCCTTTTGGCCAACGACATTGCCCATGGCTCCTTCCCAGCCGGATCTGGTGCCCTGGTAACTGCCACGTGGCCACCTCCCCACCCCTGCCCCCAGCCAGCCCCCACCCAGTAGGAAGGCCTTCCATCCCCGTCCCTACCCACTCCGGGCCCCACCTTGTCTGGCCACGATGAGGCTGGCCATGCAGTCGGGCACGCTGGTTCCGGCCGCCAGGAAGGTGATTCCCATGATGACATCAGGAATTCCCAGCGTGTAACCAATGATTGTGACCTGGAGGCGGCGGGAAGAGGCGGTGAGCGGAGGCAGCCACCAGCCCCGCCAGCCCAGGACTCTCTGACCAAGAAGCAGAGAAGCCCGCTCTGTGGGCGGACTCTCCTGGGCCGCGTCTGTTCTGCATCAAGACAGAGGACAGGAAGGGCTCCTGGAGCAGACGGGGCTGTGCGTCAGGGGCCAAGATGCACTAACGGAGGTTATGTTTTCCCAGCAAAGCGTGGCCTCTTTCACCTGTTCCTGTGGGTGAGGCAGGTGGCTTGAGAGAGAAGAAATGGAGTTTGTGGGAAGAGGCAATAATGGGGCAGTATCTGAACTCAGGACCTTCTGGGGAAACTGAGAAAGCATGGCTGGGAATCTCATCATCCACGCTGTAGAATGAGACTTGACAAGAAGTGGAAAGGGGCTGATGTGCATCCACCATCCAGTCCTGTGGGAACAGCCACAGGCAGCTGATTCCTTTCCTCCTTTCCTGGAAGCGTGGTAACATCGCCTCCATCCACAGCATCTTCTGCTCCATAAGGGCTCACGTTTGCGTAGCACTTGGCACTGAGCTACATGATGTGTGTGGGCTTAATTTCTTTAATTCTCACTGCAACCCCACAGAGTAGGTGCTGTTATTATCTCTGTCCCTCAGATGAGGAAATGGAGGCACTGCCTGAGGTCCACACAGCACGGGGACCTCAGACAGCGCCTGAGGAAGTGGCACAGGGGCCATGCTCACCAGGCAGCAGACCCACCTGCACTGGCTGCACCTCTGTTCCCAAGGGTGTGCTGTGCGTGTTGGGGGATGGGGGGCGGGAAACAGGTGATGGCTGCGGCATTGCTTCCATTATGTAAACGAGCCCATTCTGGCCCCTAATTTCCAGATGGACAAACTGAGAGGTAAGAGGTGTGTGATGGGAGCAGGTGGCAAAATTGTGGGAGCGGGAAGAGACCAGTTCAGTGCACTTGGCCTCAGGAGGGGGTCGCAAGCAAGCGCTGAAACGACTGATTAGGTCATTCTGGGGGCCACTTGCCCTCCCATACTCTATAAAATTACAAGAAATGCAAACCACAAGCAGTCAGTAGCTCCTTCAGGCCGGGGACCAAAAGAGACAGCTCTGCTGAACCCTGACATAGCTCCCTCCCTGTCCAAAGGTTAAACCCACTGGGATGCCTGGTGTGACCCCTTTCAAACACATCTCGTTTCTGTCCAGGGTGGAACTGAATTTGCATGGCCCTGGGCTCTCTGCCCTCCGCTCTCCAGGGAGGAAAGTGAGACGCAGAAACAAAGCTTTCTTTTGGTCATTCTAGAGCCTTTTGTGAAATGGAGCCACAGTGTTCTGGCTGACTCTTGCTTTTCCTTTCTGACCCTCGGCGAATCCCTGCAGGAAGCGGTTTGGCTCCGTGGGCCCTGGCCTGGGAAGGAGCCTCTGTCCTGCTGCTGGTATTGTTACCATGGTTACGGCTGAGCCTGGAGTTTTCAGGAAGTGATCCCCCAGGTGGTCTGGGGGTGGGGGGGGTTGTTCTCCTGGTTGCCCCTTCACTCCTGACCATTTTCCAGGGGTTCTCACAACCTCCCCCGAAGCCGGAGGAGCAGACAGATGGAGGGTGAACCTCAGATCTGTCGGCTACCTGTATGATAGTGGACTTCAGAGGAAACCATTGGGCCCCCTGGAGGTCAGGGACACCAATGCCATTCCCCAAACCTGGCACCCCATAACGTTCAATGAAAACATTAATGAGCACAGGATGAGGGGGAAACCCTGGCTCTAAGATTTGGATTGAAAAAACCCAGTGATCTGTCTGTGATGCTGAAGGCAAGGGATAATTATGAATTAGGCTTATGCATTCATTCTTACCTCCAAAATAATCTTTTCAGAAACTTTTTTAAGCTCTGGAATGTAATTCTCCAGAATTTAGACTGCATTTCTACCCGACACTCAAGCATGATTAGATGGGCATCATTTTGTCATGGCTTCTAACTTCTGCCCAGCTCCAACTCCAATGAATTGGGTTCACTTCCCAGTTAAAAAGGAGCCTCACACATTGGTGGTACTGTGGATGGCTGGGTTTCCTAGAACAGCTTTGGGGCAGAGGCTCTTTTGAGTGACAGCCCCCCCAGCCAATGCCAATCCCTGAATCATTATTATCAAGGGACTCTTGAGCAGTCACCAGCTCCAGTGACCTCCTTCTCTGGTTGCACAAACAGCTGAGATGGGGAAGTGACAATGGTGGATGGGATTACCTCTCTCCAATACCTCACACTCTCCTCCAGCCGGCTGCCCGTGACTCTGCTGTTCTTTCCATGAGAGTAGGTAGGGTATTTCTCCCCCACTCCCATAGTGTGGGCTTGGCTGATAGAGCGTGGGTGGAAGTCCAGCCAAGTTCCTCAGAGGCACCTGTGTTTGCCCTCTTGCATCCCACTCATCTACCATGAGAAGTATTTCCCAGGTAGCCCCTGGTCCAAGGAAAATGAGCAAACACAAGGAGTAGAAGTGAGCCCCGCTCTGCTGCTTGAATCCAAGGTAACCCCACAGGAGCTGGGAGCAGACAACTTAACCAGTGTCTGCTAAGATCAGTCACCCCTCGGTCTACCTGCTGACACCTGAGCAGGAGGACATATGCTTGTGACTCTAAACCACTGAGGTTGGGGCTGGTTGTTACACAGTATACTGTGGCAACAGCTGACTCATACAGTTATGGACTGAAACCCCCAACCCTGCTCCCCTCTGCTTGGGAGTGCTTTTCTCTGAAGAGATCGGACATTGCATAAGGTCCTAGACTCACCATCCAAACCATCATGTAGGAGAAGGCTGCGATCCACAATGTGGAGGAAGCGAAAGTCACCATAAACCACTTCTCCCAGCGGGGTTTGTTGCAGTTGGGGACTGTGAAGTACAAGACAAAGCTCAGGGGCCAGGTGAATGCCCATTTCACTGTTTCCAGTTTGCCAGCTGGGAAAATAACAAAGGCAAAAAAAAAAAATCAGTGAGCCCCATTTCTCTGCTCCACCCTCCACACGGCTGTCCTTAGGCATCTGCATCCTAACAGAAGGCCTGTGAAATAAACCTGATGTGTTGCTCTTTTCCCCAAAGAACCAAATGGCTTTCTGTGGCCAACAAAACCATGTGGAACAGAAACTAACCACTGCCCACCTGCTAGTTAGGCCTCAAAATTGCCAGGATGAGTCACTTCTGAGTAATACAGGGCTGGGAGGGTGGTTTGGCAAAGGGAGCTGGGTGGTAAAGGATGAGGAAGGTTCTCAGGACACAAAAGGGGCAGGGGCAGGGTGTGGGGGTGGGGTGGAGGTGGGAGAGGGGAGGTATAGACAATCAGCTTCCTGTGGATGGGCAACCACATCCCAGATTGCATGGTGTCAGCAGTCACAGCGCCACCTAGTGGAGCCTCTCAACATTACCGGCCAACTTGCTGAAATCTTGAAAGATGTTCTGAAAGCTCTCAAGGTTGTTAAAACACAGTTTGAGGGTTTGCATCCCAAGCGGCTATGGATTTGCAAATTAAGAATTTCTTTGGGGAGTTCCTGTTGAGGCTCAGCAGGAAACAAATCTGACTAGTATCCCTGAGGTTGTGGGTTCCATCCCTGGCCTTGCTCAGTGGGTTAAGGATCCAACATTGCCATGAGCTGTGGCATAGGTCACAGACACGGTTCAGATCCTGTGTGGCTGTGGCTGTGGTGTAGGCCGGCAGCTTTAGCTCTGATTTGACCCCTAGCCTGGGAACTTCCCCTGGCTTCCTAAGAGGACTTCTGCTCCCTCACCTGCCTCACCTCTACCTGCTTGTCACCCACAGCCAAAGCGAGTCTCGGAAAGCAAACTGTTCCAGAACCTACCACTAGCTTTCATAGCCCTCAGAATTAACACCGCATCTTCCCACCCTGCATCACTGACTGATTTGAATCCTGCCTACCCCTCCCCGTTTACACCCCACCTCCCGCCCAGACTCTTTCTGCCTCAGGGCCTTGCACTTGTGGTTCCCTCTGTACAGATCTTGGGGCTGGAGCTGTCCTGTTTCACAGGACACTAGCTCAAGTGTCACCAGACCCCTCAGATCACCCAATCTAAGTAGGACCCCCATCCACCCCATTCTTTGTTTTCCTAGCATCTGCATGTATCTGCTTCACAGCAAATGTTTTCTTTCGTTTTTCTTTTTTCTTTTTGTCTTTTTGCCTTTTCTAGGGCCGCTCCCGTGGCATATGGAGGTTCCCAGGCTAGAGTTCCAATAGGAGCTGTAGCCACCGGCCTACGCCAGAGCCACAGCAAAGTGGGATCTGAGCCACGTCTGCGACCTACACCACAGCTCACGGCAATGCCGGATCCTTAACCCACAGAGCAAGGCCAGGGATCCAACCCGCAACCTCACGGTTCCTAGTAGGATTCGTCAACCATTGCGCTATGACGGCAACTCTACAAGTGTTTTCTTTCTGAAGTTATCAGGTTGATGTGCTTCCTCACTATTTTCAGTTGCCCTCGAATTAGACTCTAAACTCTCTAAGAACGAGTATTCTTTCTAGCCTGCCCACCACTGTTTTGATGCTACAAATAGCGCAGGGCTTACATCACATGCTACATACACATTAATATAAATATCAACAGTTGTAACATTACTACAAACAATCTAATATGACAGACCAAAGAAATGATTTGTATTTGAGAATCTAAGGGCATCCCGCTCACAGGTGCACAGTAAGGCAGAGAGAACAGATAAAGACGGGGAAGACCCTTCCTGTTAGCTGCTATGCATCTTGTTAGGTTCAAGGTTTGGAGACAGTAAAGTGAGCAGTGAGCTGCCTGCTGTGCTTGGCTAGATGACAAAGCAACTAGAGGACCTGAGAGCTTTTGCGAGGAGCTTCCAAACACCGCACCATCCAGAGTCTTATATCCCACATGCCTCCTGGAATTCTGCACTTTACTGGTCCCTGCGCCAGGCTCATGAGGCATGAATCACTGGCCTCCCAGTCTTCCTGAGGGTCCAGGGACAGAGAGAGAGACTGGTTCCTTTAAAACACACACTTAACCAAAGTCACAAGGAAACATGTGAATGAGAAGAGAAATGACATCCATTTGGCTCCCCTTTTTCAGAAAACAGAAAAGAGAAGAAAATGAAGTCAAGACTATGACTGGTAGAGTTTAGAAAGGGATACTGATGAGAGGAAGCTGTTTCAAGCAGCATAAGTTTGCACCAATGAGTTTTGAGGGTTTTTTTTTTTTTTTTTTCTGTCAGCTGTTTCAAAAATTCTGACTTGGAGTTTCCGTCGAGGCTCAGCGAATAATGAACCCGAGGTACCCATGAGGATGCAGGTTTGATCCCTGGCCTTGCTCGGTGAGTTAAGGATCTGGCGTTGCCGTGAGCTGTGGGGTAGGCTGAAGACCATGGTTCAGATCCCGCGTTGCTGTGGCTGTGCTGTAGACTGGCAGCTTCAACTCCGATTTGACACCTAGCCTGGGAACCTCCACATGCCATGGGTGTAGCCCAAAAAGACAAAAAAAAAAAAAAAAATTCTGACTTGACACTGGGAGAGCATTATATCTTGAAAACAGTTTTCACCATTATTGAAGATGATATGCTTTAAGTGATAGCTCCATGGTAAAACAACAAACAACATAGAAATCAATGAGTATCATCTGGAAATAACTTTTTCCCCCCTTTTTTGGTTGCCCCATGGCATATGGAGTTCCTGGGGCCAGGGATTGGATCCGAGCTGCAGTTGTGACCTACACTGCTGTTCTGGCAATGCAGGATCCTTAACCCAGTGTGCTGGGCTGGGGATCGAACCTGTGTCCCAGCGCTCCCAAGATGCTGCCAGTCCCACCGTGCCTCGGTGGGAACTCCTGGAAATAACTTTCAAATGTAATATAACAATATAACTGCTCCAGCAAACTGAGCAGTGCAGAAATGTGCTGTTTAAGTGAGGCCGAGGAGCAAGGACAGTCTGAAAAGGACGGTCGTGTTTTAGCTTGTCTAAATTTCCATTTCTGAATAAAAGCCTAAAAATTGTTTCCGTTCCTCTTTACATCAACAGAATTTCTAGATATTTTTCCAGCTTTTGTTCCACTGCCATGTAGTCTAAACAGAGCCCCCGCTCCCCAGTGGGGGGACTGGTCTATTCATTAACTAACAAATATTCACTGAATGCCCACTTGGCCACTGCATGCCGGCCCTGCTCCAGATGCTGAGGATCCAGCAGAAAGTTAAGTAAACAAGACACCCTGCACCCAATATAGCAGCAATTACGTAACCTCTTGAGAGTCGGCTGGCCAGTCTGGACATGAAATAAGGGCGTGAGCTGGGGACTCACAGAGCACAGAGCATCACTCTTCCTAAAGAGCCAAAGACTTGTTCCTAAGTTATGGTACTTTAAACATTTATTTACAAATTTTTATTACTTTTAAAATTTGCATTGAGTTATAATTAACACACAATATGATACTGGTTGCAGATGCACAACATACTGATTCAACATTTTTATCCACTGTGAACCAGTCACTGCATTGAGACCAGTTGCAATCTGTAACCAGACTAAGTAATGATCCTTATCAAGTTTTTTTTTTTTTTTGCTTTTTAGGGTCGCAGGGACAGCATATGGAAGTTCCCAAGCTAAGGATCGAACCCGAGCTACTGCTGCTGGCCTACGCCACAGCCACAGCAACGGAGGATCCAAGCTGCATCTGCAACCTATATACTACAGCTCACAGCCATACGAGATCCTGAACCCACTGAGCGAGGCGGGGGATCAAACCCACATCCTCATCGATACCAGTTGGGTTCCTTTCCGCTGTGCTACAATAGGAACTCCTTTACCAAGCTTTTTAGAAAGCTTAATGCTATTGGGTGGAGAAAATGTCAACACTCAATACTGTAGATCTTGGGCTAAGTATATAAATTTGTTCTAATTACATAGGCAATTAAAAATGCACACAGTGTTAAAATAGAAAATAGAAAACAGAAAATAACTCCACCTGGGATAAACATACTAATATTTTGGTGTATTTCTTTCCAGTTTTTGTTCCAGGGGACGTGGGTTTACTACATGTACAAGTAGGTGTTTCTTAGAAGAAAAAAGAATCTATGCACAATTTATATGTATATAGGCATGTATATACATATACTATGCATAGCTATATACAAATAAATATATGCATGTAAACTGTACATATGTGATGTGAACATATAAACATAGGCATGTTAACATGTGTATACATTTACAAAATATACAATATATTAAATATATATTTATATATTAATATACAATAATTAAATGTATACAGTACACAGAAAACATGTTATATGCACACACTATATCAATCATACATCTGCACACAGTATATATATGCACATACACCTATATTTACATGTTCACACATATATGCTCATGTCCTATACATTCCTGTATTTACATACTGCCACATAATTTCTTACTTGTTAATTATATGCACTATGGTCATGTCCTGAGGGTAGAAACACAGGGAACCCAGGCCCTGGCAGGACTGATGAAGGAGAAAAACCCATCCTCACCCTGTGGAGGGACCTTCTTCAGGCCAAAGGAACTTGATGTGAAAGGGCCCTCGAGTGCCCTCTGCTGGCTTGTTGCGCCCTCTGCCTGCACACGGACAGGAGGAGATGGCCCTGCCCCGGGAGAACCTGGCTGGACAGACAGCCCCTAGCCTTGAATAGAGGTTCCTGAGTCCAGAAATGGGGTGTCTCAGCAGCTTGGGGAGGAGAACTAGGCGCCATAAGTGGATAAGCCTGTTCTCCATTTCGGGGCGGAACCTGGTCCTGAACCTGTGCCATAGAGGAGCCATGAAGATGGCTGGTGGGGCTCCAGCCCTACAGTGGCCCAGGCTCCAGGCCTCTAGAAGCCCCCACCCCCCCAGTGGCCCACAGACCGGCAGCATCGGCATAACCTGGGACTTGCTAGAAATGCAGAATCTCGGGCCCCACCAGACGTCCCGGATCAGAGCCCAGTCTTTGGGGAGGATGCCCAGGTGAGAGGGGCTGGTGTAGGAGAACTCGGGATCCCACTTCCCATACCAGCAGCTCAGGGCTCTGAGGATGAAGCTGAGACGCTGGGGTGGCTGGACCACACAGAGCATCCTCTCCTCGGCCTGTGCTTCCAAGGGAGGTGGGGTACCTGAGGTGGGTGCCCGAGTCCACACCTGCCATACCTTCTCTGAACACCTGAGAAGGCCCCCACACCTGCATCCTAATCACAAAGGTTGGATCAGAGGTTCAGAGAAGATACACCAAAACTTCAGCATTAGGTCTGGCATTTACCTCGTCCAGGTGAGAAACAGGGAACATGTGACCCGAAGGGGGCCCTCTGTCCCGCTGAGCGATGAAGCCACATGTGGGAGTGGGTCAGTTTGTCTGCCCTATTCATGTGTCTTCGTGTCTTCTTAGGGAGGGTGCATGAGGCCCCTGGGGCTCCAGGGCTGAAGGCATAGGACCTGGCCACTTACAACCTTGTCAACCAGTCTCACCGCCAAGTAAGCACCCCTGGAGCTTGGTCACAGGCTGCCAATAGTGGACTCTGGAAACAAGGGCTGGGGGATGCAGAACCCTCAGCATGGCCCCCGACGTCAGGGTCTGTGAGGAGGACACACCGCCAGCCCCGACTGTGTTGTGCCATAGAGCACAGCTGGCCTCCAGATGCCTTCAGGCAGGGAGCAGGCCTGGTGACAGTCACAGGACGAGAGACCCAGCCCTACAACCAGGAGCCGACTCCTGCTGGGAACCTGAGTGTGCCTGCCCGACCCTCCATCATGGCCATGAGCCTTGGAACACCCAGCCAAGCCATGCTGGTTGCCTGACCCATGAACCTGAGCCAACCAAGGGCATTTAAGCAGCGGGGCTGGTGCCGATTTGTTACAAAGCAATGGATAATGAACTCAAGGGCTTATGAGGGACGAACGGAGGGTCTGGTCATTTAATCCTTAGCATTTTTTTTGTCCTGATTGATAGGAAGGTTGCCAAGCAATGTCGCCAAAGGTGGCCAAATGGATTAAGAGCCAGGACACTTTTTTTCTATCAAAATAACTGCTAGCAAGCAATAATTCAACTTTGGCTGGGCGGTGTGTGACTTTGGGGTATAGGAATCGGGGTGGTAGTTTTCTAGTTGGTTTTGGTAAGTACTCAATCAGGTTAAGATCTCAGGAGCCCTGCAGGGGGCCAGACCCCGACCCCCTAGCTTTATTTGCTGTCCCTGGACACACAGGGGGGGCACAGAAGGACCCCACTTCTGAAAGTAACAGTAACTCTGACACTTGGTACCCACGCCCACCACGAACCAGCCTTTCAAGTGGATCCAGCAATCCCTCCTCAGAATGCACAGTCCTCTATAAATTCGAACACCTTAGAGAAGACACACAGGCTAACTAAACTTCACACACTTGACAGTGAATGTGAACTGGATAGTGCTCTTTCTTGAAACAGCCTGAAACTTCTGGAAGGTCTTGCAAATGGGCAGAATTCTTTGTATTTGGGGGGACAAGGCAGCTGGAACAGCCCAGTTGTTTCTGGAGGCAGCAGTCAGGGGAGGACACCGCCCTGGTGACTGGGGTCCTGAAAGCTTTACAAGCCTCGCTCCTGCCCCCACCCTGTGTCAGGGTCCAGGGAGATGCCCTGGAGTCCCGCTGTGTGACCCAGGTGCTTTGTGCCTCTCCTGTGGCGCCTGCTCTGGAAATAGCAGGTCGGGTGAGAGGAGGGGCCTGAATGGGGATGAGAGAACAAAGACCGACGGGGAGGACAGCGGTCCCTGGGGGGCTGGCCTTGTCAGGACACCCCCACCAGCAGCAATGGGGGGGGTAAAGGGAGTGAAGCCCCCGCCTACCCCAGCATCCCACTGCTGGGCTGACAGGGTCACACGCTTTCCTACTTAGCACCACAGGGGCCCGAGGAACAGCGAAGAGGGCCCGCCTCCTGGAAATGCCCACCTTTCCACCAGTGACCATATGTCAACGTCTTGGTCACCTTTGCAACCTCTACATGGAGTCTTAGCCACTGTAAGATTAATGAAAATATTTCTATGTTCATGCAGAGACATTTCCTGGAACTTTTTTTTTTTTTTGGCTGCACCCGCAGTCAAAGTTCCAGGGCCAGGGACTGAATCTGAGCTGCAGCCTCCACCCCAGCTATAGCAATGCCAGATCCTTTCACTCACTGTGCCAGGCCAGGGACAGAACTCACACCTCTGCAGTAACCCAAGCTGCTGTGGTCAGATTCTTAACCCACTGGGCCATGGTAGGACCTTCCATTTCCTTGAATTTTTTAAAAAATTATTTATTTATTTTTTGGCTTTTTATGGCCCCACCTGTGGGCAAGGGACGTTCCCAGGCTAAGGGCTGAAGAGGAGCTACAGCTGCCGGCCTACCCCACAGCCACGCAATGCCAGATCGGAGCCACATCTATGACCTACACCACAGCTTGCGGCAATGCCGGATCCTTAACCCACTGCTTGGGGCCAGGGATTGAACCCGCATCCTCATGGATGCTATTCCAGTTCCTAACCCACTGAGCCGCAGTGGGAACTCCTCCTTGAATTTAATATCAGGGAAGTCTCCCAAGGGAAGGGCGTCAACCCCGTGGCCTCCAAGAGCTCAGAACCCCAGCCCAGCCCAGCCCAGCCCAGACGCAGGACCTCTTACAGGGGGGGTCGAAGGGCGTGTATGGTCCTTCCTCGTCCTCCTCGTCCTCCTCCTCGTCGTTCTCATCGTTCTCGTTCTCGTTCTCCGTCTCATTGCCCGCCTCAGCAACAACATCGTCCCTCCGGGTCCCGTTCACGCCTCTGTCCGGGGCGCTGCTGGGCCCCGTCCCGTTCTCCACCGTGTGCTTAATGGGGATTTTGATGGCCACCTCGGACTCTCCATTGGCGTAAGCCCTGCTGTTTATCAGTCTTTGTCTCTGGAAAGAGAAAGCAGGTTCTGATATGGCCAGGGGGCTTGCAAGTCCTTCCACTCAGACCACCAGCTGTTGGGGTCTCTCCTGGTCAGCTGACCAGGAGCTGCTTCCAGAAGATGCTGCAGACACGTTTTAAGGGATTCCTCAAAGTGATAACCAACTCAGACAACCTCTTTCTGGAAGGAAGAATTCATCTTTTAGGATCTATTGGAACTTGCAAATCCCTTTAGAGGAAAACTCCCACATCTCAGATGGGCACTGCTTTTCTTTTTTAAAAAAATGTACTTAAAATGTACTGTTCAGTAAGTCAACTACAGGCACTGCTTTTCGCTCAGGGTCTTGATCCCTTAACTGTGGCTTTATCAACAGATTGTAGGTATCCCCGATCCACCCGTGAGAAAGCCACACAACTGTGTCTGGATCAGTGTATCAATAAGGCTGCCCCTTCAGAGGAAGGAAGACTTGGAAAATTCAGGTAAGGGCTCTGTGGTTTAAACTAAAGAAGACTTGATTTAGCAACGACTTCTGTGCATGTTCACATCCAAGGGCTTTATTCAAATGGGAGATAAAGAGGCAAAGGTAGGGCGAAGGGTTTTCTCATATAACTGGGAGCTGGACGATGTCTCTGCACATGTGGAGGGAAGAGCAGCGACCAGGATGCACAGCTGGTCCAGTGACCAAAGACACTGGGAAATGATTGAGGGAGAGGGTATTTTGGGTGAGACGCTGAAGGAGGTGCTTGTACTTTCAGACCAAGAAACTCTCTCCCCTTCCTAGTTCCCCACCGCGTCCAGCGGCAAATGGACGGAGCAGAGCTTTCCCAGATACCTCATTAATCAGCATGCGACTGGCCATGGAGAGTCGGGTCTTGGGGGGGAAGTGGCTGGTGATCATGATTCGAAGGCCAGCCTCAGAGAAAGAAAGCTGGTGTGGGTAGGCCGACAGCAGCTCGTCTACCATGATCACTGACGCTTTGCGGTGGAAATTGGCTGGGAAAATTAAAAGCATAAAATAAAAGTAACACTGAGGCTCGAAGCAGGAAAGAGATAATCATTCATCCTCCTTCTCTTCTTTTCTCTTTCCCTCTCCCTCCTTTCTTTCCTCCTGTCCTCCCTCCCTTCTTTCCATGCATGCATGCATCCATCCACCCACCCACCCATCCATCCACCCACCCACCCATCCATCCACCCACCCATCCATCCTTCTCTCTTCTCTATCCTTCCCTGCATCCATCCATCCACCCACCCACCCATCCATCCACCCAGCCACCCATCCATCCACCCACCCATCCATCCTTCTCTCTTCTCCATCCTTTCCTGCATCCATCCATCCACCCACCCATTTATCCCTCCCTCCCTCCCTCCATCCATCCATCCATCCACACATCCATCTACCCTCTCTCCCATCTATCCATCCATCCATCCATCCATCCATCCAGCCAGCCAGCCAATCTATCCTTCCTTCCATTCCCCTCATCCTTCTAACCATCCATCCATCTATTTAGGAAGGGTTGTAGTGATCAGACTTTGTTGAAGAGTCAAAATTTGCTTTCCATGGGGCTCATCAATACCTCTTTTGAAACAACTTGGAACAATTTAAGCGTCCTTTGCTGACGTAAGAATGAGTGAAATTAAAGAATGAGTGAAATTACGAGAATTCCTCTTCATCCTCCAAAGATTCTTTTCCTGGCGCTCACCTCTGGGGCATAGGAAAGACCCTCATAGTCTCTAGCAAAACACTTTACACCCTTTAAATGTCAGCGGTGCTCATACTGAGCTGTTAAAAGCTGCAGGACTGACATTAGGCCAAGTGGAGGACGTGGTCGGGGACCATCCATGTGGCCCAGCCCAGCCTGTGAGCAGGGCTGCCCGGGAGGCTGGAGGTGAGCTGGCCAACTTACAGAGGCTCAAGTCCAGAGGGGGCTCAGGGCAAATCTTGGTAACGATGTGCTGGCAGGCCTGAAAAAAAAGTTCCACCGTGGCCCAAGTCCCTCTCCGTGGATGCTGCAATATGAGCACACAGCTCAGGGGTACCTGGCCACGGCCTCACTCCTGTTCTCCAAGCCGCTAAACCATGAAATGATCTCTGAAAACACTGGCTAATAATAGGTAGCTCTTTGGTTCCCTGAGAGTATTCCTTTTATGGTTATAAAGTACCCTGGAGAGAAGAAACTAAATGAAATCCTTATGTGGGATGGCACTGAACTCCTAAGTCTTTTGTGAAACATGCATATCATTAGAGAGAAGAGTATATCAAATGATTGACTTTCAAATTCTAATAATTGCCCACAGATGCTGAACTCAGATATATATTTGAAAATAACCTACAGATTTTCAAATTTCTTTTGTTTTTCTGAAAAACAAACAAAATGGAACCGAAAAGAAAAAAATCTTACACATTTTAGGGGGAAAGTTAAAAAAAAATTAAATGGAAAATGAAATATATTCTAGGCAAGAGAAAACAATTTTCTGTGTTCCTCTAGGAAAGAATATTATTTATTAGCGAGCACAGTACTATTTCTCTTTGTATAACCAACTGCTTAATAAGCATTTATTGAATATAAAAATTACTTTGAGAAAAAAAGAGGTAATTTTCTATGCCATTCTGCGGCTTGGAAACTGAGCTAAAGTAGCCTAAAAGTGAATTTGGATATAATCATCCACTAAGAATAACTATCGTTAAAGGAGTATTTTAGATACTCTATCTCCTTTTTTTTTTCTTTTTTCCTCTTTTTGTCTTTTCTGGGGCATATGGAGGTTCCCAGGCTAGGGGTCTAATCAGAGCTGTAGCTGCCAGCCTACGCCAGAGCCACAGCAATGCGGGATCCAAGCCACGTCTGCGACCTACACCACAGCTCACCACAACGCCGGATCCTTAACCCACTGAACAAGGCCAGAGATAGAACCTCATGGTTCCTAGTCAGATTCGTTAACCAGTGAGCCACGACGGGAACTCCATCTATCTCCTTTACTTGTTACAAACTTATCCTCACTTTTCGGAAGAGAAAATTGGGGCTTAGAGTGGTTAAGTCACTTGCCTTCATGGTCCCTCAGCCAGTCTGGGACAGAAATCCTACCCATGGTCTTTTCTCTCTTTTCATCCTGTCCAGTTTCCCTGTATCACCTGCAGTGCATGTTTGGTCCAAGAACTTCTCTGGGCTTTCAGAGCCTGCCCATCACCAGAATAGTCTCCCCTCCCAATGCAGCCAGTGGGAGGGAGGGAGGATGGATCCCTGGATCGCTTCCTCTGTCCCCCGGCCCTTCCCCACGGTTACCTCTCTTGAGTAGCACCACGGTGGCATCGCAGTTGCTGCTGTCGTCGATTTCGGCGTTGTTGGCCAAGCCATTGACCATGTTCCCGGCTCCCTTGGCCCTTCTCTCGAAGCACTGATGAATGCAGGCGTTATACCTGAACGTGGCCATAAACGCAAAGAGCCCATCAGTAGTTGCCTTTCCTGCCTCTGCTCCCCGCAGCTCCCCCAGCCTGGATGCATGTCGGGGGGGGGGGTGGGGGGCATGCCTCAAGTTATTATGGCTGTTATTTTATCATCCTGTGGCCCCCAGAAAACACACCCTGTCCCACTTCCCAACTTAAGAATATATGGTAGTTAAGTGAAAATAAACCCAAAATCACACAGATGCATGGGGACACACGGCTTTCTCGGCAGTGTCTTCAGTGTCAGCTGGATTGTGTGCCCTTACTCAGGGTCTGTGATGAGACTCAGTAGGGTGGGGAGGTCCCCCTGCTCTGGGCCGTGTCCCCAGGGCCATGCTTGGCAGGAGAAGGTCGAGGGGTCATTGTGCGTTAGGGTCCATGGGCACAGGTGGGCTGGCCATCTCGATCTCTACCTACCTTCAGTTTCAGGGGGTCACAAGCTGGGGTCCTGTGACTGCCTGTTACTGGGGTGCCATAATTCTAGGTCCACTGGGCTCTCGGCTTTATGAAAAAATTCTAGGCATTGATTCTCCAAAAGGAGTAAGTGAAAAAAATCGAAACACTGTGCTGTGCTTCTGACATGTTGGAAGAGAGGAGGCTTAGACAAGTTCCTAGGATGGTTTTGGCAGGTAAATGTCCTGGCCCCTTTATCACTGGTATTAGATAGAGGATTTCTAGCAAAGAACCCTGGAAAACTCATGGGCCAAGACAGCTACTGGGTGGAGTTTCCAGGGCATTTCAGGC